>NC_084490.1:70915235-71254501 GCF_030035675.1 Rhineura floridana
GAAATTGTTAGCCTTTTGACATGGGTTTTAAATACTTATAAAAGGTAAGGGTGCTGTCTTTTAGGAATAGTAAATAGTAAACATAGATGAAAGAACACATGGTTGTAGATTGATGCCTATAAGTCAGTATATAGTGGTAGAATGGTGTGAATTATATTTTTATATACTGCTGATCCACAAGTTATTTCCACAGACTTGCACATTTTTTCTAGCAAGTCAGAACTTCGGTGCATGTAGCACAATACTATCTACTCTGACTGGTAGCAGCTCTTTATGGTCTCCATGAAGAGGTTTTTCCTAGCTTTCTGATTTTTTTCAATTAAATATGTTAGGGATTGAACCTGGGGTCTTCTGTATGCAAAGCATGTACTCTGCCAATGAGCGAGAGTCCGTCCTCAATTAGGTACAGATACTTATGTGAATATTTCAGTTTTGCCTATATTCCATCTGGGTAAAAATGAGAGTATTTTGTCAAAGTTTCCAATCGTGAACGCATTTTACATGTCCCACTGCACTTGGTGGATCTTAGTTCTGATGAAATATGGTTAGGCCTACTCTGCACATAAACTAAGGTATAGGTAGGGTTGTGCCTGCTGATCTCGTTCCCAGTGTTGCACTTGGAATAAATTATATAGTGTTACATATTACACACCGTTCATTCTGCTCTCAAGGTCCATGCTTTCAAGGACTTCATAATGTTTTGGAAGGAGAAAGGAAAGAAAGTGGAAAGTGCAAACACACTTCCTGGTCATCAGGTGCTCAGGTGTTGAGAAGCAGTGGATGAGTAGGGGCAGGCTGGAGTATGAGCAGAAATACTATTGTGTGAAGAACTTCAAAATGTAGGGTAAGACGAATACGCCCCATCCATTTATATTAAGTGCCTGTCTTTAGGATCCAAAGAATTCTAGATCTTCCTTTTTAAAAAAAATGTTTCTAGCCCCAATTCTTGCAACATATTTGAAATTGTGATGACAATTTTGAAAAGTCAGGAAAAAGTAAAAATGAGTGCAGATTTGTTGAACTTTTTTTCTTTTTAGAATATCCATGTATCTTTTTCTCCCTAAGATTAGATGAATGTGCTTTAAATTTATTGATACATTTTTTTTCTGGAGAAAAAAATAGAACAAGTGCAATGTCAACCAGTTGTACTTTGACATCAGCTTTGTGTATGAAAATGATGCATATTGTGGTAATATACAACTGAAATATGCAAAGTGTCCGTAGTCCACCTCTTTGAGGATGTATTTCTAATGTGGTGCACATATTTAGCAAGCTTCCTACAATGGTGATACAAGCAGTAGGAGTGACAATTCCAGTTCTAGGGCTGTAGCCATAGAAAACCTGTAGAAGCCTACCCCCCTCAAGGTTAGTTCACTCCCTTTCTGTCAGTTTCACTTTTGATTTTTTTTAAAAAACCCAAACACCTATGTAGCCCTTTTACTGACAGAGAAAATAAGGAAAATTGTGCAGACAGTATTGTACCACTTGCTCAATAAGAAGTAAACCTTCCTTTGTCTTCCAGCATTCTGGCCATTAAGTGCAAATGCACTAGGATGACTGGCAGCCGCTTGGCTGTGTGGCACTTAACTTTTAATAAAATTAAACTTTTACTGTAGTAATAAAAAACTTTAAGCATATTAGATTACTTGTGTTTGGGCGCTGTTTTGACCCACTGCAAAATATCTGGCTATGGGCATGGCATTCCTTGCTTTCCAATGTCTGGGGCAAGAAATCCTGGTAGTAATTTCTCAGCATTGCACCTGCATTCTGTCTGTTCTCTCCAATTCAGCATAGAGATGATGGGAAATTCAGAACTTGCACCAGAGGTGGATGTGAATGCCCTGCAGCCTTTACTTTCTCAAGATGTGGTGGATGAGCTTCTTAGCACATACATGTCAACTCTTACAGTAAGTAATAACAGTAATTTTGTCCACTCCATCAAATGGAGTTGAAATGCTGATAACCATTACTGGCTCTTCCCACCTCAACCCCCATTTCCCCCAGCTCAGATTTTACCATGCATCTTTGCGAATGGGTTGTGCCCTTGGTGAACATTGTGCATTCCACTGCAAACTTTCCTAATGTGGGTTGTGTGGCCACAGGGAAAACTGAGTTTTGCTACATGACTGTTGATTAAGAATAATGGTTCAGGGCATGAGACATTTTAATTTAGTATCCAGATTCAAGAACTTTGTCTTTCTTTCTTTTTAATTTTCCTGTAGTCCAACATCATTGGCTGGCTACGAAAAGCACTGGAGACAGATAAAAAAGATTGGCTAAAAGAAAACGAGCCAGAAACAGATCAAGATGGATACTATCAAACCACACTCCCTGCTATTGTATTCCAGGTATAAACAACTGACTTCAGTGTACTGATTGGGGTAGGAGTAAGGGGAGAAGCTCTGAAATTTTAGAAACAAATGAAATGGTTGATGAGTATATGTTACTGTTTTTGTTTTTTCTGAATAGTCACTTGACCACTTAAAGCTACAATCCTGTGCATATCTACCTATGAGTAAGCCCAATAGAACATAATGGAACTTACGTCTGGGTAAACATATAGCATCTGCCATTGAAATATATTCAAATTCTATACTTTGGCACTTCATTCTTGAAAAGCATGGGTTCCCTTCCCAGGGCACATCATTACATTTGGTAATGTTGCGCTTGTTGGTTTTGCATCTGCTCTGCCACCAAATAAACTATTCCCAATGTAGCAACAAAAGAGTAGGGCCACAGCTGACATCTTCAAGTGGCATCTGCAAAACGCCCATATCTTTGGGCAGAACAGGTGGATGGAAGTCCTGTACATTGCAGTGATGGGTTGAGGAAGAGGCAAAGTTCATTGTTCTGTGAGCAGATGCGCTAGGCACAAGCTGTCCTATTTGCTTCATAATAACTTCAGTCTTCAAAAACCATAATTGCTAACTGGCTGCTTCATTCTGATTAACTGCAGTTATTGGTTTTTGTTTTTATTAGATGTTTGAACAGAATCTTCAAGTAGCTACCCAGATCAGTGAAGATTTGAAAATAAAGGTACTACATTTGTGCCTTCAGCAAATGAGTTCATTCCTCAGCAGGTAAAACTGAATGTTAGCTTTCACTCACTGTTTATTACATACGGGAATGTTTTCTATCCAGATATGCTACCCAGCTGCTAGAACCTCTACCTGTTGTTCACTTCAGCTATTCTATCCCCTAAAAGTAAGACGTGAGCAGAGGAGCGTTCAGCCTCCTGTTCTCCCTTGTGAACAGGGCAATTGCTGACCTGCTTTAAATTGGAAGTTTAATGCCCCATCCACATCTATTGGAGTCCCCAGTGAGGTGTCCAGTGCAACGTTTGCTGCAACTTCTTGGGAACGGTTTCAGTTGATGCGGCCTGATGACGTGGACAAGGTGCTTGTGACGATGTGGCAAGCAACGTGTCCTCTCGACCCTTGCCCTTCTTGGCTTATTAAAGCTTGCCAGGGAAGTTGACCGAGTGGATCCAGGATGTGGTCAATTCATTGGTGCAGGAAGGAGTGGTTCCAGCTGCCCTGAAAAAGGTGGTGATCCAACCACTCCTGAAAAAGCCCTCCCTGGATCCACTGGTTTGTGACAACCAGCCGCCAGTTGCAAATACCCCCTTCTTAAGGAAGGTGGTTGAAAGGTTGTGGTGCAGCAATTGCAAGCACTCTTGGATGAAACAGATTATCTTGACCCATTGCAATCTGGGTTCAGGCCTGGTTATGGGACTGAATCAGCCTCGATCGCCCTGATGGATGACCTTTATTGGGAAAAGGACAGGGGGAGTGCAACCCTGTTATTCTTACCTGATCTCTCAGCAGCTTTTGATACCACTGACCATGGTATCCTTCTGGGTCGACTTGGTGAGATGGGTACTGGAGGCACTGTTTTACAGTGGTTCCAATCCTATCTTCAGAGTCATTTTCAGAGAATAGCATTGGGTGATTGTCTTTCGGCCCCCCGGCAGTTGTGCTGTGGGGTGCTGTAGGGTACCTTCTTGTCCCCCATGCTGTTTAACATCTATATGAAGCCCTTGGGAGCAGTCATCAGGAGATTTGGGGCAAGGTATCAGCAGTATGCTGACGATACCCTGCTCTATTTCTCTGTAACATCTGAATCGAGAGAGGCCATGCAAGCCCTGGACCGCTGCCTGGACTTGGTGGTGGGCTGGATGAGAGCCAATGAACTGAATCTGAATCCTAGCAAGATGGAGACGCTGTGGGTTGGTGGTTCCCGAGTTCGGATAATTAGTCAGTTGCCTGCTTTGGATGGGGTCATACTCCCTCTGAAACAGCATGTCCATCATCTGGGGATGCTCCTGGATTCATCTTTGTCGCGAAAGGCCCAAGTGACCTCAGTGGCTAGGAGTGCCTTTTACCAGCTGTGGCTGGTAAGATACCTGTGGCTGTTTCTGGACCGGGAGAGCCTGATCACTGTTGTCCTTGCACTGGTAACCTCTATGCTGGATTACTGTAATGCGCTCTATGTGGGGCTATCCTTGAGGTTGATCTGGAAGCTGCAGCTGGTGCAAAATGGGGCAGCGAGACTGCTCACTGGGGCAGGGTATCGCCAATATGTCACCCCGTTGCTGAAAGAGTTGCACTGGCTACCTATTAGCTACCAGGCTAAGTTCAAGGTTCTAGTTTTGGTGCACAAAGCCCTATACAGCTTGGGACCAGGATACCTGTCAGACCATCTTATCCCTTATATACCCAGTCGATCACTGTGCTCTGCAGGTAAGGGTCTCCTGCAGATACCATCTTATTAGAAGGTCCATTCTGCAAAACATAGGAAACGGACCTTCAGCGTAGTGGCATCTACCCTTTGAAATTCCCTCCCCTTAAATATTAGACAGACACCATCTGTGGTATCTTTTCAGTGCCTGCTGAACACCTTCAACACGCCTTTGGAGTACATACCTTATCCCAGTCTGTGCTGGAATTGCTTTTTAAGATGTCTTTAAACCTCTTCTTTTTTTTTAAAGAAAATGTTTTTAAAGCTTTAAAAAATGTTTTTCAAGACGTTTTGTTTTAATATATTTTAAAGTCTGTTTTAAAGTATTTTAGTACTTCTGTTTGCTAACCTGGGCTCCTACTAGGAGGAAGGGTGGGATATAAATAAAATAATAAATAAATAAAATAAGTGGAGTAGCAACTCTTTCTAGATTTTCATCAGTATGTCCATGGTCTAGCTCTTGTTTCCATCCATCACAGGAGTGGGTGGAAGGTTCTCCTGGTAGAGCTCTGTAATTTGCAGTAGATGAGAAAGTATTTATTTCTTCCAATCATTTGACAATGGCACCAACACAATTACTATCCCCGACCGTGCCCTAAATTATACTGCTGAAATGAAGAAAACTTTGAGTAACCAGGTGTGGATTCTTGTGTGTGGAAGCACTATGAATTAAGTTCAGTTCAGGTAGTTGAAACTACTTCCTGAGCTCAGAATTCTTTAATTCTAAGTGTGTATCATCTGCACCAGGTTGCAGCTGGTGGGTCTTGGGGTTCTATAATAAGAAACAAAGTAGTTCCTGCAAGACTGAAGTGTGCTAGTCCAAGGGAGGTGTGAAAATCCTGAACAGGTTCTGGAGGATGTTTTGGGATGATGGATGAAGGCAGCAAGGAGATGTTTAATCCAGATAAGGTGGGTGGTGAACTCTGCTGATCTAGATGGAGGTTTAAAACTGGTTTTGCATGGGTTTGCACTCTCCCTAAAAGAACAAGTTTGCACTTGAGGCTGTCCTGGATTCAACATTGTCAGCAGAGCTGCTAATGGTATTTGTGGTGAGAAGTGCCTTTTATTAGGTTCACAGCTGGAGAACCAGCCTAAGCCATGTGAAGAAGGTAGATTTTGTCACAATTATGCATAATCAGGTTTCATCCAGACTGTATTATTGTAATGTGCTTTAAGTAAATCAGGTTTGGAAACATCAACTGGGATAGAATGCATCTTCTCAGATATTTGTTGGGGCTAGGTACTCAGAACATATAACACCTGTATTGTACCAGCTGCATTGGCTGACTGCGGCCTGGTTCACACATCACACTAACACAAGGTATGGCACCGAGGGACCACGCAGGCGCATAGAAAGCAGCTCGCAGCTGCTTTGTTCTCTCTGGTCTTTTTTGCTACCACACCATGCTTAGCATGTCTGAATCAGAGCTTGTGGTTAAACTCTCTCCTCATTAAACGTGAGCTGTAACCAAGGTTCAGACAACACACTAGGCCCACACACTTGTACAATCCCACTAAGTAATCATTTAGCTTAGCATGATGTGCAAACCAGGCTTATTTTTCTCTAAACCCAGTTTTAAAGTACTGGTAACAACTTCTAAAGCCCAAAGTGTTTTAGGGCCAGGTTATATGAAGAACTGCCTGCACACATATGAACCTGCCTTAAGATCAGATTCAGAAGCTCTGGTGTCATACCTGTTACCAAGATCTATCCAATTTTTTATTTTATTTATTTATTTCCAAATTAGCATGCACTAGAGATGGGAGGCCTTTTTAGTGGTGGCTCCAAATCTGCGGAACTCCCTGCCTATGGATATATGTATGGCTCTGTTTCTAACAGTTTTTTAAACAGGCCATAAAGTATTTTTATGTTTATAATTTTAATTAGGGTGCTGTCTGTTGAGCTGTCTATTGTTTTAATCTGCTGCTGTTATTTTTGTGTTTAGTCATTGTTTTATATGTTTGCTAAATAATTGTATGTTTTATGTGAGCTGCCTTGGGAGATTTTTGCCTTTAAAAGGCAATATACAAATACTGAAACAAATAAATATATGGTGCTGGATCATAAGACAGGTGGCAGTACTCCCTCTTCCCATCTGCAGGTCACCAGATACCTGAATGGACACTAGTGAATAGTTTCTCTTTTTCCCCTTTATTCGATTTTGTCCCACCCTCCATTATACAGGTACAAAGATGAAGCTCATTTATATAAAGAAGAGCACTTAAGAAACCGTCAGTGTCATCCATGCTATGTTCAGTACATGGTTGCCATCATCAACAATTGCCAGACCTTTAAGTAAGTTTTGCACGTTGAGGTTTTAAAGGGAAACAAATCCATATTTGATATTTAATTGTAATGCACACTAAGGTTGTGCTATGATTAGTGTGACAAAGGCAATTTTGCTGCTTTATAAAGAGACATACTACTATTTGAGAACAGCTATTGCAAAACACAATGTACATGTTTCAGTGAAGGTAGATCTTGAATGGGAAAGATCCATCTATTGCCTGTTCTCTGTGATGACACAGAGCCCTGCCTTGATCCCTAAAGCAGATTTGTAACTATTTATTTAAAATGTTTGCAGTTTCAGATTTGTTTTCAATAAGGGAAGGATGAGTGTATAAATGAAGAAACCTATTTGGCCCTTTACAAACTAAAAAAAAGCGGCAGGGAGGTAGCCTGGCTGAAGCATGGGAGAAAGTTACGACTAGATGGTTGAGCCAGCATTTGATTCCCTGTTATGTATATCTGTCATGCAAACTGCAAACCTGGAAGGAAGCTGGGCATATACCTTATTGAAAAACCTGCTCTGGACTCTTTTGTGGGATGCTCTTATAGTTAAGGCATGTAGCAAAAACAATGTTCCACCATTATAAGCCTAAACATTCTGTAGCTTATAAAAATGACACCTGTTGAGCTGAAGTTTAGCATACATAATCTATCTGATGAGGTCTATGATGATGCCAAATTTCAAACCAATATAATAAAAAATTCTAGAGGTACAGCAAGTGCTGAAATGTTTATTTTGACCCTTTGTTTTTCTCAGAAAGCATATTTCTTTCCAATTTTGCTGAAACCGGTTTCAGGAGCACTTACCAGTGATGGACATGGCCAAGACAAAAGTGGGCACAGCCCCCCCACACACACACACACTTACACTTTCTAGGCTTAAGAAAAAGCCTTCTTTTGGTTTCAAAACAAGTCTTTCCCCCCTCAAGTCAAGTTGTAGTTGGGGAAGACAAGAAACTGTAGTCTGGATGGGGAAGCCCTAGAGTCTGCATCTCTCCTGGGATTCTCCACCCCTAATCTGTTGTTGTTATGTACCTCCAAGTCGACTACAACTTATGGCAACCCTATGAATCGGCGACCTCCAACAGCACCTGTCATGAACCCCCCCTGTTCAGATCTTGTAAGTTCAGGTCTGTGGCTTCCTTCATGGAATTGATCCATCTCTTGTTTGGCCTTCCTCTTTTTCTACTCCCTTCTGTTTTCCCCAGCATTATTGTCTTTTCTAGTGAATCATGTCTTCTCATGATGTGTCCAAAGTATGATAACCTCAGTTTCCTCATTTTAGCTTCTAGTGATAGTTCTGGTTTAATTTGTTCTAACACCCAATATTTGTCTTTTTCGCAGCCCATGGTATCCGCAAAGCTCTCCTCCAGCACCACATTTCAAAGGAGTTGATTTTTCTCTTATCCCTTTTTTTCAGTGTCCAACTTTCACATCCATACACAGAGATCGGAAATACTATGGTCTGAATGATCTGAATGATCCTGATCCTGTTCAGTGATACATCCTAGCATTTGAGGACCTTTTCTAGTTCTCTCACAGCTGTCCTCCCCAGTCCTAGCCTGATTTCTTGACTATTGTCTCCATTTTGTTTAATGACTGTGTCAAGGTATTGATAATCCTTGTCAAGTTCAATGTCCTCATTGTCAACTATAAAGTTGCATAAATCTTCGGTTGTCATTACTTTAGTCTTCTTGACATTCAGCTGTAGTCCTGCTTTTGTGCTTTCCTCTTCAACTTTCACCAGCATACATTTCAAATCCGGTTCAATGGCACCGAAAGCCCATAAGCACTTGTTTCAGTGCTGGAATATGTTGCTGGTGGTGGATGTTATTTATCACTTACGTAAAGCATCTAATTTTTTCTAAGCATTTTAGATAGAGTAAAAGATAAAGACAGCCCCAGTCTGACTGACACAATACAAAAGGAATGGGAAGCGAAGTGGAAAACAAACTAATTAAAGAAGCAGTTCTTGGAAGATCCAAATTACAAAGTTTATCTGAGACGGTTGTTTTCAAGCAGTCTACCATCACTGAACCATTTCCACATCAACTTGTCTGCTGAGGAGCCCATGGACTTCAGTTATGAAATCCAAGCAGAGTTTTGGAGCATGTTCTAAAGCACATACTTATTTTAAATGATGCACTGGCCAGGCCTGTTGGGACCTCACTGTTGCCCCCATTTAACTGAAAGTGTGCTCTAAAACAAACCCAATACATCATGCACCTTCAAGTTGCAAGGGAAGATTGCCTACCACTAGCAATCTGACTTGTAAGACACCTGCCCAATGTTACTTATTTTTAATTAATTAATTAATTAGGTTGTTTGTAAAGGAGCCCCCAATAAGTGTCCAAGGAACCTTTAGATTCCTTGTAACGCATTCTAGAAATCGTTGATCTAAACCAGTTACTGGTTCTCCAAATAAATATCTCTGGGTTTGCAGTCATGTTTCTCAAATGGTATCATCATGCAAGAGGAGCTATTATAGTTCTTGAGAAGCAATTGTACATAAGTTATCAGAGCTTTTTTGTGTAGATGGCATAATCTCCTCAGCTTCCTGTGATATCACATGTTAGCTATCACTTGAACTAACTGGCTGAACTGGCTCTTGTATGCACCTATTGGAATGCTGAAGGATCTTCTCTTGCTTGTCAAAGGGAATCTATCATCAGTTTGAAAAAGAAATACTTGACTCCTGTGATGGAAGAGATAATGGCAAGCAGTCATGCATGCATCGATGCAGTTCTAGATGATGTTGCCAAGGAGGGATGTGCAAGCCTGCTTGATGAAGTTTTCATGGATTTAGAGGTTAATTTTTCTTTCATTCAATACCCTCTTTAAAAAAAAGTTGAAAGAGTATCTGTCTGTGCATAGTGCAAACAGACAGAAGTGCCCTGATCTAGCAACTGAGATCCATTTTTGTAGGTAATTCCAATGTGCATCCAGACGAAGATGCACATTGCAGTGGTCATCCAGTTGTTATTCAGCTTTGGTGTATCTGATGAGGATGGAGGTCTTTGTGTAGGGCCACTAGTTGCATGCAGCTAATAAATACATTATTAGACCTAGATCTGGTTGACAGTGTTAAGCCATCCTGGAGATCAATTATCAACTGTAGTATGAGCTTTAATGAGCAACAGCCAACTTTGTCAGATACATGATGACTTCTTCAAAATGAGGTAGTGAAGGATTAACAGTGGGTTGTAACCAAGGTTGGTCCCACTCAGGGTAAATCCATTGAAGTTAATGGCTATGACTAACTTAGTTTCATTAATTTCAGTGGCTCTGTTCTGAGTAGGACTAACATTGGATATAACCCAATAACTGTAGATTCTTTCTTGTGCATCAATCACACCACTTTATTCAACTTATGAATTATTTAAACAGGATATATATTTTGAAGCACCATGCTACATGATATAAATTTTGAACATCTTGAGATGTTAAAGTAAAGCAATGCTACTAAAAATAAGTTTGTACAGGAAATGTTGTTCTATATTCAAAGTCCTAGGAGACAGGTGTGGAATACCTTTCTGGCCTGTCAGGCCACATTTTTATCTCCCCTGTCCCCACTCCACCCTACAGGCCAACATTGAAAAGTGGTCAGAGCTATCCACACGTCAGTCTTCTGAGATGATGCTGAGTGACTGATAGGTGAGCAGTCCCACCCATCTATCACAGCTGACTCACAGGAGTGGGGGAAGGGTCTGCTTCACCAGTGCGTTCCCCGCAGGAAACTTGCTGGCAAGGCAGCATCCAGCAGGATTGAATGCTCACCGGCTGATGAGTGGAAGCTTCCAGTCCTCTATGCAGAGATCTTCTTCACCAGCAGTATTGATCCCTGACCCCTGCTGACATTACCCAATAATAGCAGCTGATTGGCAGGTGGTCATGGTTTTGAAGAAACCAGACCGCCTGTTGGGCCAAGATTGGCCTACAGGCAAGAGGTTTCCTACCCCATAGTAGAATATAAAATCATGTTTGGAAGCTGAAAATATGTGGCCTAAAAGGAGGACCAGAAATCCATCCACCCATCAAACACATGCCTACAGATCAACAAGGGAGCACGCCACAAACAGAGAGACAGCACACTGCAGAAACTGCCTGCAGAGTAAATAGTTCCTGAGGTCTAAAGCTACTAGCTTAATCTGACCCAGATCCCCAAAGTTTTTCTTCTGGGAACCAAATATGTTAACTCCTGACTATGAGCAAAATCCAACTAAAAGTTTTCCAAAAGATTTTGCAAGTGTGTAAGGAGGTAATTGGACGTGCAAGCTCCTTTTCTCTAGTTGTGGCAATCTCTGATGCATCTATGGAAGGATCAGTGAAAAATCATTTCCTTACTTGAGTGTGCCCAACTGATACTCGAATACAGAAGAACACAAGGTGTTTTTGTACAGTGGTGGTTCTGGGTCAGGACCTTGGAGTAGAAGTTCAGGACTCCACTCAGCAGAATGAGCAGGAGAGCCCCCAAATGCAGCAAGATTGGATTACTACATTTTGAAGTAAGTGAAGTAATTCACATTACTATCTAAAGAGTACCTCCTTCAGAATACCATCTAAATGTATCTAATTGCACCACTGATTCTTCATGAATGTATCCAATTCAGTTTTGAACACAGTGAGCCAATAATGAAGCCAACAAGGGAATTTTTAGTCATTAGCCACGGCTTGAGAATAAAAAGATTATTTCGGTTGAGATTACTTTTTGTAAACACTAACAAAAAAATTAAAACAGATGCCAGATTAATCCTAAACATTTGCAATAATTGTCCTCCTACAATTCTGGCGCTATGTCACATTTAGTTCAAATGCTTCCATTGAAGCCAATAACTACTTAACGTGAAAGACTTTTGCAACATTCCAGTTTTTTAGAACAATTAAGATTATTCACTTATCGTTCTGGGATATACAACGAGGGACCTAAAGATGAAAGATATTGTTCGAAGTGATTCTATCCTATATTCCCTATGTTTGCACTTTCTATTAGCCACATCTCAGCGACCTGATGACAAGAAAATGGCTGGCAGGATCCAATGCCGTGGATACAATCTGTGTAACAGTAGAGGATTATTTCAATGATTTTGCAAGAATAAAGAAACCCTATAAGAAGGTATTTGCAAAGTCTTGTTTAGAATACTTAAATGGTGTAGTCTAATGGAGTGACATGCTGCTTTACAATTCCTAAGTATTTAATTATCTTGACTTTATATTCAGTTAGAGTCACAAAAAGCAACATACCGTGAAAAAGAATAATCTGATTCTATATCAGTATAAAGCTCACTGTCTGTAAATCAGTATTCTGTCAGGATATTTAAATGTTAATTCCTGCAATCCATTCCATTCAAATGGTAATGTAATTTCCAGATATATTTCCCACGTTAATGAGAGCTGCCGGAACAAACTGAAATAGGTTAGAGAAGGAACCAATATTTTTTTGCAGTTGCCATTATGAAACTCAAGTGGGTTTTCGTTCTAAAATTAGCACAATAGATCTTCAGTGCATTTATCTTTCTGAGAGCTATAGCAAATCAACTCATTGGTCTTGTTTGGGGAAAGATATGAATGAGCCTTTTCCCCACATGCACAGACCCTTTGCTCTTCATGGCACGAGTAGTTTCTAATTAGCCATAGTCTTCCATTTTTCCCCAAATGGGAAACTATGATTACCACCTTCAGAACAAAACAGGATATTAAACCAACTTCCAACCATGGTTTACTATCCCAGCTTGTTCCAAAGCTGATAACCATAGTTTCCCAATTTGGACAAAATGGGAAACTAGAGCTATTAAGAGATTTCCTGGTTTGATTGCTCGTGCCATAAAGGGCTGTGTATGTGGGCAAAAGGCTTGTTCATATCTCTGCTTAGTAAGCCAAGAAATGATTGTCCAAACTCAGCTACTATCTAGAAGTCATAGATATTAACCATTTTGTACGCTTCTGGTAGAATGATTTCTTATACTTGTCCATCCTAAGAACAAAAAATTGCAGTGATTTGTTCTTTATTGCAACTTTTTTTGCCAATTGCACTTTCTGTATTAAAATTTGAAAATGTGAACCCGGGGATTGAGGGGTGTGGAGAAAGACAGATGCTATATTGATTGAAATCGATACGTCATTTATTGTTTACTGCCACTAGAAAGGTCCTAGAGTTTATACTAGCCATACTTTTCTCAGAATAAATACTGGTGTGAAAAACTAGAATCATCATCATCACCATCACCATCATCACTGTTTATTTTTATGCTGCCTTTCCATAACAATTTATGCACAAGGCTCACAATATGAACAGAAAAAAGTTACACAATTCACTGTAAAAAAATGGTCAATAAGTCAACAAAAACATCTTTAAAAACATACAATAAAGTGATACATACTTATAATTCCTAATAAAGTCCAACAATAAAATACAGAAGCATAATCCCAATAACAGCAAACCAAAAAACCGACCAGCAGAAATTACATTTTTACCCAAACGGAAGCCCCTAAACAACACCCCACAGTCAAGATGGTCTCTGGCATCTTCAGGTAGTGATGCCTTTTATAAGTGCAGTCAGTCAAGACCCCACCTTTCCAGGCCAGGTGGAAAGAGGCCAGCAAGCATGGAGAGGGTCTTGCAGGTCTTGCAAGATGGTAAATTGAGAGATTATGAGATGACATGGATAAAGTGTTGGACTTTTGACAACCAATGTCAATAAATAGCCACTGGAAGTTGAGCATCATGGTAAAATCATAGTTAATGGTTTACTGTGAACAGAGATTGATCCTTCTAGCCAAAATGAGTAATAAGCCACAATCCCTAACCTACTGTAGCTATACTTTCAAACCAAGGATCATGGTTCCTTTTACTCCAAACAAATCATGAAATTAAGCCATTTTAAGTGCTTTGATTTTCCAGCCAGTAGGCCCAATCCTGAGTTCCCCGTACCCTTGGTGGCCCACTTTGACAGGTGAGCAGGGCTGAAGTCACTAATGTCAGTTGGCCCATTTTTTCTTTGCAGCATGGTTTGAGTTTGGCAGATAGGTGTAATTTTGGGGAAATTGCCTTGTGAGTCAAATTGGAAGCTGTGCTGGGCCTAATTGGACCTATGAGCCAGAGATTCCCCCTTTCAGTAGTAAACTATTAACTATGCTTTACTATGAAATGTGAACTGAGTTGTTGACTTCGCACCACTTCATACATTAAAAATACACAGTCATTTCCCTTAAAGTGATTTACTGAAGGGGGAGGCCTCACCTGTGTTCATGACTTGTAGCATTCTCCTCACTATTCTCACGTACAAAGCAGGCCTTTCTGGATAACCAGTTCCCTGCTCCAAACTTACCCTCTGTTCTGGGTGGCAGTGTTTCTCTACAAGTTTTATTCAGGTTCCTCAGCTCTATTGGCTGGCTCTCCTCTTGAATTATTAACAGGTTGCTGACAAAATAATTCTCCTGCATTGGCAACAAGTCTAGTGTATGGTACAATGTGGCCCTGTCCTGTTCAGAGCGGGATTCACGAGGCTGAGACGCAGGTGCAATCAAATCTTGTTTTATTAAAGTAATGGATACATCAAAAAGCAGTGTGCTTCATAGAAATCTCTAAGCTAGCTCACTAGAAGTCCCTAACTGCACTCTAGACATGCTCTGCAACGCATGTAGAAAGTTGACTCAGCAATGTAACCCAGAGAGCTGCAGTCTTAAGTAGGGAAAGTTTTAGATCGTAATCTCTGGCTCCTTCGCAGGTCCTGCCTCTGTTCTGTCCGCTTCTCGCAGCGTCGACAGCGGGGTGATGGGGTGTGTGCTTCCAACGGTTCGTCCGAAAGAACTGTCTCCTTAGCAACCGGCTCGAGGTCAGGGGGCGGTGATGCACTCGGGGCATCTCGAGAACCACTTGGTAAAGGGGGAGTCAACGCCCCCTCTGTGACATCTTCCAATGGCTCCTCCAACCTGTCTGGGGGTGGTGTGCTGTCCGCTTCCGAGGCTGCGCCATCCGTGGGAACTGGCCCGGAGTCGAACTCACTCCCCCTCCCAAGGTCTTGCTCAGACTCAACAATTCCTTGGTCTTCCGTGCCCTCTTGACAGCTGGGAAACTTGGAACTCATGTCTCCCCCCTCCCTGGCCCTCGTGGGGCAGCGGAGGCTCAACAGGCCCCTGCACACAGAGTTTATTTACACTTAACTATCTTCCTAAGCACCTTTAAAGTGGAAAGCCTTGGCCAATAAGTAAATGTCCTAGATTGCTCTTGTACATGGTGACTTTGCTTGAAGAATTTTCTTTCTTACTCCTGTCCACCATTCCTTGCAAGGAACATGGTCAGAAGTAAGTACTTCTTCAATGAAGTGGACAGATTAAGATGGAATCCACTGGATTCCTGAATGCCCTGGGGGAGTTCCCAGTAGATAGAGCATGTGACTCTTGTGAAGCCCTTGTCACGCTGTGGAACAACAAGATGCGTCGGGCTCTTAATACGGTTGCCCTGAGCATTGTGGATCCCAATTTGCGCCTTGATACACCAGTGAACTAAGGGCAATGAAGCAGGCTGGATGATGGCTAGAGTGCAAGTAGCAAAAGACGTGCTGTGAGTCTGATCGGGCACAAGTAGAACACAACCGTGCCTACTGTGTGGCAGTGAGGGCAGCAAAGATGACCCACTTCCCTGCCTCCACCGCACCCTCAAGTAGCCATTTAGTGGAGTTTGTTCATACCGTCAGGGTCTGTTGACATCAACTCCACGAAATGGAGTTTTAGACCTTTTCGGAGGCCCACTGTGAATTGTTTGCAAGGCACTTTGAGGGTAAAGTTGCTTGCCTCCGTAGCAGTCTTGATGCCCCATCCGCATCTACTGTAGTCCCCAATGAGGTGTCCAGTGCAACGTCTGCTGCAACTTCTTGGGAACGGTTTCAGTTGATGTGGCCTGATGATGTGGACAAGGTGCTTGAGATGATGCAACCAGCAACGTGTCCTCTTGACCCTTGATCTTCTTGGCTTTTTAAAGCTTGCCGAGGGGGTATGACCGAGTGGATCCATAGTGTGGTCAACGTGTTTTTCTGGGAGGGAGTGGCCCCAGCTGCCCTGAAAAAGGCAGTGATCCTTGGACCCATTGGTTTGTGACAACTACCGACCGGTCACAAATACCCCCTTTTAAGGAAAGTGATTGAGAGGGTTGTGGCACAGCAATTGCAAGTACTCTTAGATGGAATAGATTATCTTGGCCCATTCCAATCTGGTTTCAGGCCTGGTTATGGGACAGAATCAGCTTTGGTCATGCTGATGGATAACCTCTATTGGGAGAAGGAAATACAATACAACTCTGTTAATCTTACTTTATCTCTCCGCAGCTTTTGATACCATGGTATCTTTCTGATCTGACTTAGTGAGATGGGTATTGGAGGCATTGTTTTACAGTGGTTCTGATCCTAACTTCTCTGATCCTACCTGAGGGCAAGGTGTCAGCAGTACGCTGATGATACCCTGATCTATTTCTCTGTAACATCTGAATCAGGAGAGGCCCTTGCAAACCCTGGACCGGTGCCTGGACTTTGTGGTGGGCTGGATGAGGGCCAGTAAACTGAGTCTGAATCCTAGGAAGATGGAGGTGCTGTGGGTTGGTGGTTCCTGAGTTTAGATAATTGGTCAATTGCCTGTTTTGGATGGGATTGTACTCCCTCTGAAAGAGCACATTCATAGTCTGGGTGTGCTCCTGGATCCATCCTTGTCACTAGAGGCACAGGTGACCTCAGTGGCTAGGAGTACCTTTTACCAGCTTTGGCTGGTAAGACAGCTGTGGCCCTTTCTGGACCTGGATATCCTGACCACTGTTGTCCATGCACTGGTAACCTCCAAGTTGTATTACTGCAATGCGCTCTATGTGGGGCTGCCCTTGAGGTTGGTCTGGAAGCTGCAGCTGGTGCAAAATGTAGTGGCACGACTGATTACTGGGTCTGGGTATCACCAACAAGTCACCCTGCTGCTGAAAGAATTGCACTGGTTACCCATTAGCTATTGGGTCAAGTTTAAGGTTCTGGTTTTGGTGTACAAACCCCTATACAATTTGGGACCAGGATATCTGAAAGATCTTCTTACTCCTTGTATACCCAGTCGATCACTGTGCTCTGCAGGTGAGGGCCTCCTTTTAAGAGGTACGTTCCATGCAACATAGGTAGTGGACCTTTAGTGTAGTGGTACCTACCCTTTGGAATTCCCCCCCCTTAAATATTAGACAGACACCATCTGTGGTATCTTTTCAGTGCCTACTGAAGACCTTCCCCTTTCAACAAGCCTTTTGAGTACATACCTTATCCCAGTCTGTGTCTGTGTTGGAATTGCTTTTTAAGATATTTTAAAGCTTTTTAAAATATGTTTTTAAAGATGTTTTCTTTTAATATATTTTAAAATCTGTTTCTGAGATGTTTTAGAGTGTTTTTAGTGTTTGTTTGCCACCCTGGGCTCCTTCTGGGAGGAAGGTGGGATATAAATTTAATAAATAATAATGAAAATGTCCCTTTCTCAAAGAACCCTCCCCAGAAGTGTCTTCTAATAAGGATGAGGTTTGGACTGTGCCAGCTTTTTTCAGGATGTAATCAAGGAAGTACATTTCATGAAGGCATAAGACAGGGATGCAGAACCTCTGACCCTTGGGCCAAATGTGGCCTGCAGATCTCTCTGGCACTTGGAATTTTCCCCGGTCCATACCCCTCATATACACTGGCCCATCCCTGCCTCATGTGCTTTTGCCTAGCTGGAATGTGTCTTTGAATAGTAATAATGCCTTTTGGTTGCCTGGACAGTGAGAAGTGTGTGGTGGAATCCTTTTCTGCATGGCTAGAAGAAGCCTACTGTACCAAGAGACACATCTGTTCCTCCACACTCTTTTGCATCAAGCTCCACTTGGCTCTCATCATACCCAATGGACAGTTTCTCCCTATGACTAGGCTGTTGTATGGTAATCATAAGCCCAACCATTTTTCTTCCATAGAATTTGGGGCCAATCCAGATACAGCCGGCAGCAAACACTGTCCCCTAATGTATTTTACTAAGGCTGTAATCCAATGCACACTTACCTGGGAGTAAGTCCAGTTGAACCCAATGGAGCTTACTTCTGAGTAGAGATGTATTGGATCGCAGCCTTAGTCAGTGTTAATTTCTTACTACTCAGATTGAATATAATGTAGTAGTCTAATATTTAATTATTGACTAAATTATAGAAGCAATAGAAACAAGTATTATAAGTAAATGTTCTGGTTGCCAATTGTTTAATTTCAATATTTCTTTTAGAAAATGACTATTGAGTGCCATCGCAGAGTTGTTGTAGAGTACATCAAGGCTATTATGTTAAAGCGTATTACATTCAAGAATGCAGAAGAAAGAAAAGAAGGTGCTGAAAGAATGAACAGAGAAGCCGAACAGTTCAGATTTCTGTTCAAAAAACTTGCTGCTGTAAGTATAAGAAAACTGAAATGTCAGTAGAAGAAATTTTAGAAGTAATTGTAAATTGGCATTCCAAGATGTCCCTCTCTGGAATTTTATTCTATCATGGTTCCTCTAGTGTGTGCTGCAGGCCTACCATAAGCATATCTTGGTTGGTGTTGAAAGTCAGTATTAAGTTGATGGGGTTCCCAGTCTGGTCCATGGACCACCAGTGGTCCACAAATTGTAATACAATATAAGAAATAAAAGAAGCAATTGAAATGCAATTAAAAATGATCTACCACAGCACATTACAATTGCTACAACAGGCAGAAAAATAATGAAATGGCCCGCCAAGATCATTAGCAACCTATAAGTGGTCCATGAGAAAAACATTTGGGGACCACTGAAATAGATGGTTTTCTTTATGAAAACACAGGCTGATTCACACACAATTATTCCATTTCTAAAGGGCACAACTGAATGATAGTATACATAAATACTTTCAGCAGAAAACTAACATTACTTATTCATGTATATTTAGTACTCCCAAATTATTCCTTTATGGAAACCTGTTCTAATAACTTGTTTCATTTGTTTTGGGAGGACCAATGTGGTTTTACAATGTACAGATAAAACTCTTCTAAGCTTGGGGCATGGCAACAACTTGCTTGTGTCCTTATATAAACCTGTTTCTATAGTGTATTAATCAACCTACTTAGAAACTATGTGTTATATGGTATATAAATAGTTGAAATAAGTAAATAAATAATTCATTAATAGGCGTTTAAAAACATACATATAGCCAACAGATATTTCTATCAAACTTTTTAAAAAGGGAAATTGGGCAGCTATAGTGAATGCACCAGGGGAGCAGGAGACCTGACCTCCTCTCTGAGACATTGTACTACCCTCCAAATTTGTAAAAAAGCAAATACAATTTGGCTTGGTCTTTCACAGTCCAATCCACTTCCTGTGTAGCTTAGAAGAATTTGGTAACGTGTCTCTGAGCATATGGTGAGTGGTGGCAACTGGAGGGCGGGAGTGAGGAGAAGATAGGGAGGGGAGGACAGGTTTGATCATTTGCATGCTTATTGAGTTCAATGGAATTTACTCATGTGCAAGAGGGAAGGAGGAGGGAGGGAGGGGAGGAAATTGGGTGGGTGGGCACTGGGTAGAAGGACAGGTCCTTTCCTTTCCAAAAGGAAAACATTGTTAACACTATCATTATTTTGGGGGGTTTCACCCACCTTTTATTCTACAGCAAACACATGTAGTCTCCCACCCAAACTTCAAAGAAAGCTGTCCCTGGCCACATCCATACCAGACATGTATTCCAGTTTAAACAGTCATGGCTTTCCCCAAAGAATCATGGGAAGTGTAGCTTGTGTAGAGTGCTGAGAGCGGTTAGGAGACCCCCATCCCCTCAAAGAACTACAATCACCAGCATTCTTTGGGAAGAGGTGCTAACTGTTAAACCACTCTGGCCACTGGAGCTCTGTGGAGCAAACATGGCTTGCAAGGCCTCCGCATTTGATCTGTGAGGCTGTTTTGGGCAAGCCACAGCCAGCCACTCTACAACGTGAGGGCAAGTTACGGGGGGGTTCGAATTAGCAATTGGAAACTTACAATGAACTCTTGGTTGTTCCTTTGCTGGAATTCACACTTCCTGTCAGCTAATGGGCAGTGGGAACATGCCTTGCTCCAAGAGAGAGGGAAGCAGTTTCCATTGAAACGGCTGTTAAAATGGAGGGGGGGGGAATCTCTTTAGCAGCAGTTTCAGTGAAAACCATTTCTCCCTCCCAGTGCTGCTCTTTCAACCTCTGAAACCTGGACATTCCAAGAGCAGTGCAGCCGACACTCCTCTTGGGAGTTCCAGGCTTTCCAGTCTATACCAGGTTTAAAGATAAAGAACGACAAGAAAGGAGAGGCCTGCAACAGTTAACACCTAGACAGCAAACTGAGTAGGCACACAGGTCACCTGGTCACAGTCTTGTTCCACACTATTATGAAATGTATTGCATTTCTATTTAAATTATTCATTATTTCTAAATGTATATATAATTATAAATTAGTATATGCAGATTTTATGTATGTGTATATCCCCTTTTGTCTTGTTTTTTTTTTTGGTGATTCATAAGTGGCCACCCTAGGAGAAGGGAGGGTACAAGCCAGAGTCTTATTTGGGCTCATTCCAACTTGTGCATGTAGTATTAAACCATGGCTTAGTATTACGTGTCTACTGGGCCATCATTTCTTAATCTCTGACTCCACAATGTCTCTTAGTGTGTATCTAAGAAATTCAGAGACAATTCAAATGGAAAGCAGAAGAGCTGCAGTATGCAGTTATTAACCAGCCACTCAATTAAAGTAGATAACCAAATCAGCCACTTAAAAAAGAGGGCTCTAGAATCAAGACTAAGTAGATAGAGAGAATAGGCATATAATAGGTAATCTAACTGTAAACATTATATTTAGAAATTATTGTAACAGATAAATTATATGTGTTGTACATTAATTCTGCACATGTTGGATTACTGAAAGAATGTTAGTGTAGTCTTGATAAATATTCAAGCTGAACAAATACTATAGCCACAGCTCAGCACAGAGTTAGGCAGACACACTTACTCTCATTGAAATCAAGGGGCATGTTACCTGGTCTAGAATGTGACCTACCTTTATAAATAATAAAAATAGAACATGACAAAGAGTTTATTTGCCAGTTTGTTCTCATGCTCTAACCTGCATATTAACCATAATTTTGATATTATATGTCTGACAATGATGATGGTTTAATAGGGATCTGGGGAGGACACAGAAGGACTTTGTGATGTCATTGAAGCCATTGCAGAAGTTTTCAAGTTGACAGACCCTTCACTACTTTATCTAGAAGTCTCAACTTTAGTTAGTAAACACCCAGATATCAGGTAATAGTGTTACTTTCTAAAATTTCTAACAATATCCTCATTCTTTCAAGGTTATGAGGCTTGACAAAACTCATTGGTATGTAGTTTTTTAGTGGTCCTTGGGAATAGGCTTTGCCAAAATGAAGTGTCTTGAGGCAACCCTGCACGTTATGAAGGAAATGCAGGGCTCACAGCACCCAATGTGGGGAGGGATTTGCAGGGCAATTGGTGGGAGGGCAACACTTAATTCTTCCTCTGCTTACTGATTCTCTTCTGTGAATGCTCCTCCTCTCCCAAACTGAACTCTAAGACCAAAAATAAGAGTGGCTGAGGGGTGGTGGTGAGCAACTGCCTTAGAGAGATGTTTGCAGGCAGAAAATCAGAAGGTGTCAGAAGGGTTAAGTATCCTTCCACTCACAAGTGTCCCCCTTCCACCTCTTGGCAAAAATAGGTTTGGGAATGTGCCCTCAGTCCTATAACTCTGTAGGACGGAATGAGATCTGATTACTGTTGGATCCATGAACTATAGTTCTTTGTGATTTGAAGGGAAAGGTTGAAATACATGGGATATAAATGCATTATTCATTCCAGACTGTTCATAGTTCCATAGTACATCTGTTCCATCCATTTGCAAAAATGTATACTGTAGCAAAACAACAACAAGGCAATGGGAGGGGAATTTTAAGTCATAGAAGGGTGTTATTGGTGAAGTGGGCCTGGAAACAGATTGATATAGAAATGTGTTGTAGAAGGGCTCTTCTAACAAAAGTTATTGGGCAAATTGGCCTGTAAGCTACTCTAAAATTTAGAGTGTTTGGAAAATAAGTGGCACTCAGCTGTGAGTGCAGAATGCATGGTCTGTGAAGTCTATGTTACTGATCATTCCCCACCCTCATTAACAGATTTTGCACTAATGCTGTTCTTTCATTGACAGGGATGACCATGTTGCAGCTTTATTGACAATGCGAGGAGATGCTAGCAGAGAGATGAAGCAGACCATCATTGAAACATTGGACAAGGGTCCAAGTCAGCCAAATCCAAATTATGTGCCAATTTTTAAAGAAATTACGGTTCCAACATTAACTGTGCCAAAGCTTCTTAAGTAATAGTAACAGGTTTCAATATGAAACGCTTTTGGTGTGATGATATCTTGTAGCCTATTTTGGCTATACACTTAGTAAACACCAGAGAGTTTCTTGCTGGGCTTTTAGTCTTTTGTGTCTCCTGTTAGCTTAGTGAATCCCTTGAAGAATATTGAATATTGTGAGGGTCAGAGTGCTCTAAATTGGCATCATGGGCAGTTGTTCTGAGAAAGTCTATCTTGAACTTTTTGTGTGTTGCATAATTGAATGTGTTTTAGAAAATGTATTAGAGATGAATTTGCTTTAGTGATGGAAAAAGTGAAAAACAACTTGTCATTTTTGAGGTGCACCAGTGATTTGTATTCCCCTCCCCACCCCCACTGAACTGCTAACTGGATTTAAAAACAGATATGTATACAGGACTGCTAAAAATATAACATTTGTGTTGGGTTTTGTAATGCAGACTGTTCATTCCCTTCAGGAAACTTAACATGAACTTTGTACATGCTCTCTAATTATTTTCAGCATTTGTATGCCGTACATGTTATGTATGCTATAGCAAAAGTTCTCTAGGTGACTTACAATAAAAACAATGTCATAAAATCAAAACTAAAAACAGAATAGAGCACAGTGTACCACCAAGATTTAAATTTTGTGCAGCTTGTGTAAGAGGTGCCTAACAGTACAATCCAATTCTAAGAATCCATGATTTACAGCTGCAAGCGGTGCCAGCATAAAACCTACTGCATCCAAGCCCCATTTCGAGGTGGCTGGGAGGGGCTGTGGCCAGTAGAAGGAGGCTGAACACGGGAGGAAACAAGCACACATTCAGGGCATCCATAGGAGCACTGCCAACTGCACATAATGAGCACATACAACACAGCCAGCACACACATGGCCAATCACAGGTGCACATGCACAAATAGTGTGACCAAGCATGACAATCTAAACAGATGCACATTGAGCCACTGGCACCCCCAAGCAAGATGTGATTACACCTCTCACAAACACTGCTAAAAACATCACACATGCCAAGGAACCACCACAACATATGGGAGATGCTAAATAAAGCTCTATTGCAAGCAAGGAAACAGATATGTAGCCTGCACAGCAGCTCAGAGCCAAGCCAGGCAGAACAGACATCTCACACACACACACACACACCAAGCACCATCAGGTGAGGTGGCATAGTTGTGGTGGCACCGTGACTATAACCAGCCAGGTGGCCACAGCTAGGCTCTAGGCCACTTCCAGCTTTTGAGGTCCCTGCCCATAATATAAATAAAGGGACATGAAAAGAAAGCAAGGCAGTGTCACAGTTGACAAAATCAGTTAACAAAGAAAATTATGTCTTTTACAAAATCACACCTAGTATTTGCTTAAATTTGCAGCTGTAAGCTAACACAGGGTGTCACATTTTGGTCCAGTGTGCATAAAAACAAGTTGTGAAACTTAATCACATGCAAATATGCACACTTATTTATTAGGACTTCAGCTGAACGTCAAGAAGACTAATGTATTGACAACAGAAAAGTTATGTAACATCAAAGTTGACAATGTGGACATTGAGCTTGTTGAGGATTATCAATACCTTGGCACAGTCATTAAACAAAATGGAGACAACAGTCAAGAAATTAGAAGAAGGCTAGGACTGCTGAGGGCAGCTATGAGAGAACTAGAAAAGGTCCTCAAATGCAAAGAATTATCACTGAACACTAAAGTCAGGATCATTCAGACCATGGTATTCCTGATCTAGGTCTAATGGTTTTAAGTTGCAGGAGCGTAGATTCAGATTGGACATTAGAAGGAACTTCTTGACAGTAAGGGCAGTTCGGCAATGGAACCGACTGCCTAGGGAGGTGGTGGGATCCCCTTCGCTGGATGTCTTCAAGCAGAGGCTGGACAGCTATCTGCGGGAGATGCTCTAGCTGTGGATTTCCTGCTGTGAGCAGGGGGTTGGACTCGATGGCCTACAAGGCCCCTTCCAACTCTATGATTCTATCTCTATCTATGGATGTGAAAGTTGGACAGTAAAAAAGAGGGTAAGAGAAAAATCAATTCATTTGAAATGTGGTGTTGGAGGAGAGCTTTCGCGGACATGATTCACTAGAAAAGACAATAATGTTGGGAAATAGAGATGGGAATAGAAAAAGAGGAAGGCCAAACAAGAGATGGATTGATTCCATAAAAGAAGCCACAGACCTGAACTTACAAGATCTGAACAAGGTGGTTTATAACAGATGCTATTGGAGGTTGCTGATTCATAGTGTTGCCATAAGTCGAAATCGACTTGAAGGCACATAACAACAACAGGTTTATATCCTGCCCTTCCTCCCAGTAGGGGCCCAGGGCGGCAAACAAAAGCACTAAAAACACTCACAAAACATCTTTAAAAACATCCTAAAACAAAACATCTTAAAAAACGTTTTCAAAAAAGCTTTAAAAGCATTTATTTTTTTAAAAAAACTTTTAAAATGTATTAAAAATCCCAACACAGATGCACACTGGGATAAGGATTCTGTTTCCTGACTCCTAACAGCAGAGCAGAGCAGAGGGAGCTGTCTCAGTTGGTCTACAGATGAGGACATATAAGCAAGCCAGCTTTCAGAGAGTAAGTGAACAGAGTGAGCGAAAAGGGAGAGCAAACAGGAGTTCCACAGGGGAGGTTAAGGGGGAGGTCCCTAACCCCCCCCAAAAACCAAATTACTAATTCTCCTTGTACAGCGCACCACATACGAGTGGGACTCTCAAGTTTACCCTGTAGTAGGCCAGGACAAAGCCCAGGCCACTCCAAAACAAGTAGTTAGAAAGAAACAAAAGATAGAACAGAGTATGAACAGGAAAGATACTCCAGTGGTTGTGACCTGCAAGGTGTGTGCCATGTTTGTTTTCTTGCCTGAGAACAACATGGCGTACACGTGCAACAAGTGCAAGCTCGTGACACTGTTGGAAGAAAAAGTGAGAGGCCTGGAATGGCAGGTGGCCACACTGAGAACTATAAGAGAAGATGAAGAGTTCTTAGACAGAACGCTGGAACAACAGCAGCAAGGAGAAGTGGAGGTGGAAGAGCACCGGCGTGTGGTAGCAGAAGAGGAGACTGCTTTGGACAGAAGCAACGAAGTGGAGGAAACTCCGTGGGAAAGGGTGACAGTTAGGAGCAGAAGAGCTAGAAGACACCCTTCACCAGTGGAACTATGGAACAGCTTTCAACCACTCGAGGATGAGGACAACCTGTGGTGGAAGCATTACAGGAGACCCCATGCGACAAAGAGCAAGAGGCTGAAACTCAAACAACAAGAGAAGAGTACTAGTAGTGGGAGACTCCCTACTGCGTGGGATCGAAACCCAAGTATGCAGAGAAGATCCGTGGACTTGCCAGGTATGCTGTCTACCAGGAGGACGGGTTAGAGATGTGACAGAACGGTTGCCATCACTCATCAAGCCCACCGACAGGTATCCCTTCCCCCTCATCCATGTAGGAACTAATGACTGCCAGACGGAGCTATGAAGAAATCACATCAGACTTTGAAGCTCTGGGAAGGAAACTCAAGGACTTTGGGACCCAGATAGTTTTATCATCCATCCTTCCAGTACTTAGAAGAGGAGTAGAAAGGGAAAGAAAAATACTCCGTGTGAATGAATGGCTACTAAGGTGGTGCCAATGTGAGAGATTTGGATTCTGGGACCACAGGCTATGCTTCCTGGAAGATGGATTGCTGGCAAGTGATGGGTTGCATCTCATAAGGACTGGGAAGAATGTGTTTGGCCACAGCTTGGAGAAGCTCATCAGGAGGGCTTTAAACTGAATCCTAAGGGGGAGGGAGACATAAACTTGGTGGTAACGACTGATGAAGGCTTGTGCACAGTAACGGGAACAGAGAGATAGGCTGTAATAGGGAACAGAGAGATCAGCTGTAATAGGGACCAGTGACAGTCCTCAGAAAAATGTAGTAAGGAAGCCAAGCCATAAATCACATGGTCTTCGATGCCTGAATACTAATGCGCAGAGCATGGGAAACAAGCAGGACGAACTTGAACTCTTAATACAGGAGGACAATTACGACTTGATAGATATAACTGAAACTTGGTGGGATGACCCCCATGACTGGAATACAGCAATTGAAGGATATAACTTGTCCAAAAAGAACAGAAGAAATAAAAAGGGAGATGGAGTCACGCTATATGTTAAAAATATATATCTCTGCACAGAAATACAGGAAGATGAGCTTGGTAGTTCCACTGAGAGTATCTGGATTAAAATTAATGGGGCAAGTAATAAAAGGAATGTGGTGCT
Organism: Rhineura floridana; assembly: GCF_030035675.1. Classification (NCBI taxonomy): domain Eukaryota; kingdom Metazoa; phylum Chordata; class Lepidosauria; order Squamata; family Rhineuridae; genus Rhineura; species Rhineura floridana. The sequence goes on from NC_084490.1 coordinate 70,941,936, forward strand.
TGGAGTCTACTACGGACCACCCAATCAAGGAGAAGACGAGAAAGTAACTTTTGAAAAGCAAATTGCCAATGTTTCAAGGAGGCATGATGTAGTAGTAATGTGGGATTTCAATTATCCCAATATCTTTTGGGAGACAAATTCTGCCAAACACAGTCCCTCCAAGAAATTTCTGACTAATGTTGGAGATAACCTTCTCCTACAGAAAGAGGAGGAAGCAACCAGAGGATCAGCTATCCTGGACTTGATTCTAACCAATGGAGATGATTTGGTGGATGAAGTGGCAGTATGGGAACTCTGGGGGAAAGTGACCACACCATACTTGAATTCTTGATTTTAACATCGTCAGCACAAACAGACTCCAGAACTGACATGCTCATAGCTAGCGCCAAACTCCATTCTTCCCCTGGAACCTGGTTCTTCAACCTACTAAATTAGTTATTACTTACAATCGTTCACCCCAAGGATCTAAATTTCATTTTCCAAGTATTCCTTATTTGGACAAACATTTTGGCAGAGCATTACAATATGGTACCAGAACTAACTATATTAAGTCAATGAAGAATATATCCATCAATCCCTATAAGTTCCGACTTATACTGACCTTTCACTCTCAGCATTATGCCACACAAATCTTTCAAGAAAAAGACTATCTCTTAAGAAAATATAATTTTACTCTACAAAGGTATTTTATTAACATGGCTTTCCCTGATCCACTTGCTGTGAAATCTGCTCCTGTCACATCTGGGAAATATCATAGCAATCTCTCTACAGAAGATATAGCTACAGATGCTAATCCCTATCACTCTATCCATCCATCTCAGATGGCATCAACACCTCTTGCTGGCACAGTTCCAGAAGCCTCACCGATGTTAAGTAGACTGAAAGAGCTAGAACCGGAGGAAAATCAACTTACACAACTCTACACACAACTACCTGATACAGAACGCCAAATTCTCATCAATAAGTTCAATAGACTGATTAAACACCTTAAGGATACTGCAACAGAGGCTGATTATATCAAAGAGTCTACAGAACACGGATTATTTGGAAATTTTCTGCCAAACACCTCGCTCCAAGGCCTAAGGAATTCTCCTCCAGTTCTTAATTCATCTATATCTCTAAATCCAATCATGGTGGGAGATTCATGGGACAAAGCGCGGTTTCTATATCCAAAAGAACTTGGTTCTCCATCTAATCCTAGTGAGAAATCCCAGTGGAATATTAATATCGGAAGTTCCGCAACAAAGAGGATTACAATTGCATGAAGCTGACATCAACAAAGTCTCCCTTGTAGTTGCATCTCCTGCTCAACTTACCGAAAAAGCCTTATGTGTTTCATGTCTTTCGAAGGCTGCTATAACAGTATCAGATACTCTTGAAATCACAGCCGCGCCCGTGCTAGATAAATGAGATAATCATTCAAACCTTATCCCTCCTCGTCAGTTCCCCCTTTCGCCTGTCCCTCCCCCTATTAGTCAAAGGGGAAAGTCCCTATTTCTTCATTGCCCGAATCATTCTTCTGTCAGACATTTGGACATAACATGCCTCTCATGGAATTTTGCCGGCTGGAACAACAAAGCCAGGGACCCAGATTTTACAATTTTTTTTCAATCCTTTGATATTATTTGTATTCAAGAGACCTGGATCAGTGACCAAAATCCATTTATTCTCCAAGGCTTTAGAACCTGGGTCAAGCCAGCCACAAAGAGTGCTAAAATGGGACGAGCTAGCGGGGGAGTTGCTACATTAATAGATACTACGCTCGATGTTTTGGTAACAACTCCTGCTGAGCCCTCGCCTGACTTTTGCCTGGCGTTAATAATCACGTTCCCTAACGGCGTTTCTATTATATGTTTAAATGTCTATTTCCCTCCCTTACACTCACAAATTTGTCTCTCGAATTGGATTTCATTGGATAATTATTTAGAAATCCTTGGGCTTGCCTACCCATCTCACTTGCTTTTAATTGCTGGGGATCTAAATGCAAGATTGGGTCAGAACTACCCTTTAGTGGGAGATCTAGTGGGAGTTTCTCTGGATGATCTTCCTCTAATACCCAAAGATTCAAGAGATAAATCCATAAATTCAAATGGGAAATCCTTGTTTAGACTAATGATTAGTCACCAGTTAATTTGTTTTAATGGAACCTTTCTTGACTCCTCCCATGGTTTTTACACCTTTATATCAACTGGGGGAGCCAGTGTGGTTGACTACTTCGTAGGTACCCCTTCCTTACTTCCGCTGGTCAAAGACATGGTGATATTAAATAGAGCAGATAGTGACCATCTTCCCCTTTGTCTACATGTAAGAGCGCCTAGCCTAAACATCTTCCCTTGTGTTTCTAGACCTATTTTAGACAACTTTATAGGCTTAAGGCGCATTAAGTGGTCAATTGACACTGCAGCCTCAGTAAAACAGTGCTTAGAATCACCTCTACTAACAGAGTTACGTAATCAGGCTATTACTGACCCTGAGGACATCCTGGGAATATTTGAGAAAGTGTCCTTAGCTCTCAAAAGTCAGGTATCCTCTGTTACTCCTATAAGACCAAATAGAGGTCCCAATTCCTGGTTTGACCGGGAATGCAGAGACAAGAGGAGAGAGTTATCATCAAATATTAAATTCATGTGCCACAATTACTCAAATGAAGCCACTCACCATTTATTGCTACTGAAGAGAGCTTATAAAAAACTCCTAAAGGAAAAAAAACAAAATTTATATGTAAATAACTGGAGAGAGCTGGACCAAGCATTCCAACTGAGAAAGGAAGATGTCTTTTGGAAACTTGTCCAGGGGGGTCTTGCTCAGTCTGATCCAGTTTCTATCCCTCCGATTCTACCTGAAACCTGGGTCGCACATTTCACTAACATTTTCGGTGCAGTGTCATCAGCCCCTCCTTCCCCCTCAACAAGGTGCCCTAACTTGCCCCATTGGCCAGCAGTTAGCTGCTCCGAGATTGGCGACTTGATATTAACGCTCCGTACAAATAAAGCTCCAGGAGAAGACATGTTGCCCCCAGAGATTTTCCTTGAGGAAATTTCATGGTGGACTCCGCTATTAGCCCCTCTCTTCACCCACATTAATAGCACGGGAGACTATCCACAAGGCTGTCATACCAGTATAATTATCCCTATCTATAAGAAAGGTGACCCAGCTGAGCCTAGTAATTATAGGCCTATCAGTCTCCTCGATATTTCTGCTAAACTTTATGGCCGTTTTTTACTAAACAAACTGGAGGAATGGGATATAAAGAACTCGATTATACATCAAGAACAGGCAGGATTTAGAAAGGGAAGAAGCACACTAGATCAAGCATTCATCCTACACTATCTTACAAATAAGACTTACGTTGGAGATAACCTTCTCCTACAGAAAGAGGAGGAAGCAACCAGAGGATCAGCTATCCTGGACTTGATTCTAACCAATGGAGATGATTTGGTGGATGAAGTGGCAGTTACACGAACTCTGGGGGAAAGTGACCACACCATACTTGAATTCTTGATTTTAACAGAAGCAAAAGCTGAGAGTAGCCATACGTGCACCCTGGACTTCAGGAAAGCTGATTTTAATAAACTCAGAACAATTGTAAGTACGGTTCCATGGCAAGCAACCCTAATGAGAAAAGGAGTCCAAGATGGGTGGGAGTTTCTAAAAAAGGAAATTCTAAAAGCGCAATGGCAAGCAATTCCAACAAGGAAAAAAGGGGGGAAACAGCAGAAGAAGCCAAAGTGGCTTCACAAAAAGCTTAGAGAGGACCTGAAAACAAAAAAGGACACATACAGGAAGTGGAAAGAAGGCCAGGCCACAAAAGAAGAGTACAGGCAGGTATCACGGAATTGCAGGGATGGTGTCAGGAAGGCTAAAGCTGAGAATGAGCTGAGGCTAGCGAGGGATGCTAAAAGCAAAAACAAAGCTTTCTTCAGGTATGTCCACAGTAAAAGACAGAGAAAAGAAATGGTGGCACAGCTACTCAACGAGGATGGCAAAATGATAACAGATGACAAAGAAAAGGCAGAAGTGCTCAATTCCTACTTTGGCTCAGTCTTCTCCCAAAAAAGGATCTGTGACCCTCCCGGGAAACATGAATTAGAAGGGCAGGATTGGAGCTTGAGACTGATAGACAAATGGTCAAGGAATCACTTTGAATGAGTTCCAATCAGCAGGGCCCGATAAACTGCATCCTAGAATATTGAAGGAACTGGCTGAAGAACTCTCAGAACCACTGTCTATTATCTTTGCGAAGTCATGGAGGACTGGTGAAGTGCCGGATGACTGGAGGAGAGCTAATATTGTCTCTATCTTCGAAAAAGGCAAAAAGGAGGAACCGGGGAACTACAGACCAGTCAGCCGAACATCAATCCCTGGAAAAACTCTGGAGCAGATTTTAAAGCAGTCAATCTGTAAGCACCTTGAAAACAATGCAGTGATTACTAGGAGCCAACATGGATTTATGAAGAACAAATCCTGCCAAACTAATCTTATCTCATTTTTTGACCAGGTAACCTCCTTTGTAGACTGTGGGAATGCTGTGGACATAATATATCTCGACTTCAGGAAAGCTTTTGACAAAGTGCCCCATTATATTCTGATTAGCAAGCTAGCTAAATGTGAGCTGGATGGAACAACTATCAGGTGGATCCACAGTTGGCTCAGAATCATACTCAAAGGGTGCTTATCAATGGTTCCTTCTCAAACTGGGCAGAAGTAACGAGTGGGGTACCACAGGGCTCGGTCCCGGTCCCAGCGCTCTTCAACATTTTTATTAACGACTTGAATGAGGAGGTACAGAGCATGCTTTTCAAATTTGCAGATGATACAACATTGGGGGGCATAGCTAATACCATGGAAAATAGAAACAAAATTCAAAGGGACCTTGGTAGGCTGGAGCATTGGGCTGAAAACAACAGAATGAAATTCAACAGGGATATATGCAAAGTTCTACACTTAGGAAAAAGAAACCAGATCCACAGTTATAAGATGGAGGATACTTGGCTCAGCAATACAACATGTGAGAAGGATCTTGGAATTGTCATTGATCACAAGCTGAATATAAGCCAACAGTGTGATGTGGCTGCAAAAAAAGGGAAATGCTATATTAGGCTGCATTAACAGAAGTATAGTTTCCAAATCGCGTGAAGTACTAGTTCCCCTCTATTCAGCACTGGTTAGTCCTCATCTTGAATACTGCATCCAGTTCTGGTCTCCGTACTTCAAGAAGGATGCAGACAAACTGGAACAGGTTCAGAGGAGGTCAACAAGGATGATCAGGGGACTGGAAACAAAGCCCTATGAGGAGAGACTGAAAGAACTGGGCATGTTAAGGCTGAAGAAGAGAAGACTGAGAGGAGGTATGATAGCACTCTTCAAGTACATGAAAGGTCACACAGAGGAGGGCCGGGATCTCTTCTAAATCATCTCAGAGTGCAGGACACCGAATAATGGGCTGTAGTTGCAGGAAGCCGGATTTCTACTGGACATCAGGAAAAACTTCATAACTGTTAGAGCCATACGACAATGGAACCAATTACCTAGAAAGGTAGTGGGCTCTCCAACACTAGAGGCATTCAAGGGGCAGCTGGACAGCCATCTGTTGGGAATGCTTTGATTTGGATTCCTGCATTGTGCAGGGGGTTGGACTTGATGGCCTTATAGGCCCCTTCCAACTCTACTATTCTATGATTCTAAGTTCTTGAAAGGTTGCCACATGGAGGAGGACCAGGATCTCTTCTCTATTGTCTCAGAGTGCACAACACGGAATAGCAAGCTCAAATTACAGGAAGCTAGATTTCAACTCAACATCAGTAAAATCTCCCTAATTGTTAGAGTGGCATGACAATGGAACGAATTACCTAGGGAGTTCGTGGGCTCTCCAACACTGGAGGCCTTCAAGAGGCAGTTGGACAGTTATCTGTTGGATATGCTTTAATTTGGATTCCTGCATTGAGCAGGGGGTGGACTTGATGGCCTTCTAGGACCCTTCCAACTCTACATTTCTAAGCACTGTGGCCATAGACCATGAACGATACGCCAGAGCTTGGAAGTATCTTGTGACTTGTAATTCATTACTTTTTGAAGGAACGAGTGGGTATTTCCTTTACATTTTGATTGTAATAGAACTAGAAGTAATTTTATTACTTTTGTGGAGTAATTGTAATGTTTCCAGTATTACTTTTAGGCATTACTTGCAGGGGGAGCAGGGGAAGTCTTCTGCTCCTCTGATTTGTGGATGAAAACCATGTGCCTCAAACTGGGCTTCTGTGCACCATCACTCTTCCTTCATGCTCTGCGGGTGGGTAGGAGGCGATGAGAGAGGAGGTGGAATGTGAGAAGGGGTGGAGTGGAGAAAACAACTGTTTAAAAAGATGGATGGTGGTGGAGAAGAATGGAGTGGACGGAAAAAGGAGCCGGAGGGCAAGAACGTGGATAAAAGAGAAGGAGGCGGCAGCAGAATGGAGATAAAGAACTGTGGAGGTGAAAGATGACAATGTGTGTATGTGTGAATACTGTGCTTGCACTTGGCACACAAAGTGGCCTCCACCACCCTCTCTGGCTACTGTGCTGCATTTGCAGTATTTTAACTTTTTTGCATCTGAGGGGAAAATGTTTGCTTGGGTGAGCGTCCCTTAGTTGGTGGCAGGGCAGGGTCCAAGAGGTGGTTAAGTGAGAGAGATTATGCTTGCTGGCTGAGGGGGGTTGCACTTGGTTTGACGTGCAAAGACCTGAGTGGCGGCCTCTGCCTCACTTCCCCCCTTCCTTACCAGCGGAGAGACCACCATTGCTATCTTTTGGATAAAAATAATTATTCTACTACCTCTGGATGTGCGTGTTTATTTTTAATGTTGTTTTAGGGTACTTAGATGGGCAGCAGCCAAGGCCAGCACCTTGTAGGTGTTTTTTTAAAAAAGTAACTGAAATGTAATTGTAGTGATTACTTTTGAGAAAAAGTAATCAATTACTTTCAGAGCAATTGCGATTGTAATGGTAATTACTAATTCTTGGGCCATGTAATTGTAACTGTAATTTATTACTTTTAAAAAAGCTACGCAACACACAAACGTCACATTCAGAAGATTAACAAGGCAGGCCATGCTGGTCCAGAAAGGTCCTCTCCTTCCTTTTTGAGGGAATCCCAGGGAGTTCTGTTCTCCAGTAATATATAAAGAATCCTGGATCAGACCAATGGTCCAGCTAGTCCAGCATCCTGTTCTCACACTGGTCAAATAGATCTCTGTGAAAGGAGCTAAGTGCAATAGCATTCTCCCAACATGTGATTCCCAGCCAGGAGTATTTAGAGGTACACCGCCTCAGGCACTGTAGAACATCAGCCATCATGACATCACAGAGATAAGAAAAAGGGTGGTAAAAAGAGCTTGCGCGTTTGTTTGTTTTTCATGCTGTTTTTTTCTTCTCTCCCCCTCTTAAAAATGAAAGCTGCCCATAGAAGACAATGGAGAAATCCAGATGTTAATGTAGCTGTGATTGAGCAGCAGCATGGCCATCCATAAACAAAAGATAACAGCAAAGATGGGTGTTCGTGACTGGGGTCCTATTTTGTACAGGAAAGACCCTTTCCTTCATTTGTAGTTTCTCAGAATTTAAAAAATGGCAGTATTAGTGACATTGTCCCCGTATTGGGCATAGTTGAAATAGTGAGTTTCATAGTGCTTATTAGAGGTGGAGCTGTGGTTGGTTTGGATTTCAAACCAAAATCACCCATACAAAACAGGGTTTTGAGTTGCAGCACAAATCATTCTGCTTAAATTTTGGACTTTTGATGTCATCCTGCTGGGAGGAAGGGCGAGATAGAAATCAAAAAGTAAATAAATAAAATAATTAATAAAACCAATACACTAATGAAACTTAACTCCATCCTTCCTTTAAACTGAATTCAGGTGAGGTGTTGGAAGTGCTGAATTGTTGCCTAGAAGCACTGATGGATTGGATGAGGGCAAATAAACTGAAGCTCAATCCAGCCAAGATGGGATATACCTACAACAGTGTTCTACACTGGGTTGCACTCCTGCTAAAGGATTAGGTTGAAAGTATTGGGCTGCTAAGAAACAGCCCTACCATTAGCAGAGTGAGGTGACATCCCAGGCAGCTGATTTTGAGTGACATGAAAGTAAACTGTCCAAATCTCACTGGTAGTAAAAATATAACAATAATAATAATAATAATAGCTTTATTTTTATTGCTAGTGAGAGTTGCTTGTGCGGTTATCTGCTTCAGGTGCTAAAACAACTTGCACCTTGCTGGGGGGGCACTATTTGCCACTCAGCCTCAGGTAGCAAAATGTCTTAGGCCAGCCTTGTCTGCGGAAGGCACTGATCCAGCAATATCGCTATTTGCTCAAGAACCATCGGGTATGGAGTGCCGTTCACCAGCTAAGCCTGGTACATCACCTGCAACTATGGTTGCCAGGTCAGAAGCATCCCAAACCCTGAGATTTCAGGGGTGATGCCATGGGATGGGCCCTAACAATATCACGGAGTGGGCCCTAATGATGCCATTAAGCATGATATATTAAGCATCAACCACAGTTGCTTTGAGCATACCCTGGTCTCCTATTGGGAGGAAGGGCAGGATATAAATTTAATAAATAAATAAATACCATTCAAACAAAAACATTTCTCTGATTGGAAATTAAGACAGAAATCTTAGCTAAAAGATGGCATTCCCAGGTCAAGCTGAAGTGATGGAATCATTCCTTCTCACCTGGTTATGGAGCCTGGGTAGGGAACATTTAATCTAGCCTACTTGCTTCTGGAAAGAAAGATGTAAGTGCCTCAGTCCAGTCCAGTCACCAGAAGGCCATTGTAGGAAGAAGGGAGCCTAGTGTTATGGAGATGTTAGATGGGAGTACTCAGGAGTAAAGATGGATGCCCCTGAAGGCTGCAATTCTAAACACACTTACTAAGGGACTAAGCCCCATAGATCTCAACAGGACTTACTTCTGAACAGATATGGTTAGGATTGTGCTTTGGTAAGACTTAACTAGGGATACCCTGTAAAGATAACCATAACCATGCAGGGTTGGCAACCCCCTGCCTTTTAACATGGCTATTCCAAACTTCTTTACAGGCTTGACCCTTCACTTCAGAAACAGGTTTGAGAAATGAGTAAGAGTAAGAAGGTTCTCTCCCCCCACTATGATGCACACCTCAAGGGGGTTTGAGAGTGTTGAAGAAGCTGACAGCAATGCCACCAGGAGTCTAGACCAAGAGGCGACTCCTAGCAGGGGCACCCAAGGCAGAATGGTCAAAGCTGAGACACCAGACTAAGATGCATCCAAACTCAGAGGAAGGCAATGGTAAACCATCTCTGAATACCTCTTACCACGAAAATCCTATGAACAGAGTATCCAAAATGCAACATGAGATAGTGCCAGGTCAGAAGAGACTCAATGAGCTACTGGGGAAGAACAAAGGACAAGTACGAGTAGCGCTGTGACTAATGACACATCTGGGTCAAAGCCAAAAGGAAGCCCAGAGAGTGATGCGCATAGATGCGGAAGAAGAGTCTGGATGCACACAATAGGAACATGGAATGTGAGAAGCATGAACCAGGGAAAATAAGAAATTATCAAGCAAGAAATGGAACATATCAACATTACAATACTTGGTGTACATGAATTAAAATGGACGGGAATGGGACATTTTCAATCAGGCAACTATAAAATATTTTATGCAGGAAATGAGAAATTAAGAAGAAACGGGGTTGCTTTCATAGTGAGAAGGGATGTAGCAAAAACAATTAAGAGCTATAACGCAAGGTCTGAGCAAGTTACATCAATGAGATTAAATGGGAAACCTATTAACATAACCATCATCGAAGTCTACGCTACAACCGCAAATGCAGAAGAGGAATTGGAGAGATTTTATTGGAGAGAAGTACAGGAAGAAATTGATCATGCACCAAAACACGATGTGCTGATAATCATGGGGGATTGGAACGCAAAAGTAGGGAACAGAGAAGAAATAGGAATTGTGGGGAAATGGGGCTTAGGATATAGAAATGAAGCAGGAGAAAGGCTTATTGAATTCTGTGAAGCCAATAATTTGTTTCTCGCAAACACATTTTGTGAGCAACCGAAAAGAAGACTGTACACATGGAGATCACCAAATGATCAATACAGGAATCAAATTGATTATATAATTGATAGCAGAAGATGGAGAAGTTCCATACTTTCTGCAAAAACAAGACCAGGAGCAGACTGCGGTACAGATCATGAACTAGAAATATTGAAACTCAGAGTAAAGCTACAGAAGAACGAAGCAATCATAATGCCAAAATACAATTTGAATAACACCCCAGAAAAATATAAAGATCAAATAAGGAACAGATTTGAGGCTTTAAACTTAGTTGATAGAGAACCAGAAGAACTATGGATTGAAGTCAGAGACATTATCAGGGAAGAATGCAAAAGACAATACCTCTAGTTAAAAAGAGAGGTAGAAACAAGGTTAGAACCCTAAATGCAACTATACAGCGACTAGTACGTACGGACAAAGAGAACTATTACAATATTTATTGTATAGAAACAGAAGACAACAAAAAGGGTAGAACAAGAGCCCTATACCAAAAGATTAGATACATTAAAGGGAAATTTAAACCAAGGGTAGGGATGTTTAATAATCAACAGGGGAACACACTGACTGACTGAGATGAAATAAAAGGAAGATGGAAGCAATACACTGAAGAACTATAAAAGAGATGCAAGGATGATAGATTCATTCGTGGAGGAACCGTATGATGAAGAACCAGAAATTTTAGAATGTGAGGTGGAAATTGCTCTTAAAATGCTTGGAAGAAACAAATCACCAGGAACAGATGGCATACCAATAGAGTTGCTACAAGCTACTGAGACTGAATCTGTCCAAATTTTGACAAAAATTTGTCAACAAATATGGAAAACTAAACAATGGCCCACAGACTGGAAGCGTTCCATATACATCCCAATTCCAAAGAAAGGGGATCCCAGGGAATGCAGTAATTATCGGATTATTGCCTTAATATCTCATGCAACTAAAGTAATGCTCAAGATTCTACAACAAAGGCTCTTACCATATATGGAGTGAAAAATACCAGATGTCCAAGCTGGATTTAGAAAGGGAAGAGGCACCAGAGATCATATCGCAAACATACGTTGGATAATGGAACGGAGCAAGGAATTTTAGAAGAAAATCACCCTGTGCTTTATAGATTACAGCAAAGCCTTTGATTGTGTAGATCATGAAAAACTACGGAATGCTTTAAAAGAAATGGAGGTGCCACAGCATCTGATTGTCCTGATGCGCAACCTATACTCTGGACAAGAGGCTACTGTAAGGACAGAATATGGAGAAACCGACTGGTTCCCAATCGGAAAGGGTATGAGACGGGTGTATATTATCATCCTATTTGTTTAATCTGTATGCAGAACATACCATACGGAAAGTGGGATTGGACCATGATGAAGGTGTGAAAATTGGAGGGAGAAATATCAATAATTTAAGATATGCAGATGATACCATACTCTTAGCAAAAACCAGTAATGATTTGAAATGAATGCTGATGAAAGTTAAAGAGGAAAGCACAAAAGCAGGACTACAGCTGAATTTCAAGAAGTCTAAAGTAATGACAACAGAAGATTTATGTAACTTTAAAGTTGACAATGAGGACATTAACTTGTCAAGGATTATCAATACCTTGGCACAGTCATTAACAGAAATTGAGAGAATAGTCAAGAAATCAGAAGAAGGCTAGGACTGGGGATTGCAGCTATGAGAGAATTAAAAAATGTATTGCTGAACACTAAAGTCATGATCATTTAGATCATGGTATTCCCCATCTCGAAAGTTGGACAGTGAAAAAAGGGGATAAGAGAAAAATCAGTTCATTTGAAATGTGGTGTAGGAGGAGAACTTTGCGGATACCATGGTCCGCAAAAAAGACAAATAATTGGGAGTTAGAACAAATTAAACCACAACTATTACTAGAAGCTAAAATGATGAAACTGGGGTTATCATACTTTGGACACATCATGAGAAGACATGATTTCCTAGAAAAGACAATGATGCTGGGAAAAAGAGAAGGGAGTAGAAAAAGAGGAAGGCCAAACAAGAGATGGATTGATTCCATAAAGGAAGCCACAGACCTGAACTTACAAGATCTGAACGGGGTGGTTCATGACAGATGCTCTTGGAGGTCGCTGATTCAAAGGGTCGCCATAAGTCGTAATCGACCTGAAGACACCTAACAACAACAAATGATTTAGAAAGGCGATGAGCGCCTGTCTCTACTGCAGTCGTTTGTTGGTGCGTCTCGTCCCTGCTCAGTCGCAGCGGCATTGAAATCCTGCCTGCGTCCATTTCTATGGCGAGTTATCACTCTGATACCAGAGACAGAAAACATGGCATGTAAAGTCAGCACAAAAAGTATCCTTGCGCCTAGTAAGAGAAATATAATTAGTGGAAGCGGAAGAGGAGGAGGATTCAACCGACCCGGGAAGGAGCTCTGCCTCAACTCCTCCCGGAACGCTCCTCGCGCGCTGGGCCCTCCTCCGGGAGCGGAGAAGTTTCGTCACAGCAGGACGCGTCGCAATTTGCGGGTGGAGGAGGAAGAGGCGGCCCTCTCTTTCCTTGCCAGTCTAACGGAAACCCGGAACTGTGATCGTCAGGAGGGGCCTCTTCATTTGATAAGCGGCGGAGCGGTTGGTTTTCTTCGCCGCTGAGGTCGGTCGGGGCAATGGCGGCGATGGGAATGGCCGACCCGAGCTTCTTGTGGGGAGTCTTCCAAAGGTGAGCGCGCTAAGTCCCCTTCTCTCGCCCCGCACCCCCTTCTCAGTGAGGTGACTCATAATGGTGAATGTCAGAAGGCTGCCCGGCTCTTCCCTCAGCCGCCGCCCCCGGGAATTCTGGGCGTGAGCACTGCACTAGGGCGCGTTTGGTTGCGTTCCCATCCTTCACAGTGGAAACGTCCTTTTGTGTTTGACCACAGGGTTGATAAGGACCGCAGTGGCATCATCTCAGACGTCGAGCTCCAGCAAGCGCTCTCTAATGGTAAGTCACGACCTCACTTCCTTCTTCCTAACCCTACTGTACGACGCTGAAGTTGGGTCCTTGTTCCCAGTTCTTTATTTGCTTGAAAGTTCAAAACACCAAAAAAGAAGAAAAGTTCAAAAGAAAGTTAACATGTCTCTGAACCCCCAAATATATGTTGAGGTACCTTATATCATATATTGCTATAATCTGGGGACTCTACCCATCAAGAATATCAATAAATGTATTGCATCAAAATTATCAGGCTTCTGAAATGCTCATAAATGCATAATGATGTCATAAAATCATAAAAAGTAACAGGGTGCCCTCCCCAAAATCTGCTATGCGCCAGGACAAATTATACACCCCAGGAAAAAAGAGATTGTACTCTGCGAGATGCCAGTGCTTCCTGTCTGCCCTGGAACTTCTCCTGGGCCCAAGGCACGGATAATTCATCAACACAAAACCAAAATAGACAAAATATGCAGGAAAAATAAGTAACTGGGGGTGCCCCCCCCAAAATCTGCTCTGGGCCAGGACAAATCATACACCCCAGGAAAGGGGAGGGTGTCCTCTACAAGGTGCCACTGCTTCCTGTCTGGCCCAGAGCTTTTGCTGGGCTCAGTGCACGGATAAGGGCATCTAAGCACAATGAAAATGGACAAAAACATGCAGGAAAAAATAAGTAACTAGGGGCGCCCACCCCTAAATCTGCTCTTGGCCAGGACAAATCATACAACCTAGGAAACGGGAGGATGTCCTCTGTGAGATGCCACTGCTTCCCATCTGGCCCAGCGCTTCTCCTGGGCTCAGGCCACGCATAAGGGCATCTACACAAAACCAAAATAGGAAAAAGCATGTAGAAAAAAATAAGTAACAAGAGATGCCCACCCCACAATCTGCTCTGGGCCAGGACAAATCATAGATCCCTGGAAAGGGGAGGGTGTCCTCTATAAATGCCAGTGCTTCCTGCCTTGCCCAGAGCTTCTGCTGGGCACAGGGCACAGATAATGGCATCTATGCACAACCAGAATAGATGAAAACATGCAGAAAAAAATAAGTAACTGGGGGTGCCCACCCCAAACTCTGCTCTGGTCCAGGGCAACTCATACACCCCAGGAAAGGGGAGGGTGCCCTCTACGAGATGCCAGTGCATCCCACCTGGCCCAGAGCACCTGCTGGGTACAGGGCATGGATAAGGGCATCAATGAACAACCAAAATAGACAAAAATGTGTAGACAAAAGAAGTAACGGAAGGTCCCCAACCCAAAATGTGCTCTTTCCTGGGGTGTATTGTCTGTGCTGGCCTAGAGCAGAGTTCAGGATGGGCACACTCAATTACTTTTCTTTTGCATGGTTTTGTCTATTTTGGTTGTTATGGATGTTCTTATCCACACCCTGCACCCAGCAGAAGCTCTTGAGCCAGGCAGGAAGCAATAACATTTGAAAGAGGACACCCTCCCCTCCCCTTTCCTTGGGTGTATGGTTTGTCCTGGCTCAGAGCAGACCTTGAGGTGGGCACCCACAGTTACTTACTGTTCTGCATGTTTTTGTCTATTTTTGTAGTGCATAGATGCCTTTATCCATGCCCTGTGCTCAGCAGAACCACTGCACCAGGCAGAATGCGTTGGCATCTCATAGAGGACACTTCCCCTTTCCTGGGGTGTCCTGGCCCAGAGCAGATTTTTGGGTGTGCACCCCCAGTTATTTTTTTCTGCATGCTTTTGTCTATTTTGGTTTTGTGTAGATGCCCTTATCCGTGCCCTGCGCCCAGCAGAAACTGCAAGCCAGGTGGGGGAAAATGGCATTTCAAAGAGGACACCCTCCCCTTTCCTCGGGTGTATGCTTTCTCCTAGCCCAGAGCAGAATTTGGGGCGGGCACTTTTTTTGTTTCTGCTTGTTTTTGTCTGTTTTAGTTGTGCACAGATGTCCTTATCTAGGCCCTGCACCCATCAGAAGCTCTGGGCCATGCGGGAAGTACTGGCATTTCATAGAGGACACCCTCCCCTTTCCTGGGGTGTATGATTTGTCCTGGCCCAGAGCAGATTGTGGGGGGGGGCACCCTTAGTTACTTATTTTTTATGATTTTATGACATCGCTATGCATTTATGAGTATTTCAGAAGCCTGATAATTTTGATGCAATAAATTTATTGTTCTTGATTGGGAGAGTCTCCAGTTCACAGAGATCCCAGGGTACCCCAACTTATATTTGGGGGTTCAGAGACATGTTAACTTTCCTTTGGAGTTGCTGTAGCTGTGAACTTTTCTTTTTTAGTGTTTTTAACTTTCAAGCAAATAAGGAAGTGGGAACTAGGAACCAACTTCAGCGTCGTACCTATTGTTCTGGTGGCAGATTCTCTCTCCTCCCCCCATCATCAATACTAGTGTGAAGCAGGGGACAGTTTTTTTAAATACTTGTTTTTAATTCAGCATACTCATGTTGTACAATAGGATGTAATAATCAACAGTACAACAAAATAGTTAAAGGAAAGGGGGGGGAAACCTGGCTAACCCATTCCAGGGAAAGTTGCCTTGCACTTCTGAGGTTTACCTTTCCATGTGGTGCTGAAAGGTGGGTTCCCTGGGCAGAGGGTTCCAAAGAGACCTTGCAATCAGTGAGAAGGGCTGATTTCACCTCATCACTCTCCTACCCAAAGTGGACAGAACCCAGAATAGTTACCTTCCCAGTCCTTGCAAGACAGTGGAGAATATATAGAAGGTGATTCTCCGTGTACATGGGACTTTCAAGATAAGAAAGTTGTTGGACTTTAATTAGAAAAACCTGTGCCGAATTCTCTTGCTTAACCATAAAGCTCTGTGCGTGGCCTTGAGGGGGTCAATCTCTCAACCTAGACAACTTTGCAGGATTAGTGAGAGAACAAAAACAGGTACGCTGCTCCGAAAGAAAAAAAATATGGTATATTTTTAGTCTTTAATACATTTGTGTTATTCCAAAGGTCATAAAATATTAACTGTTTCTCTGTAGGAAAGTGCACAAAACTCACATACAGATTTGTTATGTGAATATCACATGTCTCTTGTTATAGACCACAGTCACATCATATATGTATTCTGCTTTAAACAGTCGTGGCTTCCCCCAAAGAATCCTGGGAAGTGTAGTTTTCGAAGGGTGCTAAGTGTTATTAGGAGACTCCTATTCCCCTGATAGAGCAACAATTCTCAGAATTCTCTTAGAGAGACTGACTTCAGTGGTTATGGGATTTGTTGTCCTGTGATGTTTCCTCTTTCCCACTTTCAATATTTTTTTAAGTTTCACTTACTGTTGTAAGTTTCTCTTAGATGAATTTACCCCTATTGAAATGATCGGGATATGGAAATGGAAACTACAAGGGCCTAATCTAAATGGAGTCCATTTTTCCTCCAGCAGTTAAGAACATAACAACAGCCTGCTGGATCAGGCCAGTGGCCCATCTAGTCCAGCATCCTGTTCTCACTGTGGCCAACCAGGTGCCTGGGGGAAGCCCGCAAACAGGACCCGAGTGCAAGAACACTCTCTCCTCCTGAGGCTTCCGGCAACTGGTTTTCAGAAGCATGCTGCCTCTGACTAGGGTGGCACAGCACAGCCATCATGGCTAGTAGCCATTGATAGCCCTGTCCTCCATGAATTTGTCTAATCTTCTTTTAAAGCCATCCAAGCTGGTGGCCATTACTGCATCTTGTGGGAGCAAATTCCAGTTTTTCAAAGCAGGGTAGGGAAAATGACCTAGCATTTCATCTTTTGTGGTTATACCACTTCAAGACCAGTGGAATAGAGTTATTCTCTTTGGCAAATTCACACAATGCATTTATTCCACAAACTACACTTCCCAGGATTCTTTGGGGGAAGCCATGACTATTTAAAGTGGAAAAATAGTGGAATAAATGGTGTTGGAGGAGAGCTTTGTGCGTACCATGGACTGCGAAAAAGACACATAATTGGGAGTTGGAACAAATTAAACCAGAGCTATCACTAGAAGCTAAAATGATGAAACTGAGGTTATCATACTTTGGACACAGAATGAGAAGACATGATTCACTAAAAAAGACCATAATGCTGGGAAAAACAGAAGGAAGTAGAAAAAGAGGAAGGCCAAACAAGATACGGATTAATTCCATCAAGGAAGCCACAGACCTGAACGTACAAGATCTGAACAGGATGGCTCATGACAGATGCTCTTGGAGGTGGCTGACTCATAGGGTCGCCATTAGTTATAATTGACTTGAAGGGTCAGCAACAACAACTGTGCCACTTGTGGCTTTCCAGTGTGTGTGCACCCAATGGGAAAAAGTGGGATTCTTGCACATGACAGTGAAAACACTCCAGTAATGAGACTATTGAAGTAGGAAAATGGTGCCAGTTACACAGTGTACGGTAAGGCAGAAAAAAGCATCGGCCTCTGAAGTGCAAAGGGTTCTTATTATAGGTATTAATTTCAGAAGAATCCAGAGTAGCTAACCTTTTAATACTATACTCACAATTAAGACTGGCTAGAATGAATTTGCTTCTACACAAATATTCCTTGAAAGTATGGGCAAATCTCTTGCCTTTTATTAATTATTGCAGGTAGCTGGGGGGGGGGCGAGGGGAATTACGCAGATACAGAGTCCGAGCTTGGCGTAATGTGTGTAAAAAGAAGCTGTTCGAAGTAAACAAGTTGAAACAAAGCAACTTCTTATCCATTATTATGAGACATCAATAATTGCATTATGCTGATGTTGAGTTTAAAGACGTAAACGAGATCATGAAGGATTGATTCCAGAACTCCTAGTATTCAACACAAGACGTTTACAAATTGTGTCTGGGCTTGGTATCCCAGTATGAGTTGATGTAGCAGTACAGTACAGTCCCACCTTGATAGTGCAGCGTTATATGAATTTATCAGCACACATACTGTCTGAAGTTATGTCATATAGACTTCATTGCAGATTGAATTGTGTTTTTGCTAACTTTAAATCTGAGATTCATTCGACAACTGTTGATAGGGGTTTGACTGTTTTCCCTACATACAAATGTTTTATAAAAAGTTCACATATTCTACAATATTTACACTATTGTTTTCTGATGCAATTGCAGAATGGAAGAAACGTGTGGGATTTAGCCAGTAAGGTGCTTATTTTACTTTACTGTTGAAGTTTTATTACACAAATGAAGGGTGAATTAATTCTTTCAAAGTGTCTGATAGCACCTTAAACAATGAAATTTTTTGTTGCATGAGTTTAGAGGTTAGATGCTGTTTTTTCCCCAAGCTGGATCGCTCAAACTCTCTGTCCGTGGGGTTTGGGAGAGCTGTGCAGGGATTTATTTATGGAACCTAATTTTTGGCATGCAAGCTCCTTCATTAGGGCCTCAGTTGTGAATTTATTTCCTCCTTCAGCAGCCTCCATGGTACATGATCTGATCCATTCATACTATCACCAGCAGATACCACTTCGCTGTTATTGCGTAGTGAAAGAATCCAAAATTATTCTAATTATAAGAGATATAAGAGTTATTTACATGAATGTTCAAATCTGTATGCCTCCAAAGTTTTTTAAAAAAGAGTAAAGGTTTGTTCAAAAGGGAGTGGATGTGAAATATTTGCTGTCTGTTCCAAGTTATAAAACATTGCCTAGCTTCCAGGTCTTCACTATTATATTCTCTGATCCTGCAGTCCTTTGTATACTTACTTGGGAGTAAGCGCGACTCAGTAGTGCTTCCATCTGAGTAAATATACATGGATGTTAATTGGAAGTTCAAACAGTCTTATAAAGATGTTTTGTCATTTAAATTTCTAGCCTGAAGTAACCTTACCAAAGAAAAGGAGATAATTATCCATGCAGTGTGGTTCTTTTCTTATTCCTTTAATAAAATGTATTTAGTCCCTCAAAGTTAGGAAAAATGCTTTCAGTACTTATATTACATAGGGACTGCAAGGGTTGCCAACTAAAAGAGAACCAGGCTCCATCCTCCATTCCCTAGACTTGATTTTTTTAAAGTCAGAATTCTATTTATTCTGATTAGCATAGATCACCTGTGGCTGTCTAGATGTTTGGGTCCAACTCCCATTAGCCCCAGCTGCCATTGTCAGAGATTACAGAATACAACATCATCTGGAGGACTGCAGGTTCCCCATCCCTGAGATAGCTTAGCAAACATTCTACTACAGCAGGGATTGGCAGCCTTTTTGCCCCCAAGGACTGCATGGGGCAGTGAGTGATGGGGTCTCATAAAATCCAGGTTTGTTCTTATCTCTTAATTCTTTATTGTTACTGTTTTTAGCCAATGACCATTACAATATACAAAAGGACATGTTTATAAAACATTGAAATACAATCTAATATTAAAAGCCTAAAACTACGAATGAGAGTGATAGTAGTTTGCTCCTAATTTGAATAAACTCAGATGAGCTCCCCTTAGCTTTACTTGATAGATACGTGTTAAACATGTTTAATTAGTAGGTTATACCCTTGGCTGGACATGGGCAGTCACATTTAGGAGCTTGCGTGGGCTGAGATGCAACCTGAGGCAAGGATTGCATGGCAGGAGCTAGGTTCTTAGCCAGGTCTGTCACAGAGCTTCCTTAAACTGTTACAGCATGTCAAGGAAAAACTGCCACTGATTTACAGGAGTTGGATCGTGGGACGTATTAATAGTAGCAATAGGCCCAGGATAAGGCCCTTGGATTTACATGGATGAATGAACAGTGAGCATCCTGGAAGACCCTTCAAATCTTCCGAACTCCAAAGCCACATCTGTGCATTACCGCTGCCAAAATCCAAGAAGCTACAATTAAACTACATTTACGGTGGCACTGGACTCTAATAATAATAATAATAATAAAATTTAATTTTTGAGTCGCCTATCTGACCAAATGGCCACTCTAGGCGACGTACATTTAAAATACAATAAAATTACAATATAAAATACAAAACAGTCATCAGTGCAGTAGCGATACACAGCAGCAGGTAATCAATTAAACAATCATAAAGGCTAACCCGCCCCGGAGATCCCAAAGGCCTGTCTGAACAGCCAGGTCTTCAAGGCCCAGCGGAATACATTCAGAGAAGGGGTGTGCCAAAGATCAAACGGGAGAGAGTTCCAGAGAGTGGGGGCTGCCACTGAGAATGCCCTCTCTCTAGTCCCCACCAACCTAGCTGTTTTAGCTGGTGGGATAGAAAGAAGGCCCTGTGTGGCTGATCTTGTTGGGCGGCATAATTGGTGATGCTGGAGGCGCTCCTTCAGGTAAACTGGGGCGACACCGTATAGGGATTTAAAGGTTAACACCAACACCTTGAATTGGGCCTGGAAAACAACTGGAAGCCAGTGTAGATCACATAACACTGGAGTGATGTGGTCACGGCGGCGACTATTCATAAGTAATCGAGCCGCCACGTTTTGTACCAGCTGCAATTTCCGGACCGTTTTCAAGGGTAACCCCACGTAGAGCACATTACAGTAGTCTAATCTAGAGGTGACCAGGGCATGTACCACCAGTGGGAGCCGATGAACAGGAAGGTAGGGTTGCAGTCTCCGTATGAGACGTAATTGATACCAAGCTGCCCGGCTCACTGCCGAAATGTGAGCCTCCATGGACAGCTTGGAGTCAAGGACAACCCCGAGGCTGCGAACTTGGTCCTTTAGGGGCAAACTCACCCCATTGAACATCAAGGTGACATCTCCTAACCTTCCTTTGTCTCCCACAAGTAGTACCTCAGTCTTGTCAGGATTTAGCTTCAGCCTGTTCCTTCCCATCCAGCCACTCACGGATTCCAGGCACTCTAGTACAGCTTTCTTTCATGGTCAAGGACAAGTCAGCATGTTGGGCAGGCTGTGAGGAACAGGGGATACTATTCTGCATGTGGTGTTGTGAAATAGTTCAGAAGTTTTGGAAAGAGGTCTTTGTGGTTGTTGCTAGCATCATAAACCAAAAATTGTTGCTAGATCCTGTACTGTGGAGTTGTCCATTGAAAGTGATAAAAACCCAGCAGTGGTCCATAAGGATTTATACGCTATGCTCCTGTTGGCAGCTCGCTTAGAAATAGCACAACACTGGAAAGGGACAGTCCACTCCAGGTAATGTGTGGATGGACAGGATATGGGACATAGCCTTGTCTGAGCATGTAATTCAACACTGTAGTAATGAAAGATATGGCCAAACACAATCACTTTGATGTGACATGTGCCCCATTTCCCAGTTTTGTTAATAGTCCCAAGGGAGAAAAACATGGTGCTGGTGCCGCTGGCTCCTCAGTCTTACAGTCCAGTGATGCTAAAGGGCCTTGGGCAGGAGCTGCTGAAATCCCCAGAAGTTCCCCAAATCTCAATATCTGCAAACTGAGAAACTGCCAAACCACCCTCATGCTGGGAGGTAGAGGGGTTGACATGGGCCACCATTATTGCTATGCTGTCTCTCACTGAGACCATTAGAGGGGCTTGTGTGCTTGAAAAGATTTGCTTTGGCTTTCCCCATTGTTGTGAGGTGTTTGGCCCAAAGCAAATGGGAAGACTGAAGCTTGTGGTGCTGAAGCTCCTGCTGCTGGCAGGGGGAGAACAAAATGGAGGGCACGTTGGGATGGAAGCTTTGAGAAAGATGAGAGAAACAACTGCATCTTATAGAAATGTTTTCAACAGTGAGAAGGGACACCAAGCGGAGCAGCAGTGGAGAAACGGGCAGCTGCGGAGGGTGAGGCAGGAGTCAGTACTAAGGCAAAACTCACAAAGAAACAGGAAAACAGTAGAAAGACCTGAAACTATAGGCATGCACAATAAAACTTGTTATAGAGTATAAGGGAGATGCAGCTCCTATTTAATGAAACAGCTTTATCTGCCTTCTAGCACTAGCTAGGGGAAAGAAAATTGTTGGTAGTCTAATGGTGTTTTGACCTCATGGAAAAGCAAAGTAATAAGTAAAGTAGGGGGTTGGAGCATACTGTCCCTCAGGAATTCTGTGTGTGGGGTTTTTGTTTTGAAATTTTCTGTCTGGAATAAAATTAATAATTTTTTTTTGAAAAAAACAAAGTGGGGTATGGTAAATATCGGTTGTGTCAGGAGGGAAAGGGTGACTTCACCCATATGTGGTGGTGGCGTAAGAAGGTGCAGTCCTATTGACATAAGAACATCAGAACCTAAGAAGAGCCTGCTGGATCAGGCCAGTGGCCCATCTAGTCCAGCATCCTGTTCTCACAGTGGCCAGCCAGGGGCCTGGGGGAAGCCCACAAGCAGGACCCGAGTGCAAGGACACTCTCTCCTCCTGAGGCTTCCGGCAACTGGTTTTTGAAATTTCACAAATTGTGATTTCCATTATTAAGGAAATGTTCCACCTGGAAATAAACATAGAACCACTTGTATGTCTATTAAGTTATATGTAGCGGAACATACACATACAAGTACAAAACACAGATATTATATACAGTATTCTTACTCTTGGAAGAAAGTCATTTTGAAAAACTTGGAAAGAAAGTCAGAGCCCAGAAAAGTTGGAATTGATAAGGAACAACTGGGGATTATTAATTTGCCAGTATGTTGTGAATGTCTAAAACAATGAGAGCTGGAATGTATAAACGGAATTTAGCAATACGAAATAATGAAAAGAATTAGATATTGCTGGCATAGGACTAGATTGTATGCTGCCATAAGTATTTGCCTAGGAAGGACTAAGTACAAAGCATTGCAATCCTTGATTCTTTACTTTTAGAATTAGGATGAAGCAATATTTAAGATTGTAAGATTATGATAGAATGTACCATTAACAGTTTTCAAACTGTAAATTATTTGCAAGGAGTATTTGTATGGTTTTGTTATTATGTGCCTTCAAGTCACTCATACTTATGGCGACCCTATGAATCAGTGACCTCCAGTAGCATCTGTCATGAACCACCCTCTTCACATCTTGTAAGTTCAGGTCTGTGGCTTCCTTTGTGGAATCAATCCATCTCTTGTTTGGCCTTCCTCCTTTTCTACTCCCTTCTGTTTTTCCCAGCATTATTGTCTTTTCTAGTGAATCATGTCTTCTCATTGTGTGTCCAAAGTATGATAAAGTGAGGGGAGAGAGAGAATCGGTAGTGATTCTGAGTAATGGTTCTTATCCCCTTGTCTTCATAATTTTATAACATTGAGCTTTTCCTGTATGCATGCTTTCATGGTTTCCTTCCTGTTTCTTTTAGGAACATGGACTCAATTCAATCCAGCAACAGTTAGATCTATCTTATGTAAGTGATTTCATATCATGATACTTTTAAACAACTTTTGGTTTTGTACTCTCATGTAGCATTGTTAGAGAGATTGGAGGGAAGGTCCACAGTATGCCAACAAAATGTCATAATAAAATGGTTAAATGAATACAGGCATGCCCCACTTAACGTCGCTTCACTTAACGTCGCCTCGCTATAACGTACATGCTCCATACGTCACCATATCCCGCTTAACGTACGCGCGCTTTGCAATTACGGACTCTTAATGGCATGACGCCACTGCCGTCTAGTGGCGATTGCAGTGCAGTACATGCATAGATAATTGCTTCACTTTAAGTACATTTTCACTTTACATACACGCTCCGGTCCCATTGCGTATGTTAAAGCGGGGTATGCCTGTATCTTCGGTTTAAAATGACTTCCATTTGTATTGTCCTCTTAAACCATTACTCTCATGTAGATCAATACTCTGAAATGGGGATCAAAACAGTACTTTTAAACAGATTGTTTAATTGTCAATGTGATACTTTTGAGTGATCATATGCACGGTCTCACATGGATTCTGTGCCTGCATAGAGCACAATTAGGCACCTTCTAGAGCTAAAAGACAAAGATTTTTTTATGGGATGTCTGCTCTAGGACACATACTTAAAGGGATGTGACCCCACCTTTCCACTTGTCCTTAACAGTGGCTTGTGTATAAGGAAGCACTAGAGAGAGAGGAGCTCACTAGAGACTTGCAGTGGAGGAGGAGTCTGGTTATGTGGTGGCACAGATGACCTGTTGAAGAACTAGTTACAGGGAAGCAGGTAACAACCTGTTTTTCTTTTTCATGGTCTCTGTGCAGAAGCACATGTGGCTGAACAGCAGAACGTTCATGAAAATTGTACCCAGTTATGGGCACATGCTCAGGCAACTACTTTTTCTCCATATGGTTCTTTATTTTAATTAAAAATAAGAATTGCGGTTTGAAGATACAAATCATGTAACGTCATCCAAACAAAAATTTACTGAGCTAGATGTAGCTCTGAAAGGTATATCCACTCAAGCCCAAACACCCGGATTGTAGGATTAACATTGAGGACTGCAATCAGATAACAACATTACATATTTCAAGAACAAAGAAGCCTCAAGGAATAATGTGGGTGAAGCAACTGTCCTTGTTGAGTGTGTATACATTTCTGAGAGAATCTGAAGCCAAGTCCTCTTGAAGCATAGGTTAATGGTACATGAGATCAAATGCTCAAGAAAACTGTGTCAACCTCAGTCGATCCTTCCAAGGACTTGTAGAAAGTGAAAAGACAAAGGTTGAGATGGAACCCAGCTTTTTTTTATTGACAAAGGCACAGGCATGCTGTATAACCAATGCATACAGATAACACTTCAAGTTTGATAAGGGCTTTGGGTAGAACATGGAAAAATGTCCTGGTTTAAATGGAACACCAACACTACCTTCAGCAGAAAAAACAAGTCAGGTAGGCTTGAGGATTGTATTATTCCAATGCAAGATGACGGATTTACGTTTTAGCTTGTTTGACCTTATCCGAACCAAAACTGCTCCTAGACACTTGGTCAGAGTTTCCATCGCTTTTTTGGGATTAGAAGATGAAAAATAGAGGTAGAACTGTGTGTCATCTGCATATTGATGGCACTTAAGCCCAAACCTCCAGGTGGCTTTACTCAGCAGTTTCATCCCTGATGCTGGGGTTAATAGAACTCCAACAATAACTGGAGAGGTAAAGGTTCCCTACCTCTGATGTAGATGTTGAAGAGAATGGGACTATGGTATTCCAAAGGTCATGAGGTAGAACAGAAGTCCCCTAACAGCAGCATCTGGTTCTTACCCTCCAGGTAGGACTGAAGCTAGTGTAAAAGAGTGCCCCAAAGTTCTAACCCAGGGAGATGTATTTGGATTCTAACCCAGTGTAAAATGATTAAGAACAAAAGAAGAGCCTGCTGGACAGACCAATAGTCCAGCATCCTGTTCTCACAGTGGCCAACCAGATGCCTCTGGGAAGCCTGCAAGCAGAATCTGAGTGCAAGAACACTCTTTGCTCCTGTGGTTTACAGCAACTGGTATTTAGAAGTATACTACTCAAACTGTAAAGGCAGAGCTTAGCCATTGTGGCTATTAGCCACTGATAGCCTTATCCTCCACGCTGATCTTCCAATCAAAAAGCAGTTTTCTTTTCTCTGTGTGTGTTACAGAGAAAAAAGCAACAAAAGACATTAGAAGAAGCTGTTTGTGTAGAAGAGAGATGAAGCTAAGATGCAGTATGAAAAAAAGTGTCGCTTCTCTCTGTTCCCCAACATCCTAGAAGCTTTCCTGCTTGTTGATTAGTTCAGGCTGCTGCCACCACCCTGCTCACAACTAAAATGTGCCCTGTGTTTGTAAATAACAAGTCACAGGATAAAACACCTGCAGTTTTTTTAATTTTAGAGGTTGAAATTATCCCAAGCAGATATTTCTGCCCTTAAAGCAGACATTCGGGCCTGCTTAAAACCATGAACTAAAGTTCTCTTGATCAAAGTTTACTTCCATTCCACAGCTTCTGGGGAGATCACCTTTACAATGCATGCAGATTCACCCCAAAAGTTGAGCTCAGTAACATCATGGAGATGGATAGAAGTTTCATCTGTGTGCTCACCTTGAAAGGTGCCACCTTGACTAGCAGCCTGGAAGTAATGAAATAAAAATTAAGACCACATAAGTATTCCAGTCACTACTTGAATGGTCAGTGGTGATGGCATGCCACAGTGAACTGATGTGTCAGAAGGCACTTATCTGAAAATGAGGACTCAAGCAGGCCCTTGGAGGCATTTCATGCTTTGGGGTTGGTAGACCTTGGAACTTCACAGATCTGAAAGATTTTTGACCTGAGCAAAGAGGCTGATGAGAAGACAGTGTCCTCAGTAAACAGGACATATGATGCTGAGAGGAATCTTGTCTGCCATGGGCAGTATATGGCTCAAACCCATGTACTGAGCTGTAGCTTGAGCTTCCCTACCACCATGTAGAGCAGCCTTTCCCAGCCAGTGTGCCTCCAGGTGTTGCTGGACCACAGCTCCCATCAGCCTCAGCAACCATTGCCAATGGTCAAGAAAGATGGGAATTGTGGTCCAACAACATCTGGAGGCCCACTGGTTGGGAAAGGCTGATCTAGAGTGTCAGTCTTGGCACTAAACAGAGCACAGTGAAAAGGATTAATCTCATTGCATGGTTGACTTGGAGCGAGGCAGGATAACATAGAGCTATGGAATGTCAAACTACAGTCGACCATGCAATGAGAATAATAATAAAAATAATAATTTAATTTATGTGTCGCCTATCTGGCCAATGGCCACTCTAGGCGACTTACATTCCAGGCACAATAAAATACAGTATAAAAACAGTGCAATTATGATAATAAAACAGTACAGAGTAGCAGGCATTCAGTCATAAAAATTAACCCGCCCCGGAGGTCCGGAAGGCCTGTTTGAAGAGCCAGGTCTTCAGAGCTTGGCGGAATGCATTCAGGGAAGGGGCATGCCGGAGATCCAGCGGGAGGGAGTTCCAGAGAGTGGGGGCCGCCACTGAGAAGGCCCTCTCTCTCGTCCCCACCAACCTAGCTGTTTTAGTTGGTGGGACTCAGAGAAGGCCCTGTGTGGCTGATCTTGTCGGGCGGCATAGTTGGTGGCGTTGGAGGCGCTCCTTCCGGTAGACTGGGCCGAAACCGTATAGGGATTTAAAGGCTAATACCAACACCTTGAATTGGGCCCGGAAAACAACTGGAAGCCAGTGTAGATCAAACAACACTGGGGTGATGTGTTCCCAGCGGCGACTATTTGTAAGTAATCAAGCCGCCGCATTCTGTATAAGTTGTAATTTCCGGACCGTTTTCAAGGCTAGCCCCACGTAGAGCGCATTACAGTAGTCCAATCGAGAGGTGACCAGGGCATGTACTACCAGTGGGAGCTGCTGGACAGGAAGGTAGGGTTTCAGCCTACGTATAAGGTGTAGTTGATACCAAGCTGCCCGGCTCACTGCTGAAATCTGAGCCTCCATGGACATCTTGGAATCAAGGACAACCCCGAGGCTGTGGACCTGGTCCTTTAGGGGCAGACTCACCCCATTGAACATCAGGTCAACATCTCCCAACCTTCACTTATCCCCCACGAGCAGCACCTCGGTCTTGTCGGGGTTCAGCTTCAGCCTGTTCCTTCCCATCCATCCACTCACGGATTCCAGGCACTTGGACATGGTCTCCACAGCCAACTCTGGCGAGGACTTAAACGAGAGATAGAGCTGAGTGTCATCCGCATATTGGTGGCACTGCAGCCCAAATCTCCTAATGATTGTCCCCAGCTGCTTCACATAGATATTAAACAGCATGGGAGAGAGGATAGAACCCTGTGGCACACCACAATTTAGAGGCCAAGGGTCTGAAAGCTCTTCCCCCAATCCCACTCGTTGACGCCTATCGGAGAGAAAGGAACGGAACCACTGTAAAACTGTGCCTCCTATTCCCAATCCGTCCAGGCGATCTAAAAGTATAGATGTCCTGCTTAGCCAAATGATAAGCTGCATGCTGGATGGCTTGTGTGAGCTCCCAATTGTTGTCTGAGGGGAGATTTTAAAAAGTAAGCCTTTCCTAACAAAGGTATTCAAAATGAGACCTGTGGGCCTGGTAGTTGGCAATATAGAGTGAATAAACCATAGCAGAATTACATTCCCATGACTTGGCAACTTTTGTCCCCTTGATCTGCTGGAGCTGAAAGGCTTATGCTGTTACTTCCCTTGAGTTGCCTCCACAGTTTATAGTTTGGGGCTATATGTTCAAAATAGAACTTACCAGTCATCATGGCAGACTCTGTACAAGTTCTCAAGCCTTCTAGAAGTGAGCAACACAGAGGAAAATCTCTCCCAGGACTCCTTGGCTGCTTGACACAAGGATGAAGGTGAAAAATAAATGGGGCTACTGCAAATGATGCTGTAGGCATGGTAGGATCAGAGTTACCAGCAGCAGTATTGTCAGTTCAGCATGATGATGTGGCCATCAGAGCAATAATAACACACTTCTGGATGCATGGAATGAAGACGCTTCTTTCTGTGAAGGTAATATGTCTTAACACGGAGAGCAGTCTGAGCTCTGGGAGAAATGGGAACCATAAGGCTACAGTTCGACATAGGATTTAAGGGCATTGGTCCTAAGAGCTCATAGGATCCTGAAGAGAGGGTGGAGGCTGAGAATATCAGTCATGAAATTGTGCCCTGTCAACCAGATCCCAGAGATCAGCATGTAGTCGTGAGCAAAGTGGTAGTAGTCCTACTTGGCCAGGTTCTGGAGAGGCTTGAGAACCCTATGGAGAGTTACTATAACACAGATAATAGTAATAACTGCCCCCATTACAATGGTCACCTCATCAAGCCAAGGAATCCCTCAGTTTGGAGGAATCTGATCCTTAATCTCTTCTATCCCTATCAGAGAAACCCAACCAGGCACTGAAGCTGGAAAAATGTATTGGAGTCCTTCCAGTATCAGCTGCAAGGAGAATGGTGCCTGAGTAACAGCAGCAAACTAAATGGAAGCTGGTTCCAAGGCTAGCTGGTTTGAAGGCACTAATCCATCCCCTTTATGCTTATTTGCTCTGCCTTCATCAGTGAGGAAGATAGCAATGAGGAAGATAATCACATCTGACAAGCAAAATCAAGACAAGGGGAAACTACCTCTACCATGAACTCTGGTTTTAAACTTGGTATCTTCTCAGCTGTTACTAAGGCTACCATATCATAGTTGGGTCAACTCCTGTGCTGAGCACTGTCTCAGCTTGGCTAGAGGAGATTGCCATGTCAGGAATTGCCAATCTTTTGGGCCTGTGAGCACCACCCCCTCGGTCACTCTTCTCTCTGAAGATATGGAAATTTCTTAGAATTTTTGTCCTTAATCTTATGGACGGTACTCAGGATGGTGCCTTCTAATGGAGCCCTGCAGGCAGAGCAAATAAAACTTTATTTACTCCTAAAGGAGGCACCACCTTCTAATCCTCAGACCAAACTGGCAAAAGCAGGCAACTCAGAGTCCAAATTGTAACAGAAAAAAAAATAACACACAATTTAAAAAAGGAATCCAGGGGGAACTGTGGAAACTACAGGCTAGTTAAATGTTGGTCCTGGGAAAACCGGTGGAAGCAATTATTAAAGATAAAATAACCCAGCATATAGTAGAGCTAAAGTCTTGCTGAAGCAGAACTAGCGTGGCTTCTGCAAGGGTACGTCCTGTCTCACTAATCTTTTAGAATTCTTTGAGAGTGTCAACAAGCATATAGATAGGGGTGATCCAGTGGACATAATGTACTTGGACTTTCAAAAAGCTTTTGACAAAGTACTTCACCAAAGACTCCTGAGTAAGCTTAGCAGTCATGGAATAAGAAGAGAGGTCCTCTTGTGCATTGGTAACTGGTTAAGAAGCAGAAAGTAGAGAGTAGGAATAAATAGACAGTTCTCCCAGTGGAGGGATGTAGAATTTGCCTTCACAGCTGCAGCACACTGGGTTACAGCTTCACTGAGCTATCCACTTCAACCCCAAGGTTCCTGCTTAGCCTCTTGGAAACTGCTACACATCTGCAAGAGCACAGAATGAGTTAATAAAGATGTGTGACCAAATTTTGAGGGAAGGTGTTTTGAAGGCTAATGCTTCCATGAGATTCTTAGTGTTAGCAGCATAGACCAATTATCTCTAGGTGTAAGATTTGTGGAAGATAGTGATAGGAATGCATCTGTACATGAAGAATCTTGGGTTCATTTCAGTCACAGAAATTGCAGTAGGCACAATCTTACCTGCTTGTTCTGATTTTGGACTAGATTTCAATAAGTCAGTTGGACAAGGATACTAATGGTTGTACAACTATGGCAGGCAAAGAAGGTTACACACAAATCAGGAAAATCTGTCCTCAGTCTTTGTCCACTGCTTATCTCACAGACTTATTCTCATTGTAAATGATCTGAACAGTGTAAAAGACGTGTATAATACAGTTAGTACAGTTAAAGCCATCATAATTTTTTCTGTGAGCGCATCCAAAGACGACATCAAATACCCATCATACTAATGCTAAGTGAAATGCAGTGGGCTCAAAAATACAAGAGTATCTGTATGTTTGCAGAAAATAACACATGCATTGTCTCGCAACTCAAGCAATTAGCAAGGTCAAGCAACACCAAGACAAGAAAACTTTTGTACCAGTTGTGTGCATCATGCGCATCAACTTTTATTCTTTGTCTTGTGATCATAAGCAAATATTCTTCAGTGCTTGAGCCAGTCACCCCGTCTGTGCAATTTGTAAAGTCAGATGTAATGGAAATGAAAGCACATATACAAGAGGTGCTTGGAATGATAGAACAACACAGGGAAGCTAGTACACAATAATGAAGAAGTGCAGAAAGCTGGGAGATGAAGTGGATGAAGCACCCAGACAAACCATACAACAGAAAAAATCATGCTTCAACCAATCCAGCATTCTATCCCTGGTCCATCTACATGCCCTACCTGGATTTGCTTATTACCTCACTGAGGACTTATTTCAGACATGAATGCCAAAGTGCTTACAGTTTCTGAAACTCCATCCATCTCAGGTGTACCACACTAAGAAA
Source organism: Rhineura floridana (assembly GCF_030035675.1). Lineage (NCBI taxonomy): Eukaryota > Metazoa > Chordata > Lepidosauria > Squamata > Rhineuridae > Rhineura > Rhineura floridana. The sequence goes on from NC_084490.1 coordinate 70,972,753, forward strand.
AAGTCTTCCAAACTCATGTCAATCCCATTCAACAACTTTACAAATTTGAAAATGTTGGGGATGAATCTGTTCCTTGGTATGAGTGGGCAAAAAGACATAGCAAAGAAATACATGCCCATGATTGTGTGACACATGCAACATGAGATTTACTAAGCTGCTGGACTACATCAAATGGTTATCTGCTATTAAAATGGCCATCCTTACAGCACTTTCTCTTCCAGTGAAAACATGCACAATTGAACAATCCTTTAGCACTTTGTTCAGGGTGAAGCCATGACTGCATTTGACAGTGAGTGAAGATCGATTGCCTGGCTTGTTTTTGTTGAGTGTCCATAGAGAACTGTTGAATACATATCCCAAGGAGAAATTTGGAAAAGCAACTATTGACCATTTTGGCCAAGACCCTCTAAGACTCCAGTTCTTGTTCAAAGATTGTTCCACTTTTGTATTTTCCTTTATGTTATGGACAGACAAGCATTACCAAAAAAAATCTGACTGGTTTCAGACCTTCTGTCATGCATTCTCTGCAGCCAAGGCAGATTCTGTGTGAGAGATATGAAATTCAGCCTTAGGGATCTTTAATTTGCTTTAGAATCCTACAGTATTGTTCAATGGAGCAACTAAAGCTGTCTTTCTAGTGTTGTTGCTAAATGGCAATTTGTCAGAAGCTACTTCTGAAATGTATAATCTTGTACAATACAGTAAATCAGCAACTGGCACAGCCCACCATTGTTTCTTGTTACTTCTCTTTAGCACCATCAACAACCTTTGGTTACCAGTCATAAACCTTTCCCACCCACCCTGAATTATATCTGTGGACTTTCATGGGATGGCCTACTACAATTTTGGTCCAAAAATATGAGAACATTTATAGTGCCATAGCACTATAAATAGTACATCTGGAAGGGCCCTAAGAGTTGGCATGCCAGGGGGTCAAGAGCCCACACTCTGTTCTTTGATTTCCTACTCAGCCAGTCTACTGTTTGATTGGAAACTCCTGCCAGATGTCCAACCTGGATTGATAGATTAATCTCTGCCAGGGATAGTAGGTTGTTTGCCAGTTTATCCAGGGATACTGAGAGTGCCCCTGCTTCCTCACATTTGTGGACACCAGGGAAAGGGTGACAGGTGCCATATTGGCAACCCCAGCTTCAGATCCTGCAGGGAGGCATGACCATCAGTAATGAGAGACAATGTGGAGAGAGAACTGAGATGCATAGCCAGTGGCGCTCTGGTAACTTTGGCTTCGTCATCCACTGTCAAGTGGGCCTGTGCCCACCTGGTTGCTTGAATTCAAGAGAGCATATTCCAGCATTTCTATCTCAGGAACTTCTAACAGTGGGGTAAGGTGAAACACAGGAGATGACGATCAAACCTGCTGGAACGGTTCATGTAGCAGATGGGCACTTTTAGAGCAGGGCCTGCTGGTACAGTATGCTAGCAGATGCAGACTAATTCACCAAGGGGGGAAAGAGACAATGGGGGTGGGGACGGCAGGAATAAACAGCCTCTGTCTTTTTCTGCTGAGGAAGAAAGTTCCTTCCCATGCAACTGGTGCAGTCGTGAAGGAACTGAGAGGGAAGGGCTGCAAGGGCGGGTCTCCCACCAAGCCTTTAAGTCACCAAACTCTAGAAGATTCTGCATTTGCTCTGTGCAGGTACCAAGCACACGTGTCGCTGCATAGAGACCACAAAGAATATTTTCAAATTGTATGCCGTGCCTTTCTACTCTAAATGGATGTTCAAAGCAGCTCCAGTAGCCCTGACTGGGGTCCTCAATTTGGTGCCCACTCAGACTTCCTGCCCCTCCCTTTTTGTGTATGTTTTGCCTTTATAATCTTTGGGTTGTTTGGTGGGGAAGTTGCCTACTCATTGCGGGGTATTTTTTGGGGTGGTGCAAGTGTTCTTCCTGTTTGGAGGCCAGGGTTCCGAGTATCACTAGTTTCTTCTGTGACGTTAATATTTTGTGGTGCCTGCATCAGATTCTTTAATTTCCAACTTTGCCCCGAGCCGAAAAGGATTGGGGACCTCTGCCCTGTGAGAAGCTGTTTGCTGTATGAAGTCAGACAAAAATGGATGAGGTACCCACCTCCCCGTTTCTACAGCACTTTTCTTCCCCATGCTTACCAACCTCTTTGGTTTCATCATTGGTAAGATGTAGATGTTTAAATACTCTTTAAAACAAATCACAACTTTCTTTGAAGAAACCACTGTGAAATCTGGTTCTCTTTGCATCCCATGTCTGAAGCGGAAATGAACGTTTAGTGCGTTCTGTGGCATCTTTCTAATAGTAGCTGTGCGATACCATGAACTCTGGAGCTTGACAAAAAGACATCTAAGAGTATACACCTGTAATTTTTAAATATTTTCCTTTCTCCTATTTAATAATTTTTATTAAATGTTTACACGCCACTTATCACCAAGTGATCCCAAAATGGTTTATACAAGAATAAATTATATCAGTAAAAATTACAAATACAATTTAAGATAGCAATAATAAAACTAGAAACTGTAATTCTAAATAGATTTAAAAACAATCTAACCATAGCATCCCAAAGCTAGAGAAAACAAGTTTTTAGAAATCTGCCTCAAGTAGTCTTGCATTTTTCTATTCTGACTCTGTAGCAGAAACAAATGAAGGTTACTTGCAAATTACAGAAACTTTTGTTAAAATTCATGCATTCATGTAACCTGTACCCATTCCCCCTGCCTCGGGATTTTTAGGATGTGAAAGAACAAGGCAATGTTCAAGGATTGCATGTATACAAGGGGCCTTGCTCCCTCAAAACTAATTATTTCCTTATTCATTTTAAAGTCTGTCTTTGTTTCTCTTGTACTGTATTAATAGAATGCATTCTATAATAGACATGCTGCATAATTATCAGGATAGAGTAGACACAAGAGCAGCTATCCATTATAAATCATGATTAAACGATCAATAAAATTATTAAAAGCTTGATGCTTATGACATCTACCCCGGATGTAACAATAGGAAGCCTTTCTTGAAAAACCATGTGATTTCTTGAGTAAAAAAAAACATCTCTTGTGATGACAAATGGCAATTGGGTTTCTCCAAAGAAAAGTGCTGACAATACTCAATTTTTCTTAGCTTCTATAGGTCACATACTGACTGTGTAGAAACTATCACTGCTGTTTATTTTTCTTGATGTGAAAAAGTCAAAAGCAAAAGGAAATATTTGCAATACAGTTACATTTTTAATGAGGTATTTCACTTCAGCAGTAGTACGTTCCTGCCTCTTAAGCTTAACAGAAAATTATTGATGTCTTATTCTGTAACCTAAATGTATTAATATTGTGGTGGTTTGTTTCAGCCATGTTTGACAGAGAGAACAAAGGTGGTGTGAACTTCAATGAATTCACCGGAGTCTGGAAATACATATCTGACTGGCAGAATGTCTTTCGCACGTATGATAGAGACAATTCTGGAATGATTGACAAACATGAACTAAAGCAAGCACTAACAGGTTTTGGTAATTCATTTGCCGTTATATTTGACCATGTATCACAATAAGCTAGACTGAGGGTTAAACCAAATCGCATACTGGAATATTCCAAATAGGAAATGGGCATGTTTCCCTTGTGGTCCTTAAAAAACAAAACCTAGAAATGCTACCCAGAGTTTACTTTTTCAGAAGAGTTTTTTTCACTGAGAAGAACTTTGCAATACCATAGGCATTCTGTACTTATTTTTACAAATAGATTCAGTTGGGGCAAATAGCCACATACCTGCTTAAGAAATATAAAGGTCTAACAACTTGGTTTAGTTACTATCAAGGAACAGCTGGAGAAGGTATTTATGGCTGTAGTCCAATATTCACTTACCTGGGAGTAAGCCCTATTGAACTCATTGACACTTCCAATAAGTATATTCATAGAATTTAATCAATATTTCAAGAATTTACAAGATCATTCAGCCATTTTACTAAGGCACTTAACTTAATGGTCACAGTCTAAAATTAAATAAGCAGTGCACAACTCCATCAATATTTGTGGGTTCAAACATGCCTAATTTAATGCTAGATTATGGTCAATGTATGTGTTCTGTTACTTTTTTTAACAGTATAACAACCAGGGAGTTAAACCACTAAGAATGTGTGTTCTAGTCTAACTCTCTAGTTCAGTTCTGGAAAGAGACAAAAGGTGCAATCCAACTGCTATTTATGCCAGGCTCAGAGGAAGTGGATATGGCGGACCCCCCCTGCTAAACCAAGACCAATCTGGGCCAATATTATGCTAGGAAAAAGGTCCATCTAAGAAAATAACTACAATGGAACTCCATGGAGGGCACTTACTCCCTGGTAGGGGTATTTGTGAGAGATTTTATGTTCCGGTCTCTGCACATAGCTCCCGGCTGAGTTAGCATTCAGCTGGCCTGGAGGCTCTCAAACAGTAATTGGATGCCACAGATCTTCCTGCCAACTCCTCTTATGCCAGCACCCCTTCTGCCAGCTGGGTTGAATTGCTCTCCCCATCAGAGCTAGCTTTTTTAAAAAAGATAACTAGTTAAATGAAAAACTTACAGTTGCAATGTAATGCATATAAAAAGAATAGCAATATATAATTTAATTTGGGAGGAGGGGATTAAATATGCAGTTTGGATGACCTAGTGCCACATTATCCAGAGCTGATGAGAATAATTAATTTTCCCCCCAATATTATTTCTACATTTAACATAGGAGTAACAGAAAACACAATTTTTAGCACATTTCTACTGGCAGGTAAATACACTAAGTAAAATGCTATTGAATATATTGTGTGCTGTGGCTGCAGTGAATATGCTGTGTATAGTTTCTGGTTATGTTTTTACAAAAAGGGTATTATAGAACTGAAAAGGGCACAAGCAGATATATTTATACCAAAAAAATTACACCCTGACTCATAAAGGGGCACAGTATGACTGGCCTGTGTTGTAGCTTCTGCCTTGCCATAAAACGAGTGGGGAACCTTTTCCAGTTTTCATTCCTTTCTAGGCAACCTTCTGGGGGCCACATGCTGGTGAGCAGAACAATTCATGTAGATTTTACCTTTTGTGCAGTTGGCTGGTGTCTGCACACACTCACATAGACCTCTCTGTCCACCATCCAGGAAAGTAAGAACATTATCAGAGTTCCAAGGATATACATTCCAACCAGCCCAAAATGTGAAAGGTACAAGTGAGGGGTAAGCCGAGAGGCAGATAGAAAAGGTTGGAGGCCATATTTGGCCTGTAGGCTTGTGGTTCCCCACCTCTGCCAGGGTATCTTAAGACTCTAGAAAATAGACCAAGCCAAGCCCCACAAGGATTTTCAATTTCTTCTGAAGGCTTTATATCATTGCTGTCTGTATTTTGTTCATTCCGTGAATGGAATTGGCCAGCTCTCTAAGGACTTGGTTTTGTTTTTTCTAGTGTCAATAAACCACAATCGTCATTTTTTGAACATAAGGTGACTGCGCTGTGTGTGCAGCACAGCACCTGGTTGCTTTCATTACCAACACATTTTTTCCCAAGTTTGCATGAATCTCCTGTAGTTTTTGGTGTTTTGGTTTTGTGGTGTGTTGTCTTGTGTAGTTTGTTTGGGTTCATTTGCTTAAATACATTGCCATATTGTTGCCCAATTAATCCATAAAAAAGGGGGCTTAGACTTTAATATTTTCTTTACTTTGCTCTGGTATGCCTTCAATTCTTTCAAGGTTATCGACTATCTGACCAATTCTACGATCTCCTTATTCAGAAGTTTGACAGACAAAGAAGAGGACAAGTGGCTTTTGATGACTTCATTCAGTGTTGCGTTGTCCTACAGGTAATAACAAACTGGATTACTGAATAGCTAAGATTTAGAGGGACCAAATAAAATGAACCTAAAAACATAAAAGTTAAGCAAATACCCAGTTATTAACAAATCCATACCTGATTGGAATTTAGCGATAGAGGTTTCTTTTTCTAATGGTAGCAGAAATGCAATACTTTCCACTGTCTTCAATATTTATTTTGCCATCTCTCTTTGTGCTTTTTGTGAACTCTGGGTTTTTGGAAGATGCCAAAGAGCCCAGTTACTGCTTGCTTTAAAGTAGTAAACAGTAAATGCATGGAATGGCTACAAGATAAAAGATTTCACACCACTATTTTTGTTCCAGCAAACTGCATGCAGTGAAGCTATCAAATAAATTTTTCAGAACTAGCTAGAAGTCAAGTTAAGGAATGTATAAGTGTAACTCTCAATGACTTTTCAGTTGATGCTATTCCTGTTGCAGAAGGGGTCTTTAGCCATAGTAGTAACTCTAGTAGAGGGATTTCAATCTGAAATATAGCAATATCACTCCATACAAGCATTATTCAGCTTTTTGATTTTTCAGTGAAGGTGAGCTGTATAATCTTGTCAGTTACTTGGTTTTTAGTCAAAAGGCTTTTGTAACAGTGCAGTGAGGCATTTATTGACGTCAGTTTGGATTCAAGATAATCGCAGTTGTCTCCAGGTTAGTATAAATAAGGTTATAAATATTTCTAAAACACTCTGAACTAAATTTTAGTACTACTTAAACAAGTGGTATGCTGGGCTTAAAGTAATCAAATCTGGAACAAGTCAGCAATGAGTTTGTTCCCACTGAAATAAGTGGGAACCAAGTCCAACTAGTGTAGCATATAGACACACTGATGTGCTGGTTCCAGTGCATCTCCACCTCTCTTTTCTGAAAATGGAGACACACAATGCTAGTTTTTTCTCTAAAACCTGCCTGGATCGAGCTTTTTTTAAAAAAAATTCAGCTTCAAACAACCCACTGCTCTTGCAGGTATGGCCAATGGAAATGTTTTGCTGTGAGTGGTCCTAAAATGTCTGAAATCAGCAGTAAGGAAGGGAGGTGTGTCCACTAGGGGGCAAATTTGCTTCAAAGCACAGCCAGAAAAACCATTCTAGCTACTTTTGAAGGACTAGTGTGCCCACAGCCTTAGTCTGGATTCAGACCAGTGTTTAAGCCTTGACAGCTACATGAACGCCTCTAGATTATGTATACTAGATTACTAATCTCAATTGAACCAACCCTCTCAACTTCAATTCTTGTTTCATGACTGATAACTGGATTTCATTGTTAGAATGCAGCAGTAAATCTATTTTTAACATGTTCTTTTCAGAAATGGACCGATGTCTTCAGACGCTATGATACTGACCAAGATGGATGGATCCAAGTGTCATATGAGCAGTATCTCTCCATGGTCTTCAGTGTTGTATGACAGCAAAAACTGTTCCATTAGAATATGGACCAGAATTGCCAACTTTCTTGTATACCAAAACAAAAATGGATAATTTTTCACTCTCTCAAATGTTGTATAGAGGATCGTTAGAATTTTACTAATAATCATGACCATTCTAACTGCTGCTTTGAAACTTAGCATTGCATCATGTACATTAGATTTTTGGAAGTATCTGAAATGCCAAACAGTAGTAGCAATGCATGTGCCTTATTTACTTTTTAAAAGAAATTTAAATGCCCGAATTATGTTTTATTTCCATATCAAGAATGATTTAAAATTTACAGTGTTTTTAGCTGTACATTACATGTTTGCTGTAGCTACAGTGGAGGGATACGAGTGTTTTTTTAATTCCTTCATGCATTACAATTTGGTGCATGGAGACACTATGAATGTTCCATAACTCTGTGTTGTGTGCAGTGAGATGCCCTGCCATCCTCTCCAGCTTATCATCCCTGCAGCTGTCCTGCATGCAAAGGTAATACAACCAGCGAAAAGCCCAAATTCTAAACCGGGTAAGGCAGGGACGTCATTTTGCTAGGGGACTGTTGGTAGTGCAACACTGTTGGTGCCTTGGTAGCCTATAGCAAAAAAGTAAATCAAGAACTGAGGGATCTTAGTAACCATCATACAGCTCTGTGTATTATTATTTCTATCATTTATTAAATGTATATCCCACTGATTTTCCCAGAAGGAGCCCGGGTGGCAGTCAAAAACACTAAAAACATCTTTTAAAAAAATCTGAAAACAATTCCAACACAGATGCAGACTGGGATAAGGTCTCTAGTTAAAGGGCTTGCTGAAAGAGGAAGGTCTTCAATAGACACTGAAAAGACAAAAGAGATGGCACCTGTCTAATATTTAAGGGGAGTGAATTCCAAAGGAAACTTGATTTCATTGTAGACCTCACTACAGGGTTCATAGCAAGCATGTTCGCTGTCATGTAACGTGCAAGTACAGTCATCTGGAAAAGTCACTTTGAAAATAAACAAGGAGCTAAGGGAAGAGACACAGTAAATGACAGTCAATTGGGGCGGGGTGCGTGTGCAAGAGCTCCCTTTGAAGGGGGTGGGTGTTAATGCAAACCATCTCATGAAATAGCAATGACGTTCACAATGTGGAAAAGTTATCTTTATTTTTTAATTTGGGTACACTTGTGGGAGAATGCTTAACACTATGGTTTACCTTACTAGTAAGTAGAAAAGCAAGTGCTGAAGCTTCAAAGGCTTTAACAAAACATTTTGTAGAACCCAACCCACGATTTGTTTCAGAACTATACACTTGCATATTTACTTTGAACTAGTTTTAGATGCTAAACAAATATGAGTCAGATCTTCTTTCTCTAACTCTTAAGTTCTAACTTCTCAGTTGGCATCCTCATATGGTGAAACAGCATTTGCCACTTCATCTTCAGTTGATCCTTAATTCATTTCACTCAGAGCTTGGGCTAATGCATGAATATTAATTTCTAGGGGAAAAGAAAAATTGCTGTCAGTTCAAAGTAGCTCTACAATACAACCATCACTTTCCATTTTTTGCCAGGGTAGAACACACAGACCGTGTTCATATGTCACACTAAACCTTTGGACCTGTGACCACACTAGAATTTTGCAAAACTGTTGAGGACATTAACCAGTCAAAATTAGCAATGTTGGCCCTGTTCCATGGGGACCCCCCAAAAAAAACCTACAGAGAGAAGAAATGGGAGGGGGTACAGAAAAAATGACTGCTTTATTCTAGCAATAGAAGCACAACCCACCAAAATCTTACTTCCAGCAGTTTTTTGCTCAGCACAGAAAACAGAAGGTGCTCAAGCTTCCTTTCCCCCCTCCCTCTCTCTCTCTTCTTTGTCATGTGTTTTACATTTTATGCCTGAGGGCAGAGACTCTTTTTGTTGTAACCTGTGATTACACGGGACGCTTTTTCCACTGGAGAAGCAAAAAATGTCACTTTCATTGTAGACCCCACACATAGCAGCACCCTACCATCCCACAACAAGAAAAAAGCATTCCATTGGAGACTGAGGAGAGCCTTATGCAGGTGCAATGGAAGGTCACTGGTTGTAGCATGTTGGGGGTGTCCTAAATCAGTTTCAGGACCCTGTGACCCTGCAGCTGCCAGGCTACTACTTCCATCATCCCCAACAGGCTGTTGAAAGTTGAAATGGAAAAACATTGGGAAAGCCACAGATTCCCCAGCCCTAAACCAAACTATAGGCAGAGCTTGGAAAAGTTACTTTTTTGAACTACAACTCCTATCAGCCCAATCAAGTGGCCATGCTGGCTGGGGCTGATGGAGTTGTAGTTCAAAAAAGTAACTTTTCCAAAGCTCTGAATAAGTTAGTGCAGGGCATCATTAACAAACTACAGCAAGCTTTTGGCTCATGTACTTACCTCTCGTTCCTTGGTCAAGAGAAGTTCAAAAGCCCTAACTTCCATTTTTCCTTAAAGGTAAAGGTGTCCCCACACTTGTAGTGCGAGTCGTTTCCGACTCTTAGGGTGACGTCTTGCGACGTTTACTAGGCAGACCGTATATATGGGGTGGGATTGCCAGTTCCTTCCCCGGCCTTTCTTTACCCCCCAGCATAGGCCGGGTACTCATTTTTCCTTACTTGCAGCCAAATACACAAACTGCAATTAACATTCATTATGATTTACTTAAAACAAGCCCATGAGTTACAGTAAGTTACGGTTTAGCACAGTGGTTCCCAAACTGTGGCCGGTGAACTTCATTTAGGTGGTGCTTGACATGTCCACATAAAACATTAGTATTAATTGTATTTCATTGGTTCTTTTATTTCTTATATTGTATTTTATTGTCTTACAATCTGAATTCTATGGAATACAAACTGTCGTACAATAGGATACAATATTAGCAATACATTGTAACTGAAAAACCATATAGCATCCATCACAGCACACTGCAATTGCTACAACCTGGAGAAAAATTATTAAGTGGTCCACCAACACTATCAGCAATGGTCAAATGGTTGGGGGGGGAGTTTTGGAACCACTGGTTTAGCATATGTGAATAGTTAGTTCCTCCTTCCCCCTCTCTACTTCTTCAGAGCTGAATCCAATTCCAATTCCCCACTAAGACCATACACTTTTTCAAATCTACAGTTCTCACCCTACCAGATCTGTGACTGTATTATGACCATATATATATATATGTATACATAGTCTGGCATTCAATACGCATTCTGCCAAATTAACTTGATATGGGCTGGTTGCCTACACAATAACTGAGGTAACTTTCTTAATATATGGCAGTGCATCTGGAATGAGGTGTAACATAAGACAAAGGATGTGCTAAAGGTTCAAAAACCTATTGCTACTTTGAATTGGGCACATACCTTCCATAGGTTTCTTTCACCATGAGCAGGAGAAACTTGTGTTTGCAATTCTGAATGAACCACTTGATCTTGTACTATGAAATTACAGTAATGTAACTAGTGCAATAGCAGCTGTATTGATTCCCCTAAACCCCACTGGTTCTACTCTGGCAAAAGTAGAGATTTTCTGGATGCTGCAGACAAGCAGGCTTAAATTTACCACTACTTCTTGGTACTTTCCCCCCACTTATAATACTCTGCTTCTGGTAACTCCCCAACTCTTGGTTGCATCCTCATGCAGATATGGCACAGGTCTTCTCTATACCCAACTTCATTATCTCATTCATTGTCCTTTGTGTTAACCCAATAAAGTTACAAGATAGCAAGATACTTCATGCACTCACTTTGAAGGTCCGGATAATGGGGAACCAGTTGCTGAAGCATGTTTGTCAATGTAGCTGCATCCTTTCCTCGAAGCTGACTCATAATGTCGGCAGTAGGGCCACTGCTACATTCACCCATGATACTATTCATCTGTGTATTCTGCAGTTGATAATTACTGTGTGAGCTGCCACCACAGAAGGACAGATAAGACCTCAAATCGCCTTCACGGTTTGATTGCTGGTAGCCTGAGTGATGGGGCCAGCCAGGACCACCACTTTCAGAAGGAAAGGAAGGTACTGGCATCAGAATTCCATGCCCAGATTTATCACAATCCCAAGAGGGAAATTTTTGTGAAGGGTAATTTGGTTGATAGGTTATTGGAGGAGGATATGAGATGGAGGTGGCTTGATATGTTCTTGAGTCAGATGAATTTCTCATACTATCCCATTTTCTTGCTTCATTGTTTGTCATTCTGTTATCAAGTACTTGTGGTACTGTGTAACTGCTTTGTGGTGATGTAAAGTAGGGAGACTTTTCTGCAGCTGGAGTTGACTGAAAATAAACAGAAGCAGATTGGTTGAATTGCTTCATCCATTCATTGATTCCACAACCAAAGCCTGGCTGATGAATCTGGCCAAATGAATTCTGAAGGGCAGACACTGCTGCAAATTCTTTAGAACTTATGGCATTCGAAGAGGCATTCTCCCTCATTTGATAAATATATGAATCAGTAGGGGTGTGTGAAGTACGTGGTCCATGCTGTAGTAGGGACTGTAACTGTGCTAGTCCATTAGTCAGACATCCATGCTTCCAATTATTGTCTCCTAGAAAGAAAAACGATCCATTGAAAGTTTTGACAAAATGCTATTGCTATTAACCATGCATTCAAAACTACCCTTTTCCAGAATGTATAGACCAGCATTTCTTAATCTTCGATCAGAGGCACTACCTATTTTACAGGAGACCAAAGAAAAGAGATTCGTACAGCATAGTAGCAGTCCTCCCAGGGCATTGCCCACTGTTTGGGAATTACTGCTTTAGAGGTGCTTTGAACACAACGTTAAGACAAACTATGGCTTAGCATGAACACGTGGATCCCAAAGGAAGACTCCAGCCTCTGCGCTCTTGCTCCTGTTGTAAGCTAAGCCATCATTTGGCTTAGCATGTCTTCCAAACCAGGGTTTGTAGTTTGTCTCAGTTCAGACAAACCATAAACCCAGGAACAAAACATGGTCATACCTTGTTTAAAGTCTGGTCATAGTTTGGTCGTGGTTTGTCTGAAGCAAGATAAACCATGAGTCCAATTTTAGATGACACACTAAGCTAAACCATGGCTTAGCTCACAGCAGCACAGGATGAGCAGCAGGGGAGGAGTATAGAGGCCATCTCCTCTGGGAATCCATGTGTTCATGTTAAGTTATGGTTTGTTTTGCTGTATGTGCAAACCAGATCTTAGACTTTGAATATCTGTCTGCTGACTTAACAAGAAACAATCAACTTGCTATTCAGAGAAGTGGCAAAATAACTGATGGCGTCCAAGAAGGACACATGAATATATATATATGTTTCCTTCCGGCACTAATAGAAGTAGTTCACCAGGCTACTTTCAACAGGTATGCAACAAGAAGTAACTATCATGAATATCTTCCTACTGCCCCAGCAACAATAATGCTAAAATTACATATGAGTTGCAATTATGGGTCTGAAGTGAAAAGGCAAATCATGTCAAACTGAGCATTTTAATAAATATGTTGTTCTGTTACCAGAGTCTAATGTAGGGACATTCTTTGGGCTAAGAAGTACTGTTACCATACAAAATATAGAATGAATTTAGTGGTTATGAAAGCATAGGCATACAAAGCATCTGATAAATAATTGAATTTGTGGCAGATTAGATTGAATTTAAATAATAAAAAGGCTAATTTAACTAACCAATTAATAATAAAACATTATTTCTGAATGAAACTAATTAACAACTAATCAGTTGCTATAACCATAGAAACATACTGTTTTATAATTAAAGTGCTGACCTTGAGCAAGTTACCAAACTCAGGTCATGCTAGGAATAAAACAGGAGTAAACGGTCACTCGGAAAGGGTCCCCTGGCCCCCAGAATCAACAATAATCCTAATGTTAAGTACAGGCACTATTTCCAGTATGACCGACGATCTTTTCTCTATAGTTCTTCCTTAAAAGAAAAAAAAAGCCTTACGTAAGAGGGTAACAAGTTTAGCTGTAAGATTATATGCGTATTCAGATTCCATTTTAAAAGTAAGGGTATTTTAAAAGGGAATTATAGTGGAAACTTTTTTTGAGAAAAAAATGGAATGACTTTTGTCCTCTGCTATATGGAGTGGACCCACCTATCTGATTCAATTCTAAATTCAATTGCACCACTCTTGCAACGAAAAACTATCCCAGTTCCATTGTTCATACAGCCATCATAGATGTACCATATTTGATACAAAAATTCCAAAAACATTTTAAGAACACTGACATACCAGGAATTTTAACTATTTGTGGTTGTGGTTTTCAAATATCATACTTGTATGAAATAATGCAACCTCTAATTCCGATTATGGGTGCTTCTAGTGTGGGCTTTATATTTCAAATAAGCTGTTCAGGTTTTTTGCAAACACATTAGCTTCTCTACATTTCTGCTGAATCAGGCCAGTAGCCCATCCAGTCCAGCATCCTGATTGCACAGTAGCCAACCTGATGCCTATGGAAAACCCACAAGCAGAATACGAACCCAACAGCACTCACTCCTCCTGTGGTTTCTAGCAACTTGTATTCAGAAGCATACTGTCTCCGGCTGTAGAGACAGAATGTAGCCATCAGGTTTAGTAGCCACTCATAGCTTTGTCCTCCATGAATTTGTCTAACCCTCTTTTTAATCCAAGGTGGTCATCACTGCCTCTTGCAGGAGTGAATTCCATATTTTAACTATACTCTGTGAAGTACTTTCTGTTGTCTGTCCTGAATCTTCCAGCATTCAGTTATTGTTTCATAACAAGCTAAATGGCGGCTTCTGCTTCTCTGGAGAGGGGACAAATATCTACTCCCATTTTTATGTTATTTCTCAATTTTTGAAACAGTTCTTCTGCAAGGATTATATTCAACTGTACTTCTCATCTGTATGATATGGTGGAAGTTGGTGGCAATATCTTTAAAAATTTAGGAATACCCCAAGCCTGTATAGCAGTTAACAGCACAACAAAAAATCCTGCCCCCAAAAATAACCTGCAACAGCAATGAGACCCCTGTACTAATTTGTGTCAAAAGAAGTCTGATTTCAGTCTCTGGGGGAATCCCCTACATTACTGTATGCAAATCTTGAGAAAATAGGTCTGAACCAGAGTGCTGAAATTTGTCCATGCCTTCAGCATGTTGCACTAAGTGAACATATGTATATTTTGTTTGTTATTGGGGATTGCTTGGGAAGGGGGAATGGCTAGGTTATGCTGAGGAGCAAACACTGAAACTCAAAGTCAATTATTGTGAGGTGATAGCGGTTTTATGCTGAGAAATGTTTGTAAGAAACATGAAACACTGAAACATGTTGCTTGTGTAAGTATTCAACTCTTGTGCTGTGGAAGGTCCCAGTTTACACAGATGAAAGAAATTGCTCTATGGAGGACATAGTTACCTTACCATTGGCCTCCACCTGTGAACCATTAAAGTTGCTATCACATTGTCAGGATAAACCCCCCAGTGTTGAAGGATCATTGGTCAGGCTGTGGATCTGAAGGAAAATGAAGACCAAAGAGCATTCTACAGATGTGAGAGATAATGTCATACAAATACATTAAGAGTACAAAATAATATCCAAGTGTTTGGATATCCCAGTGAGCACAGTTGGATCAATAATGAGGAAGTGGAAGCTGCATCACACCACCCAGCACTGCCAAGAAAAGGCCGTCCCTTAATACTCAGCGCTCGAACAAGGAGGAGACTTGTCAGAGAAGCCACAGAGAGGCCAACCATCACTTTGAAGGAGCTACAGAGTTCAGTGGCTGGGAGTGGAGTAATGGTGCCTGTATGGGAGGGTGGCAAGAAAGAGAAATTACTCAAAAAGAGTTCCCCAGCTGCGATGTGGGAAAAGGTTTTGTTGTCAGATGAGACCAAGATACAGCAGGGCCCCACTTCGGTTCTCGGTGCTTTGCTAATGCGGTGGTTTTGAATTGTATCCATGTTCCGTATGTTCAGCGCTTGTTCCGTTTTTGTGGCGGAAAATTGCCAGAATACAGAGAGACGCTGAGTGCACAAATTGATGGCGCCTGATGCCCTTCTCAGACTCGGCTACTGAGCGTGTTGTCAGAGCTTGGAAACATTCCTTTTTTAAACTACAGTTGGGCTGATGGGAGTTGTAGTTCAAAAAAGGAACATTTACAAGCTCTAACGACACACTGAACAGCTGAGTCCAAGAAGGGCGTCTGGCGCAATTTTATTGTTGAGGGAGGTGGCGGAGGGTAAGTGAGCGCACAGGCAGGGGGAAGGGCGAGCAGGCAAGGGGGGACAGGCGAGGGAGGCAGCGGAGGGCGAGGGAGGTGGCAGAGGGCGGGCGTGTGGGCAGCTCCCTCCCTGCAATCTGCAGCAGGCAGCCTGCTGCGGCAGGGGAGCACTACTCCCCCACCATAATGAGGGCGAGTGAGCATCAATCAGCTGTTGTGCGGGGAGCTTCAGGGCCCAAGCGCTGTCAGCTGGAGCTCCCTGTGCTACGGCTGATCGATGTTCCGCTTTTTGATGGTTTTCGCTTTTCGGCGGGGGTCTGGTCCCTAACCTGCTGTAAAGTGGGGTCCTACTGTAGAGCTTTTTGGCCAAAACTCAAAAGAGCTATGTGTGGCACAAACCTAACACTGCCCATGCCTCAAGACACACCATCCCTACAGTGAAGTATGGTGGTGGCAGCATCATGCTGTGGGGATGCTTGTCATCAGCAGGGACTGGGAACCTTGTTAAAATCGAAGGAAGAATCGATGGAGCAACATACAGGGAAATACTGCAAGAGAACCTGCCTTAGTCCACTAAAAAACTGAAGCTTGGGAGGAAATTCACTTTTCAGCAGAACAATGATCCCAAGCACAAGGCCAAAGCATCATTGGAGTGGCTCAAGAAGGAAAAGGTGAATGTCCTACAATGGGCCAGTCAAAGTCCTGATCACAGAATCTATGGCACTCCTTGAAAAGTGCTGTCCAACCAACCTGAACGACCTGGAGCGAATTTGCCAAGAAGAATGGGCCAGAATCCCTGAGACACTGTGTGCAAAGCTGGTACTTACCTACCCCAAAAGACTTACAGCTGTTATTGCAGCGAAAGGTGGCTCTACCAAATATTAATGTGTGGGAGTTGAATGCTTATGCAAGCAACATGTTTCAGTTTTTTATGTTTCTTACAAACATTTCCCAACATAAAACCAAAGTCACCTGACAATAATTGATTTTGAGTTTCAGTGTTTCAAAATAAATTATACAGAACAAAATTACAATGTACCATTTGTAATTCAGTAATATGAGAACATTGGTCAGGGGTCTGATTACTTTTGCAAGGCACTGTATTCCCTGCCCCCACCCCGAAACTCTAATCAATGTGGGTAAATTCTGACATTCTCTGTTCAACGTCTCTAATCAAAGATTACATGATTGCTCGCACAGAGAGAACCCCTTCCTACAAGGTGACATATCAGACTTTGAATCCCCGAATGTGTTCACTGCTCTGAAAGAAAAAGATCAAATGGAGATATTCAAGTATTAAAGTTATCAAAATGCAATAGTGACAGTACGTTAAATACCCCAGACAATCATTTGGACATAAATAGTCACATAAGAACCCGCTAACCCCGTTAATTTCAAACAAACTGGGAATATAAATCAAGTGGGGAAAAGAGATCAACATTCCTCACGAGTAGGGTTACACCAAATTTTTGTGAAGTCCATTTAGGGCAGAGGCTTACACTGTTGATTGCCTCCTTTCAAGTGGCAGTTGCAGCCACTGTTATGGCAATGAAGGAGGCAATCTGCCATATGATGTGCAGTGCAACCCTCCCCCTTGTGGCAAGGGAGGGAAATGACTCTGCTGTACATAGCAATTGCCTCTATAATGAGCTACAGCTAGGGATGGAAGGATCTGACCATTCTGGGTCTCTCATCCCCATTTTTCCCAGTCTTAAATTCAGTTCTCCACATTTCTGCAGGAATTTGTGGATTTTTAAAAAAATGCTCATGATAATTCTTCAACATTTTAGTGCGAATTACTTCTTTTTGTATGCAGTTTTGACTAATGTCCACATTTTTGCAAGCAATTTCCCCTAATATAATGCATTTTTGTATGTTATTTTCACTAATCTATTCATTTCTATTTATGCTTTCCCCAATATAGGCATTTTTGTAAACATTCTTTGGTTGCATCACAATATCCAGAGACGTATGAATTTTGAAGGATGTTTATGTTTCGGTTCTCAGATTGTTCTGGAAAGTGCAATTTTGATGGATTTGGCTTTAAATATGAACTGAATTGAATTTCTCTTCCATTCCTAGCTATAGCCACATTTAGCCTGGCTATACCTAGAGAAACTTCAAAATACCTTGGGCAGTTTTTGTCATCATTGTTTCACTGAAGACATCTCTGCCTTGATCATCTTTGTAACTTTCAAATGACTGATTAGGTTTATGCTGCTTTGCATTTCTTGTTCCTGGTGACATCAATGGCGGAAGGCTTCTAATATAGTTGAGCTGGAAGAACAACAAAGTCTTAACCCTGTATGGATTTTCCCTCTCCTGTGGAAGTATTTAAAAGAAGCCTGAGAAACTTGGCTCCTCAGATTTGCTTCATTGTTCATTCAAGGATCATCTATCCATATGAACTTTTGCACAAAAACCAACTGGATTCCTTACAGACCATCTCATGGGCTGCAAACAGAAGTATCTTTAAAAACAAAAGCATTTCAGAAACACTTCTTTCTTCTGCCAGCCTTTGGGATCTACAAGTCATCAGGTTTTATGCCTCGGGAATAGGTTAACATAATATATTCCACACAAAATGTGTAAGTTCAAGAAAAACTCCTGCAATAGGGCAGCACACACACAAAAAGGGCAGATTTCAGAGAAATAGCAAAAGATGGACAAATTACTTTTAAATTACCATCCAAGTGACAAAATTGACTAAGAAAAGAGGAAAAAATTGCTAATTTCAGGTTGTATCCAACGGTGTCTAGAGAATGCTCTCTGATTGAGCAGAGACTCTTGTTACCAGAATGGAGGAGTGTATGTTCAATTCTCTCTCTCTCTCTCTCTCTCTCTCTCTCACACACACACACACACACACACACCTCTCTCATGCTGTTCTAACAGTTCTCTCACCCTCTGAAGCAGATCTGGGGGAGGGGGCTGTGAATATGCAAAAATGGCCTGCCTTCTCCATTATGCAGACAAGAGCTTCTGCTATATTAAACAGCTTTCTGTCAGCAGAGGGACACCATTTGATATAACCATTCATATATAATCTTAAGTAGATCATTCTCTCTAATAATGTTTTTTTTGTAGATGAAAGCTTCTTGCAACCTTTTCCTTGATGACTGTGTTTTCAAACATTGGTGCAAGTAGATTATGCGAACATGTAAGGGACATTATCAGGCTTTACTTGACCTACAGTTAACCAGAATGTGGTTCACGCATACCCAAATTCTCAGGCTCCCTCTTACAGAATCTGCACTGATTTAGCCACATAACTGGAAAAAGAGTTACTGCTTTTACCAAAACAGGTAATAAAAATGATGCTGCGTATTCAGCTTGTGGGGTTCAAGGCAGCTGAGACGATACATCACAGGTTGGCAGAAAAGCAGTGGATGCTATAGAGTTAACTAATCTTTTCACTTCATCAATAACCTTTTAATATAAGGGCAAAGGATGTTCAGTACAGAAAGACTAAAATCAAGGGGCTAAGCATTTCCTCTAAGGTTTAAGCATTTCCGATCTTTCCTGACCATTGACAATGCTGGCTGAGGCTGATGGGAGTTGTGGTCCAACAACATCAGGAGGCACACTGGTTGGGAAAGGCTGCTCTAAGCTGAGACCTGAAATCTGTCGGTCCCCCTTTGAACGCCTTCCAGCACCATCTACTAGAGGAGAGATGGGGGACAGAAGAGCCCAGGTGAGAATGGAAGACTGCCAGAAGTGAGAGGTATGGCTGTGAAAGTGTACACAGTGTGTGCAAGTTAATTGTAGGGATCCCAATGCCTGGAATGGAATCCTATTTATTTACTGCATTTATATTGTGCCTTTCTTCCAAGGAGCTCAAAGCGGTGCACATCCTTCCCCCCTCTTATCCTCACAACAACGTCTGTGTGCGAGGTATGGGGAAGGACCATAGCTCAGTGGCAGAACATCTGCCTTGCATGCAGAAGGTCCCAGGTTCAATCCCCAATGGCGGCATCTCCAGGTAGGGCTGGGAGAGACTCCTGCCTGGAACACTGCACAGCTGCTGCCAGCCAGAGTAGCCAATACTGAGCTAGATGGGCCACGTGGTTTGACTCAGTATAAAGCAGATTCCTATGTTCCTAGGTTAGGCTGAGAAACAGTGACTGGCCCAAGGTCACCCAGGTCATCATGGCTGAGTGGGGATTCAAACCCTGGTCACAAATCCAACCACTACACCACACTACACCGGCTCTCTAAACAGGACTTCAAAAATTAGTCAGAAACTCATACATGTTCCTCTCCACAGAAATATTTATTAAAAGGCAAAAGATTTATACAATCTGAAGAGAAACCAGAGTATTTGGCTTTGTATGTGTAATATTTTAATTCTGTGCTAGGATTTATTCTCTTTGCTGATTGGTTCTAATATACTGGATTAGATCAGTTTATTATGTGTTGATACTAGAACTATCTTGATATTTTTCATTGTTCATAGCATGTTTTAATTGTTATATGTATTACTGTTCATTTGATAGTTTGTGAGCCATTTTGGGTACAATCTTGTGGAAAAAATCATACAAATAAAGTAATGAATTATTAAGACTGAGAAACAATTGATGTTTTTCCTTTCTACAAGAAAAAAGGAATAGATCATGTCTAATTTCCAGAGGTTTTCATTCCTAAAAGGTGCCTGCATAATATGCAAAGCAAACTAATCAAGCACTAGGTCGTCAACAACAGTGCTGGAAAAAAGGTTTAGAAGTTGCTTGTTGTTGTGAGTAAAAATCTGTGATTTGAAGCAGTAATAGGCACACATGAAATAGAACTGCTCACATCCAAGGCTTTGATATTGTCACTGCAGTGGTTCTCAATGTTGAAGAGAGAAATGTTATCCAGTTTTTAAAAGCACATTGTCTCTTAGGCAGTAGGATCTACTGTGGTGAAATCAAACAAATGCTTTAGATGCTGGCATGGTCCCACCCCCAAACACACTGCTTTTTTGGAACATGGCTATGCATTCTTTAGTATCTGCAGAACACCTGAATGATACTATTCACTAATAGGCAAACAACCCTGCAATTTAAGAATGTACCTATAGCCCACAGATATTTCTACCAAACTTTAAAAAGCAGGGAAATTGGGCAGCTCTAGTGAATGCACCAGGGGAGCAGGAGACCTAAACTCCTCTCTGAGATATTGGACTGCCCTACAAAGTTGTCAAAACGCAAACACAATTTGGGTTGGTCTTTCACAGTCCAATCCACTTGCTGTGTAGCTTGGAAGAATTTGGTAACATGTGCCTCTGAGCATATGGTGAGTGGTGGCAACACCTGCCATCTCCAAAGATGGAGAATTATATTTTTGTATGTTTCTTGGTGTTCTTCTTACTTTGCTTCTTTCCTGTGTTACTAATGTTTCTACAGAGAATCTAAACTAGAAAATTTTATTTCCCTCATTATTCATCCTAGAAATCTCTGTCAAATTTATTTTTATTAATTTCAAAGCCTTTTTATTGGTCAATGTCATATGATGGTGAAGACAGCCTTTTTTGTTTCAAACTGGAGGTTATGGTCTATTTCTATTTTGGGTGCATTAACAGTTGGACCTGAAACTGCAGTTTAATGTAAAATCAGACTGATTCCAATATGCTGCTACTTTAGCAATGGCTCTAGTTGTTGGAAAAAAGAGGATGCATGTTTTCAGCCTGCTATGTTTAAACCACTTTATTTAAGGCAAGGTGTTCACAATCAATTAAAAACATAGGGCACACCTAGAATTTTGCTAGAATATATTTCACCTCCCACTGTTTTATCTTGTGCAAATTGAGACACTTCTGAGGTCCACTGGAGATTATTTTGCAGACGTCAGAGCCATTACTCCACAATTACGTTTGGAGTTTTTTTAGTATAAATTTTGCAAAGTGTTGCTGTACTTCACATATTCATAGAAACAAAAGCAAAAGAAAATGATTTCCTATAGAAAACTTCACTAAAATTGCAAAGTAAATCAGACATATTTAAAGTGACCATCTCAACTATATCAACTGTCTTAATAATGTTGCTTCCTCCCGGCTAAAACAAGATCAGCACAGGACATATCTTCTATTATTTGGGCTGATTACAGGTGTTGCCACCACTCACCATATGCTCAGAGGCACATGTTACCAAATTCTTCCAAGCTACACAGCAAGTGGATTGGACTGTGAAAGACCAACCCAAATGGTGTTTGCATTTTGACAACTTTGTAGGGCAGTCCAATATCTCAGAGAGGAGTTCAGGTCTTCTGCTCCCCTGCTGCATTCACTATAGCTGCCCAATTTCCCTGCTTTTTAAAGTTTGGTAGAAATATCTGTGGGCTATAGGTACATTCTTAAACCGCAAGGTTTTTTGCCTATTAGTGAATTTCCCTGCTTTTTAATCCGGGAGGTAAGAAATGGGATCCTGTGCAAGTTTGCTGAGAATGGATTGATCATTTGCATGCTTATTGAGTTAAGTGGGATTTACACACACACACCAGGCAATCATGCTTAGGATAGGTGAAACTGACCACAGGGGATGGGGAAGGGAGGACTGCAGCAGGTGAAGGTCAGAGTATGGGGCAACGTCAGTATTAGGATTACAGGTACTCTGTGAACATGGCTGATTTTTAATGAATGACAACAGATTATAACTCTCAGAGAAAAAAGTCCAAAAGGGCTCTGAGGTTTTTCTCTCTCTTTTTACACTTTGAACTGTCTATTCTCTCTGACTGTTTTGTGTATTGCCATGAAAATTGACAGGGTTGTTAAGCAAGCGTTTCTGAGTTCAGAACTATAAGTTTTGTAAGGTTTTGTTTTCACATGAGCTTATGGAAAGCCTCAGAATGGCATGCAGGGGTATTTTCCATTTAACATTGCGGAATGTGAAAAATCCCCACTGACTATAGTATACAGCCACTCTCGTAGCTATATAATAATTAGCATTTCAAACATTCTGAAAAAGTCTTTCCCTTAAACTACAATCCATGTTTCTCAATCCGCTTCAGAACATTATTCAAAAGTACTTCAAAAACAAACAAACCTCCTTCCATTTTGATACATGTCCTGCTGCTATTGATAGTTACAGAGTGAGCTATTAATCTCTTACGAGAAATGCAGCCACTATAATACATTAAATCCTATAGTAAAACACTATGTTGCATAATTAAAATAAAATCACTTACAGTTGCTTGATTTTCACAAAAGGCCTTCAAATCTTCTGACAAAGACTGTGCGATGTTTATTACTCGAGTTGCTTCTTTGTCTGATGTTATCTCAAAGTTTTCCTATCAAAATTTTAAAATGATTAAGAATTGAGTGTTAACTTTACTAGAAGCCATTTCATTCTGCAATGGTATCTATAAAATACTCTCTCTTCCTAATGCCAGGTCTGCATTTAACATTTGGCATTATGAAAAGAAAAAAAACGACCCTCACCCTCACAGTAGCATTTTATGTTTCCTAGCTGCCTATGGGGGGGGGCCTATGGGGGGGGGATCCAGAGTCCTCCTCATAGAGTCAGAACACACCCTGACCCTATGCATGTGTACTCAGAACTGCACCTCACTGATTTCAGTTGGATGCGGGCCCAAGTTAGTGTCTTTAGAATTGCAGGCTTGGAAAACATTTCTCGAAACTAGAGTCTAATCTACAAAAGAAACATTGTTACTAATGTGCTTAACATTGGTTTTGGTTTTAAAAAGCTACAGCATGAGTTTTGCTGCTCATATCTAATTGAATTTTTATCCAAAGGAACTTAACTGCAGCCTAAGAATCTTTCCCTGACCACATCCTTCCCTTCCCCCACTAATTTTGACATTATCACTGCCACCGGTTTCCCAAAGTCCTGAATCTTAGTACTTGCTAATCCCACACATAGTATTTAGAGAAAGGCATCTTTAACAGTTGCCAGACAGGTTCCAATTATGTTTCTTCACTTGCTGGAGTATTAGGTCAGCCTTCTAAATAAACCAATAAAAGTTACTTACATGCCAAAATCTCTATTAGACTGCTGAGGGCTTACAGAGGTGGCTACATTCCTCCTGCAGCAGTCCACTAAAATTCTGTGCTGGGTAAAGGGGAAGAGGCTTCCTCTGACAGTCTACTTGATTTCTGTACTGGGCACGGAAGAAAGATGGAATCCTCCATCCCTTCTCCATTCACCCATTCAGTTGCATGCAGTTCCTTGTAGCTACAAGACTAGTGCTTACATTCAAGGCTGGAGTTGGATTCCTGGACTGAGCAGGGGGATGGACCCAATGGCCTTGTAGGCCCCTTCCAGTTCTTCTATTCTATGATTCTAATTACCGGTTGTTCAATACCTTAAAATGATTTTCACCTGGTGGAAAAAATGGAAATGGACTGCCTTCAAGTTGATTCCAACTTATGGCGACCCTATGAATAGGGTTTTCATGGTAAATGGTATTCAGAGGGAGTTTTACCGTTGCCTTCCTCTGAGGCTGAGAGGCAGTGACTGGCCCAAGGTCACCCAGTGAGCTTCATGGCTGTGTGGGGATTCGAACCCTGGTCTCCCAGGTCGTAGCCCAACACTCTAACCACTAAGCCACACTGGCTCTCTTTTACCTGGCAGAGCTAGAATATTGAACATGTAGAAGAGGATGCTTCCCTATGTGCTCACTGCTATCTTTCAATTTTTATATTTTTCCTATTCTCTCCTGTTATGTTGAGATCAGAATACAGGACAGTGTAGATAAGACTACAGTGTAGATAACAACTATTAATTCCTTTGAATCCACTCCAAGTCCAGATTTGTACATTTACCAGCATTTGTTTTAAAAATAGACTAAATATCATAACAAAAAATCATTTCACCAGCATGTTTTCCCAGGTTACTATTAAGGTCCTAAGATGAAGATTTCCATTACTGTGAAACAGCATATTTTCCCTTTTAACCCCAGCAATGATCACCAAGGGACCAGTATCGTGGTTCTTTTATATGACAATTAAGCTCTTTGCTTGGATTGTATCTTGTGGATTAGAGTTTAGTACTGCAGTTCTTTGTTCAAATTGTATGTCGCCTATTAGTTCAATCTATTTTATGAGAAGTACGTTGTAGACAAGTAATTGTTTGAATTATGTGAGTTCAACATATGAATGTATTATTTCTTTATATTTGTTTAATAAAAATAGTTGAGAGGACAAGGAAACACTGGTCATACAGGGCTGAGCTTCAGTTGGGGAAAGTTACCAAAAGTCCATTTCTGAGGCAGCAATATCCTCACACAACACAAGCCATTTCTTTATAAAATACACTGGGTCAATACTTACAGTGCCTTGCAAAAGTAATCAGACCCCTGACCAATGCTCTCATATTACTGAATTACAAATGGTACATTGTAACTTTGTTCTGTATGGTATTGTATTCTGAAACACTGAAACTCAAAATCAATTATTGTGAGGTGACATTGGTTTTATGTTGGGAAATGTTTGTAAGAAACATAAAAAACTGAAAAATGTTGCTTGCATAAGTATTCAACCCCTGCGCTATGGAACCTCCCACTTTACACAGATGAAAGAAATGGCCTTATCAAGGACACAATTACTTTACTCCACCTGCGGACCATTACAGTTGCTGTCACATTGTCAGGATAAAACCCACAGTGTTGAAGGATCATTGGTCAGGCTGTGGATCTGAAGGAAAATAAAGACCAAAGAGTATTCTACAGAAGTGAGAGATAATGTAATACATAGATTAGGAAAACGGTACAAAATAGTATCCCAGTGTTTGGATATCCCACTGAACACAGCTGGATCAATAATCAGGAAATGGAAGCTGCATCACACCACCCAGCACTGCCAAGAAAAGGCCGTCCCTCAAAACTCAGTACTCAAACAAGAAGGAGACTTGTGAGAGAAGCCACAGAGAGGCCAACCATCACTTTGAAGAGTTCAGTGGCTGGGAGTGGAGTAGGGTTGCCAGGCTCAGGGCCTGAGAATGATTCTGTATTTTTAAGAGAAGAGAAAATTCAGCCAAGTGCAGGTTTTCTTGCAACACTGTAATGGGAAAAAGTGGGATTCTCCCTTCCCCCTGCACAACTTTTAAAGATACAGAAGACCTCTTGGAGGCCGGGCCTGTCAACTCTTCTCTTAAAGGTACAGGATCATTCTCAGGCCCTGAGCCTGGCAACCCTAGAGTGGAGTAATGGTGCACCAACCAACCATATCAAGAGCTCTGCATAACACTGCCCTGTATGGGAGGGTGGCAAGAAAGAAGCCGTTACTCAAAAAGTACCATCTGAATGCATGCATGGAGTTTGTCAGAAAGCATGAGAGTGCCCCAGCTGTGGTGTGGGAAAAAGTTTTGTGGTCAGATGAGACCAAGATAGAGCTTTTTGGCCAAAACTCAGTGCTATTTGTGGTGCTAACGTAATACTGCCCATGCCTCAAGACACACCATCCCTCCAGTGAAGTATGGTGGTGGCAGCATCACTGCTTCTCATCAGCAGGGACTGGGCACCTTGTTAAAATCAAAGGAAGAACGGATGGAGCAAAATGCAGGGAAATACTGCAAGAGAACCTGCTCCAGTCCACTAAAAAACTGAAGCTTGGGAGGAAATTCACTTTTCAGCAGGACAATGATCCCAAGCACAAGGCCAGAGCAACATTGGAGTGGCTCAAGAAGGAAAAGGTGAATGTCCTGCAATGGCCCAGTCAAAGTCAAAGTCCTGCAATGGCCCAGTCAAAGTCCTGATCTTAATCCCATCTTAATCTGTGGCGCTCTTTCAAAATTGTCCACAGCAATGTCCAAACAACCTGAATGACCTGAAGTGAATTTGCCAAGAAGAATGGGCAAAAATCCCTCCAACACTGTGTGCAAAGCTGGTACATACCTACCCCAAAAGACTTACAGCTGCTATTGCAGCGAAAGGTGGCTCTACCAAATATTAATGTCTGGGGGTTGAATACTTATGCAAGCAACATGTTTCAGTTTTTTATGTTTCTTACAAACATTTCCCAACATAAAACCAATGTCAACTTACAATAATTGATTTTGAGTTTCAGTGTCCAAAATAACTATCATACAGAATGAAATTACAATGTACCATTTGTAATTCAGTAATATGAGAGCACTGGTCAGGGATCTGATTAAAATCCCACAGAAGTGTGTGTTAAGAAAAAGCAAACATTTGTTATACATCTGTATACTTTGATTTTTAAACAAAAATAATTAATAGAATCACTCAGAAAACCCTGGCAAAATGTCAGTTTTACCATATATTCCAGAACTTTCTCTCTCCGTACTGGATCATTCTGTAAGAGAGAAAAATTATAAATGAATACAGAAAAGTCTCAACTGATAAAAGTGAACTGAGAGAGCCTTGGATCCAGAGCAGCCTTTCCAGGATCTCAGTGGAGGCTCACAGAAGCGGGAAGAGGCAGCAATATCCACTGATCTGCCTTCCTCCTATAGCTCCAATGTGCAATCTCCCATATTGTTCTGAAGCGTCCTCCGACAGCTCAGAGCAGACTTGGGTTTTGGGGGGGAAATTGCCCCTTCCCCTACCATCAGTGGAACTTTGCTCACGGAATCTCTGGATCAAACCCAGAGATCTTACATTCCACTGCCCTTTCTGGGCAGAAGGTACACACCCCTGGATGGTATCATAATGACCATGGGCCTGACACCATCCACCTAATGCCAAAACACACACGTGTTCCATGAAAAGGTAGAATTAGTGGGTGGGTGGGTACAGGCTAATGTGGTTCTTGAGAGCAAGTGGGGAGGTTAAGCTACCTAGATCAGCCCTCTCCAGGCATTCAGACTGGACAAACAATAGGAAAAGCGTGTACAGCACGAGTCTCCAAACTGCAGTCTGTTGACCATCAGGGGTCTATGAACTTCATTCAGATGGTCCACAGCATGTCTGTGGATTTGTGGTTGAAGGCAAAAGATTGCACATTCATCATATTAAATATTCATAGGGATTTTAATTTCTTATTCTTCTTCTTACCATATATTTCATTGCACTACAATTTGAATTATAGAAAATACAATATGTAAGAAATGAAAAAAGCAAATAAATAAATAAATTAAAAACCATACAGGACATTACAATTGCAACAACAAGCAAAAACAAAACCCCATTAAGTGGTCTGCCAAGACCCTCAGCAATTTTCAAGTAGTCTGTTGGGGAAAAAGTTTGGGAACCATTAGTGTAGAGGGATGCCAGCACACATCAGTCATGTCCCACTATCTCGGCACACGTTGGGTGGACCCACTCAAACCCAATCTTCATGTGTTTAGTACAAAGGTCTGTCCTACACACAATGACAGATGTTTTACATGGTAGGAGTGCAAGCACATTTATACTGTTATGAAACTGCGTTAAACAATGTCAAGGATGTGCAGGACAATGCTTAAAGTTGGGAGTACATATTTCCAGAATTTCCCCAAATTTAGGCTGCATTCAGACATAGAGTTTATTGCGTTAGTTTTACTGATTATAATGGTAGCGCTTCTGTCTCAATTTCTAACATTCCTTTCACACTGCAGTACCTGTTGCATTATGCACCTGTGGCTTTTTCTGACCAATATACTGCCATGTTATGCTAAATTTCATTCACACCAGTGGCCATGATGTGACACAACAATGAACATCACTGGATGTATCGCTACTCGCTCACCCTTTTCATGCACACACACTTCTGTTTCTCCATGAAAATGGTAGGAAAGAACTGTAAACCAGTATACTGCCTCAAGTTTCTTTACTCCTGCGATTTTCTGGGTTAGTGGGGTTGCAAAGGGATTGTTTTCTAGAAGCAATTAACATGGAAATGAGTACTAAACCCATTACGTTCTGCTAGATTTCCAGAAGTGACTTATACATCATGTGAAAGAAAATGTGGAAATTATCAGATAAAGAAATGTCAGGAAAATTGAATAAACTGCTATCTGAATGCAGCCTAAAAATACCAAAGCTTGTATCCCAAACTAACTTAAGGAAGTTCTTGGAAGGAAAGATTCCTGTCCCTATCTTCCTGTCACCACTGAAAAGCCTCTCTTGTCCTGCCCAAAGTTGAGAGACTCAGATTCAACAGTGGAGTGTTCTCTTTTTATTAAAGCAATAGACAGTTGCAATGCAGACAGCCTCATGAAACTAGCTACTCTTTCTAGGAACTTAACTTCTTCTAACACTAGCTAAGCAGACTTTGCGATTACAGACATTGACTTAGCAACTGGATTCCCCCCAGGTCTGCTTAAGTAGGTTGAGAGCACACTCGCAAATGGAGGCTCCTCCTTAGTTGAGTCTGTTGAATTTCCCGCTTCGAGCGTCTTCATAAGCAGGGCGAAGATGGAGCCTCAGCCAGTCTGTTGTCTTCCCACTCCGATGGAGGAGAGCTGCTAACTATCAGTTCAGGCACGGGAGGTGGAGGTGTTCCTGGCTAGGAAGCATCTGACAGGGCTGGCTGAGCTTCCACACAGGGGTCTAGAGTTGCAGGGGCTATGGAGTCCAAGACCAGTGTCAGGGTGCCCTCTAAGTCTGTTCTGCTGCCAGCCCCCTCCCCAAGTGATTCCTCCCAGTCCATGTTCTCATCCTCTGACTCTCTCCTACCTGACCACTCTCGCCCGGTGGGGGTCACAACATCATTCCCCCCATGCCAATTCCCCTACCCCACTCCAGGGGCTTGGGTTTCTCTGGGTAGGCTTCATGGAACTTTCTCACCAATTCCAGCATGTGAACATCTGTAGCTGCTTCCCAGGATCTTTCCCCTGGACTGTAGCCACACCAATGGATTAAGTACTGCAGCTTCCCTCTACACCGGCGCAAGTCAAAGAGCTGCCCTACCTCGTAGTCCTCTCCATCAACCATGACTAGTGGTGGTGGGGTGTCAGGTGCCCGATTGGAGTCCAGCAACTTCTCCAGGGAGAGCAGCAAGAGATGGAACATGGGGTGGATCTTCATGGAGGCAGGTAGACGGAGATTAAAGGCCACTGAATTGATCTGATTGAACTTCAAAGAGCCCCACCCTCCAAGCTTCCAGCTTATGGCAGGGTATTTGCGTTGGCAGGTAACACATGGAGAGCCACACTTTATCGCCCACTGTATCTCAGGTCCAGACTGAAGGTGTTCGTCCGCTACTTTCTTGCAATTGGCCATTGCTCTAGCTAGCTGTTCCTGCAACAGTTGTTGCAATGCCTGCAACTCTTGCACAAACTCCGCTGCCACGGGAACAGCCAGGTTGGAGTTGTGGGTGGGGAACACATGCTGGTGATAACCAAAATTGGCAAAAAATGGACTCTGTTGGGTAGACGTATGCACAGAGTTGTTATAGGCAAACTCAGCCAAGGGTAGCAAAGACACCCAATTATCCTGCTGGTAGCTGACATAGCAATGTAGGTATTGTTCCAGGGTAGCATTCACTTTTTCTGTTTGTCTATCTATTTGGGGGTGGTGGGAGGATGACAATCTTTGTTTGATCTGTAACAGCTGCCACAGGGCCCGCCAGAATTGGGCCATGAACTGGGGTCCCCGGTCTGAGACCAGATTGGTGGGGAGACCATGCAGACAGAAAATGTGGTGAAGAAATAACTGGGCAGTTTCTTTGGCTGTTGGCACACCGACACGGGATGAAATGAGCCATTTTACTGAAGGCATCCACGACCACCAGAATGGTGGATTTCCCCTGGGAAATGGGTAAGTCTATGATAAAGTCCAGTGTCACCATTTGCCATGGACCCTCAGGTGTGGGTTGTGGCTCCAGTAACCTCATGGGTCGTCCTGGGGAGCGATTAGCCCCCATGCAGGTAGGGAAGGTCTAGACACATCTCTCAACGTCATGCTTTACTCTTGGCCACCAGGAGTCTTTTATGACAGCCTGTAAAGTCTTAAACACTCCAAAGTGCCCTGCTGTGGGGGAGTCGTGGCACTGCCGAAGGACCTTGGCCCGCACCTCTCCTGGAGGCACATACAGGGCTTCGAAGTGGTAGAGCAACCCCCCACTGTGAGAACCCTGGCGTGCAATCCTGTGGTGGTTGCTCCAACTCCCGCACTCTCTCTTGGGTGAAAAGGTCTTGCTCTTGTGAGCAGCACAGTTCCTCTAGCCATGGATCTGGGCAAGCCGCCGCCACCAACCTTTCAGGGGGTATGATGTGATGTAATGGAGATAGAGATTGGGCTTCATTGTATTCTATCTTGCAGGACAGGGCATCAGCCTGGCGGTTTTGTGCCTGAAGAATGTAGGTAATATGAAAGTGGAACCTAGAGAAGAACTGTGCCCACCACACCTGCCACTGGTTCAACTTGCAGGCCATCTGAAGATTCTCAAGGTTCCGATGGTCAGTGTGGACCTCCAACTCATGTCGAGCCCCTTCCAAGAGGTGCCACCAGGTCTCAAATGCATTGCAGATGGCTAGTAGCTCCTTTTCTCAAACAGTGTAATTCCTTTCCGCAATAGATAGCTTACATGAGAAACAGTCGCAGGGCTGAAGCCCTCCCCCCCTTTTGTCTGGTTGTACTAACACCGCTCCAATGGCTACATCTGAGGCATCCGTCTCCATCACAAAAGGTTGATAGGGGTGTGCATGCTGGAGTATGGATTCTGAGGCAAACAACGCCTGTTGAGCTGCGTTAGTCCAACAAAAAAGGCCAGGTCCTTTTAAGCAGTTGGTTAATAGGACTGTCATGTTGAAGAAGACAACAATGAAACATCAATAGTAGTTGGCAAACCCCAGGAACCTCTGTAGGTCTTTTCTGGGAGGGTGCCAAGAGAGAGTACACTGTGCACCTTTTCTAGGTCCATCTTGATCCCCATGGGGGTAATCTGATATCCCAAGAAGTCCAAGGTGTTCAAGTCAAAATCACACTTCTCGAGCTTGGCATACAAGTGATGCTCTCTCAGTCTTTGTAACGTTGCCTGGACGTGCGCTTCATGCTGCTTTGGGGAGTCAGAGTAAATAAGGATGTCATCCAAATAAACTATCATAAAGTGGTCCAGGTAGTCTCGGAAGATGTCATTCATGAAATTTTGGAAGACAGCTGGGGCATTTGATAGTTCAAACAGCATAACCATGTATTCAAAGTAGCCATACCAGGTCTTGAAGGCAGTCTTCCACTCATCTCTCTTCTTGAACCTGACTAGATTGTCAGCTCTGAGCAGGTTCAGCTTGGTGTACATCTTGGCGGCTCACAAACGCTCCAGCATCTCACAGATGAGAGGCAAGGGGTATGTGTTGGGGATGGTAACCTTGTTTAGTTCCTTGTAGCCTTGACAACGGCATAGCTCCTGACTTTTCTTCTTGACAAACAGCAGTGGGGGCCCGGCAGGAATCTTAGATGGTCTGATGAACCCTCACTGCAGGCTGGTGTCTAGGAACTCCCTCAGCGCCAGCAACTCCAGTTCAGACAAGGAATATATTCACCCCGAGGGAATGCTGGGCCCCAGGATCAAGTCTATGGCACAGTCATAGGGACAATGGGGTAGTAGCTGGTCGGGTCCTTCTTATCAAAAACATCTTGGAAGCCTTTGTATTTTGTAAGCAGAGTAGTCTCTTCAGACTAGGGAGTGGCCGCCAAAGTCACTGAGGTGGCCGTCTCTGGAGGATGGCAGTACAGCTTGCAGCAATCCAACAGGAAAGTCACCGTGGCCTGCCCCCAGGCAATAACTGGGTCATTTTGGGCCAACCAGGTCATC
Organism: Rhineura floridana; assembly: GCF_030035675.1. Lineage (NCBI taxonomy): Eukaryota > Metazoa > Chordata > Lepidosauria > Squamata > Rhineuridae > Rhineura > Rhineura floridana. Next base: position 71,004,800 of record NC_084490.1, read on the forward strand.
CCCAGCACCACCGTGAATCAGGGCAGGGCAGCTAGGTAAAATGATATTCTTTCAACATGACCGGAAGTCTCCACTCATAGCTCTGTTGTGGCCCAAGTGACAGTACCCGAAGTCAGGGTCCTCCCATCTATAGTTTCTATGGACAGTGGCTTCATGAGCTTAACAATGGGCACGCTGTGTTTGTATGAACTTGTTGCAAGACACAAAAAATGGCATGACTTTCAACATTGCTCCCGATTATGAGCTTCACGTATCAACAGCCATTAGAATTTTCCCCGTTTTTGGATTACCTAAATTCAGAATATTTCGTGAATCAAGCTGCTAGTTTGTTAACAATTTGCCCCATGTGTGGCAATTCAATCTCTTGCAGCCAAAGGACAGAACCAGGTTTTTACTCTTTCTAAATCACCTTTACATGTGTTAAAGTGATTTACAAACATAAAGAGAGCTAAAATAGTTTTTAAAATAGTGTAAAAATCACTGAAAATAGATGTTTATCATGTGTTGTTTTTAAACACATGCAGAGACCTTTTCATCTAGTTGGAAATGCTTGTTGAAACAAAACTTTTTTCAACTGTTTCCTGGGGGAAAAAAGATAGTGAGTATCTGTTGTATCTCAACAGGAATGCAGTTCCACAGAACAGGGGCAGCCATACTGGACACCCTGCTCCAACTTACTGTGGAGCAGGTTTTATATTTTTGGAACTTGAAGGAGAAACTCTCCTGCAGAATGCAGAGGCCTACTGGGTATATAAGGAATAAGCAGTCTCTCAAGTAACCTAGTCCTGAGCTGTAGAAGACCTTATACGTTAGCACCAAAATGCTGCAAAGGTGTTATATGCTGGTGGTTGTTTGCCCCCATTAACAATGTAGCTGTGGTGTTCTGCACCAGTTGTAGCCTCCGGACCAATATCATGATAGCCCCACAAACAGCACATTGCAGTAATCCAACCTTGAGGTTAACCAATGTATGGGCAACTGTGGTCAAGCTATCCTGATCCAGAAACAGCTGTTGGTCTTATCAACCAAAGCTAGTAACAGGCACTCCTAGCCACGGAGGCCACTTGTGCTCCAGTAAGTGAGCTGGATCTAGCAGCACACCCTGGTTGTTCCTGTTCCTTCTAGGACAGGCAATTTACTAACTTCCTAGACCCAGGAACCATTCACCTGCTTCTTGCCAGGATTCAGATTCAGCCCTCAATCTCCTCACCAATGCATCCAGTCCAGGGTCTTCTTAGCTATTCCCAATTCAGATGTTAAAGAGAAATACAGTTCAGTATCACTAGCATTCTGACACCTCAATTCCAAATCTGTTAATGATTGCGCCCAATGGTTTCATGTACATTAGGGGTGGAGAACCTCCTGCCTGTGGGCGAAGCTTGGCCCACAAGGCCATTTTTGGGAAGTCACCTACATGTGGCATCATATAGGTCGTGTTGAGGCTTGAAAGCCAGGCACATGGAGTGGCCCCGCAGGGGAGGGAGAAACCTTGGCAGGGGCCTGAGAAGCTGATGGTAAGTGGATTTTTCATTCAAACTGGTACTTGTTTATTTTTGTCCCAGGTGCTGTCACAAAACATTGAAAGGAAGACTAAGAACAAGAAAGAAGGGAATCTTTTGGATGGAGGCAATAAGGACGAACGCAAGGTAGAGAGAAGGAAGAACAGGTCTGCATTGGGTGAAGGCAGGGACAAAAACTGAAGGGGAAACCAAAGGGAAGACACTATATTAAGCAGTCAAGTCACATGCCCCTACTTTGGGTGAATCAGCGGACACAACTTACTACAAGGATGGCTCAAATGCTAACCTGGGAAAGGGAATTTTTTAGTCTGACGAAATAAGCAAAAGGAAGAGCAAATAGCCTTTGGCTTACACTGTAGAGAATCCCAAGTAAGCATAATCATTTTGCAATTAATCATTTAAGATCCCATTTGTAATCATTCCAAATTATGGAATGATCTTCCTGATGAGGTGTGCCTGGGGCCAACCCTGTTATCTTTTCGGCGCCACATCAAGACTTTCCTCTTCTCCCAGGCATTTTAACAGCATTTGAATAACATGTGTTTTTAACTTGCTTATCAGTTTTTATGGGTTTTAATTGTTTAAATTTGTATACTTGTTGTTAATTGTTGTAAACTGCCCAGAGAGCTTTGGCTATGGGGCGGTATATAAATGTAATAAAAAAAATACATTTGTAATAGGCATATTCATGAAGTGCCATTATCTGTTTTAACATTTATTATGTACAAACTAATTCAAGAACAATGGCAAGTTCAGAAAGGAGTGAACTCTTGAATTCAAATAAAAAAACATTTACCTCAGGCTTGTAGCCACCACCAAACCTAAAATAAGACATATAAATAGTATTAAGAGATCACCTTTAAGTTTAAGTCCTTACTAAAAGCATATTTCTCGTGATAATGGAAACCAAGATGGTAACACTGGGACAAAAATAAGAATAATCTGAACAGAATATCCCATCAGTTCAGGAGAGCTCTGACAATTAACAAAGCATTTCAGCAATTAGCAAAAAGATACAGAAATATTAACATGCTCTTAGTTTTATAACACACAGTTTATTATTTTTTATATTTCAAGTACAGCAAATACTAATAGTTCTTCTATATCTAAAACAGTCCAAACAAGAATCCCAAAGTGTAACAAGGACTCAAAAGCTCATGTTAAATAATCCGAAAAGAAATGACATCCCTTCAGGTTTTGGTAAACAGGCTGCAAGTATTGAACAAGAACGTTTTCTTAACACTGGCTGAAAAGGACTGGAGATTAACCAACACACTTTCTCATCTACAACAGGCATATCATCACATTCTGTGTTTGCCAAAGACAGACACACATAAAAGGAGCAAGTATGTGGATTAACTGTTCACAAATCTTTTTCAATCACATATTCAGGGTGCTTGCCTCTGGAAGTGTTTTAAATTTTTAAATTGTGTTTTAAATTGTTTTTAAAAGATGTTTTTAAATTTGTATCTTTGTTTTATAGTTACTATAAACTGCTCAGAGAGCTTTGGCTATGGGGCGGTATATAAATACAATAAATAAATAGATAATAAGCATCATAGCTGATTCAAGCAATATTTGAAAGCTGGGGTACTGGTTTGTAAAGAAATACCTTAGAAGGGAAGAGGTTAAGAGAGAAACCCATACACTAATTAGGTATTGCTAGTTCCATTTCAATGGGTAAAAGACAAAGATACCCAACAGCTGACAAGAGTAACTGACCCATGCAGGCACATCACAAATAGGTCTCTTTACAGATGAAAGACATCTGCAAAATGGTGAATGAAACAACAGACCTATGCCCCTATCGCCAGTCAAAAATAGAAAGGAACAAAATAGCCAAGGGCAACTTGCAACTCCTGATAGAGGAGCAGGACAACCAGAGCAGATAGTCCAATATCTGGATCAGACATATGCCAGAGCTGGGTGGGGAGAGATATGGCTGTGTTCCTCATCTAGAGGTTTAAAGATCTAAAGGCCTAGATGTGATACCAAAAAACTCTTGAGGGGGCACAGGGATCTTTAGGGAAATGCCTCCCCCCCCCAAATGGTGAGAGAACCCATGATATAATTGTGTAATGTTTTAAGATTTCATCTGAAGGGAAAAATATTTATGGCACTCCAGCTTTCACAACGTTTCATATAAAGATGTAAAGATTCAAGTTTTCCAAGACATAAGCCCAGAAATGCTTAAAAGACAACTTAAACCGATCATTGAGGCTCTGAAAACAGTGGGGGTACACTATAGATAGGGGCTCTCCTTGAAACTGTTAGTAAGGCATGAAGAGAAATCTCTTGCTACAATGAGAAAACAAGTCAGCAGAATTTTGGAGAGTGCTGCACCTGGAAGTTCCAGAAATTTCCTTGGATGAGGAACCAGAAGCCTGGCACTGAGATGAGAAGTCAACTTGGAGACAGTAGAATGGGGTGAGGGGGAGGAAAGAAGAGGTTAGCAGTATTTGCACTGCAGAAATACATGCATGTTTAATCCCTTAACTTATATTTTATATGCTTTATTGCTGGTTTTGTGTACTTACAGGTTCTCCAAGATCTCCCTGTTGTATTATAGTACCACTTGTTTTTGTTAATAGCTCAGCAGAGGAAGGGAAGTTAAACACCACCACTCCTTCTACTGTTAGGCAGTTTAATCATTCGTAAGCCTACTTCTTGCTCTCAATGGAGTGGGAAGGTATTCAGTAATCTAAACCTATGTCACCAGCCCCCCAAATTGTTCCCCAGGTTCAATGGAAGGGGGTGTTCCTCTCAAGGGATTTTGTCTGACATAATCTACACCTGGTGAGAAAGATTTGTTCCTGATTTAAACCCCCATTTTTTTTCTTTGATCATATTCAGGGGTAAACTAATCAATCAGTATGAATAACCTAGTCAATTTAGTAGTCACTTGCAAAGGTAAGCATAAACAAAATTAAAATAGTATCACAATGTAAAAGGTCCACACTCTACATCAAAAAGGGTAAGGACTGCTTCGAAGTTAAAGAGGGAGGCAACTGACATGTTGCTACAAGAGAGATTCCAGTGTTCTGCCACAAGCACTGTGATCAAACATCATGTGCTGGGGGAGCAATACTATGTTTCTGGCTCCTCAAAAGATAGGGAGAAGTGCCTGCTTACTGCTTTTGAGTCTTTAATTGTACCCAAGGCTAAACTTGTTTTTGTAAAAAGTACTTTGGGAAGGAATCAGATCACAGTGAGTTCAATCTACAGGCCAGTGTAAATTTATTTAAAAAGATGCTGAAAATTTTGGACAAATTCAAGCAAGAAGTGATTCTGGGAAGAGAACTCAATAGCATCATACAAGTGCATGAACCAATTATGTGTGGCAAGGCAGGCACCCCACTTCAAAGGATTATACATTCTACTCCCCAAGACACCAGACACACTCTTGATTCCATTAAATCCTGATGTCTAAAGTAATGCAGGCCAGAGTACTGGATGTGCAAACAGCAGTAATCTCTGTACCTGACCATGCCATGTTGGTGCTGGAAGTTGCCCTGGGAGAGTTGCTCCCAGGCTCATTTGCATGCTGCTTGTCCCCTAATCAAATACTGAACAAGAACATCAGAAATTATCACCAACATGGATGCAGCTCTCGGACTGGCAACCACACAACAGACATTGCACACTGAAGAACTTGAAGGAGAGCAAAAATAATCTGGTAAATTGTGTGTATATACAGAGCTGTTAGACGGAAGGCAAGATGAACTGAAATCCATAGAAATAGATGGTATGATAATGAAAAGAGCCTATTAAGAGTTCAGTAACTGCTGTTCTAAATTGCTCACCAGAGCATTAAAAAAAGTTACAAGGAATTATCACCAACATGGATGCAGCACTGGGGCTGGTAACCAGATGGGATGCTACGAAGGTGGTTATTAGGAGTCATTGACTCGGCTAGACATATACATTGAAGAGGGAGAGGTGGTCTGCACAACAGACACTGCACACTGAAGAACTTAAAAGAGAGCAAAAATAACCTGGTAAATTGTGTGTATATACGGAGCTGTTAGAATGAAGGCAAAGTGAACTGAAATCCTTAGAAATAGATGGCGTAAGTATGATAATGAAATGAGCCTATTACAAGTTCAGTAACTGCTGTTCTAAATTGCTCACCAGAGCATTAAAAAAAAGTTACAAGGAATATGATTTACAGGTGATTAATAGACACAGAGATATAAATTAATTATACAAAGCCTGTAAGGACATCAGGCAAGATACATGAAACTATGCTTACAGTGGCATTTGGCCAGTATTGTATGCTAGTCGTCTAAATAAGGATCTGTCTCTGAACTGCTGGTGAGGCTGTGCGGTAAACAGTTCATTTTACCATATACGGCGAGGGTGTTCACTTGTGAAAACCTCCTGGAACATGATTTTTGGAGATCTCAAAATGTAGTCCATTGTCCCAAACCAAGCTTTAATAACAATTTTTCATGCCAACTCTCATGTGCTGCTACACAAGGATTTGTCTTCCTTATAACTACAGCCTCTATGGAAAGAGCACATCATTGGAGGACTCTTTCCTTTACAAAAGAAAAAAAGGCTGGCTGGACAGGGTGTGGAAGGTAACAGAACAAGTCAGAGTCCAACGGGGAACAGGATATCTTGCATCCACCTGGCTCCCCTTTCTGTGGTTTATTAAGAATAGCACACAGGACAAAAGACCACCAGTCTCAAAAAGCTTTTTGAAAAGACCTTTCCCCAAATCTACCATGTGATGCAACTTAATCAATAAATAAAAAATAGTGGAACAACCCTTTTTCTATCTCTGTACCACTCATGAGGAGTGAGAATGACACATATGTATACAATTTGTTTATATCAGCTAATCTGTGCCCCTCTAGATGTTGCTGGATACCATCAGCTCCAGTCAGCATGGCCAGTGGTCTGGAGTAATGGGAGTTTCATCCAAAAGCAGGAGGGCCACAAATTAGATACACCTGGCTTCCATGTTAAAATTAAACTGAATTTAATTTAACTGAACATTTTTTGTGCAAAGGCGGCATACAAATAAAAAGCATGTTGATGAACTGAAAACTATATATGGGCCCATGAATATTTCCAGGGGAAGGCCATTGCACAAAGGTGGAATTACCACTAAAAAGGCAACATTTTACAGATCTCTAAATGTTGCATCCTGAAAAGAATAGGAAGCCACAGTTGGAATTAGTGGGCTGACGGCTTACATTACAAGCAAATTTGTAATATTAAAAGAAGTTTAACTTTACAGTTAAATGCTATTCTACCTCAAATATTATGCTGACTGTTAAAGTGATAACAGCAAAAAAATGTAGGTTTTTGTACAGAGAAATGTAACCTGGATTTGATGATAACTAGAAATATTTGGAGATATAAGCCAAGTCTCCATTACGGTGATCAACCTTTTTTTAACCTACCTTAGTGCTTTCTTCTTTGCTGTTGTAGCTAGAAAAAATAAGTAAATAAAATGAGCATATTAGCAGAAACATAGAGAACTGCATAATATAAAGATGGATACCCATGAGATTTTAAAGTATTTTACACACACATACAAATCCCACCCACCCACCCACCCACAGTACTTAACTCTCTTTCTACCCCACCCCACCCCCCATCATTACTGGAAATGTAAGAAAAGTCCCCTGCTGAGGAGAAAGAGATTGCTAGAATTTCCAACAAAACTGCAGTCCATTTCTTCCTATCCAGGGCAACTGAGGAGCTTAGCCCCATTATGTGGTGAGAAATGAAGCCTGTTCATGGTTTGGCAGATGTCAGAAAAAAGAAGAGGAATGGCTAGGAAAGGCAAGGGGATACAGTCATTCCCCCAAGCAGCTTCATTCACAGACTTTCTAAAACAACTCAAAGTGACCTCAGGTATTCCCTCATTGTTGTTTTCCAACTGCTCAGCCAATTCTTTAAAGAAACCCCCCAGAATTACTCCTTTTCCTTTCATAGACAGAGGACTAAGAACTCAGGGACTGAGTCTTACCATTCTAGCTGTGATTTCCAACACATACCCTGAGTTCTCTGGTTCTGAGAGCAACCAGAGCTTATCTGTTTTTCTTCCTTTCCCCAACAGTGTTTAATTTATTTGGACATCCAGCCTCAACAAAATGCTGCAATGTATCGCTACCCCCTAACGGGAGTGCTCCTGTTCACTTAGTATCTACCAAGAACCATGAAATTCTGAGTTGGAAAAGAAAAAGTAAGAAATGGGGGGGGGGGGCGCACAGGAGAAGAGTAAACTGGCTAGTTGTCTCCAGCCATGGAACTTGTCCATGTTTATTAGGCCCACTTCATACATTACAGATTCCAATCATAAATAAGGCATACAAAGACAACATCTGTAGCAGCTACACACGACTGTCGTATATACATATATCAGGAAGCCAAAATCAAATGTAAAACCTTACCACATCTACACTCAAACAGACTCACTTAGCCATTTCAAATGTGCATCACGTGTGCAAGCCGTGTAAATTCACAGCATGTCATGCAATAGTCTGACCACTAACAGAGGTCATGTACCATGGTATAAATAACAACAACAATAATATAATTACAGTAATCAATTTACAAACTGAGGACTTGCTACTAATACAATACAATACAATATCTTTATTATGGTCAAAGACCAGCCAGAGTATACAAAATGTAAAAAATACAGAAGGGAGGAAGAAACAGTTTTTCCTTAATAACTTTAGAGTATAAGTGTTAGGTTTGTAATTACATTTTATATTAAAGAGAGTAGCACTTATAGAAACTAAATAACTAAAAATTTAGTTTTCAGTGATTTCTCTACGATTAAAACTATTGTAGAGAATTTGATGATATTAAAAGTTTTCTGGTGCGAATTGCTGCTGCACAAAAGCTAGCTACCTTTAGTGTGACCTGTTGACACTTGTCTGCTAGAAGGTAGTCAGTTATCATTTTTTCATCTTTAGTAGGGATTTGGTTCAGGATTGGATCTAGGAGCCTATTATTTATTTATTTATTTCATTTCATTTTTAAACCGCCCATAGCTAGTAGCTCTCTGGGCGGTGTACAAAACAGAGTTAAAATACAATGTTACAATAAAATCAATTTCAAATAACAGGAGAATTTAAAACATTCACATAAACATTAAACATTAACATTAAAATGCCTGGGAGTATAGCCAGGTCTTAACCTGGCGCCTAAAAGAAAATACCGTAGGCGCCAGGCGTATCTCCTCTGGTAAGCTGTTCCACAATTCGGGAGCCACCACAGAAAAGGCCCTAGATCTAGTAGTAATCCTCTGGGCATCTTGATGAGTTGGTACCCGGAGGAGGGCCTTAGATACTGAACGAAGTGGACGGGTAGGTTCATAGCAGGAGAGGCGTTCCACAAGGTACTGCGGTCCCACACCGTGTAAGGCTTTATAGGTCAAAACCAACACCTTGAATCTGGCTCGGAAACAAACAGATAGCCAGTGCAAACGGGCCAGGACAGGTGTTATATGTGCGGACCGATTGGTCCTCGTCAGCAGCCTGGCTGCCGCGTTTTGCACTACCTGTAGTTTCCGAACTGTCTTCAAGGGCAGCCCTACGTAGAGCGCATTACAGTAATCCAATCTAGAGGTTACCAGAGCGTGAACAACTGAGGCGAGATCGTCACTGTCCAGATAGGGGCGTAGTTGGGCGACTAAGCGAAGATGGTAAAACGCATTCCGTGCCACCGAGGCCACTTGAGCCTCAAGCGACAAGGAAGGAAGGAACAGTAAAGTAATACATGGGTGACCGTTTCTACTACATCGGCACCACACGGGCATACTCTATCAGAGTAGGTAATTTTCTTATACCTACCCTGTAAGAGGGCTGATGGCAATACGTTAAATTTTGCTAAAGTAAAAGCCCTCCTGTATCTAGGGACAGTTAAATTAAATAGATAGCGGGGGATGGAGAATGGAATTAAATTGTAGCCAGAATTAGGGGCAGGTGTCATCCTCATTAGGTGATTTTGGAGTTCTATATCGTGTATTCTTTGTTGGATCTGTGATTTTGCTTTTATAAAGCCCCATGACAATATTATAGATATAGAGAACCCTAGAGAGGCTATTTTATCTGTTACAGATGTTAGCCATCTTCAACAAAAAACATCAGTTAAGATGAGAGGGGTGAGGCCCACTGGCATAAACAAAATTTTCAGCCATAGATTAATCTTAGCTATCCAAATGCGGGCTTCCAAGGTTATGAGGCCAGCTTCCTGTCGTACGATGGAATTTGAAACACAGGTAGACTTGCTACTAATACATTAGCAGTATTGTGCAATTGTTTCCTTGAATAGCAATAGTTTCCTTTAGTGTATCTGATGACTCAGTAGGAAGAGATAAACCTTAAGGCATAATAATTATGCTTCACACAGATGTCTTTTATCATTATGACCAAGCACTTTAATTACCTTAAAGGCTGATCTATGCAAAATCCTAATGCATGGAGAATATTTAAGAAATGTGTACTTTTCTGAATGAATACACACAAAAGGACCCCAAGAGCACTTTGTATTTCCCAGCTAGTAGTAAAAGTTTTGTATGCAGTTAAACACAATCTGTACAACCAGGTTATTTTTAAATGAGTATTTTAAAAATACCGAGTTCCTACTTACAACTTATGCAGGGTCTCTCAAAATCTTCACGCTAGAGAACAAGGAGAGATTTGATCAGATTTCATCTTGCTATAGTCAATTCAATTGTGCTGGGGGGAAGGAAGGAAGAAAACTCAAAAAGGTTTTATTTTTCAATAAAAACTTGTCCTATAAAGAAAAAAAAGTGAAAAGGTATGATTCTCTGTGTATGTGAAACTTCATTTGAAGGTGGTTTCTATTTAGAGTGGATGTAAGCCCCAAAACTGCTTTAACATATGCCAATGTGGGATTACCCCTCATGCATCTGAAAGCTGATGCCATGGGCAAGAAGGAATTCCATACAGGCAAGTGCATGGAATTCCATCCGTGTGAATAAGCAGGCAGGCAGAGTAGGCATGGATTGCTCCATCCCTCTCTGCCAGCCTGCTTGTTATATGTTCTGGCTGCAGGAGAAACTAACCTCCTTCCTTCCAGCCAGCATGGAAACAGTAGATTGACAGAGGAAGAAAGGATAGATCACCTTGTTCCTCCTCTGTCAGCCTGCTATGCTTCCAAGCTGGCAAAAGATAAAGGAAAGCCCCTTACTCCACAGCCAACAAAGAAACCAAATGGGCTGGCAGACAAGGGACATCGTGTTTGGACATAAGGATAAATCCTGGTCAATACAATCAGATGTTCACAAGCCAACTTCAAAGCATGGTTTGTTGGCCAAACACACACACATCAACCACAGTTAGTTAGAAACTAACTGATCTTCACTTGTTGCTTTTGCCAGTGGACAGGTCTATCATGCATCAGATATCTACTCCTCAAATCAAAGTTCACTTTCATAAACACTTTTCTAAGTTGCAGCTAAACCTGCTACAGTCACACAATCCTTGGCCTCCAACAGCTTACTGGTAACAATTCAGGGTCCAAATTCTTTTAACCCTGTATCAATAGGAAAAAATACTATATCAATGTAGGATCAGGGTCAATACATCCCAAGAAAGCCATACAAATAAAATGTCCATCAGACATTAGTAAGCATTACACCATTTGCAAGTTAAAAACCCTCATGCCTTCAGTAAAACCTTCCCTTTTCCAGTAAAACAACACAGTTGCTCCTAAGTCACTGGGGTCAACAATACCCCACTGTGTAAAGTGCAAACACCTACACAATCAGTATTGTGGAGCTTAACTGACCACAGATTTTTTTAAAAAATAACATGAATTGTGCCATTAACATACATAGGACACAATTATAATAGTTACACAAGTGCAGAAACTGGTTGGGGTGTGTTCACCTAGGGCTCCTAATTAAGGTTGTTTTGTCTCCTTCCCCACCCAGGAAAGGCCTATGCCTTGGCGGAAGCCACAAAGTGAAAGCATAAGGGCTCCTGTCCTAAAGTTCTTGGCCAAGGGGAAGCAGCCAGTAGGAGACAGGACCAGTAGGTGCAGTGCGGGGCACAGCAGCAGACAAAAGGTAGCTGAATCATCAGAAGTGAGGGGGACTTCCAACTCATTAACACCTTTAAACTGAGTGTCAAGAGTATGGATGTTGTTGTGGAGGAATTTCTAACACCTGCCCTCCCCACCTCCTGAGGAACTTTTACTGGCCCCATAGATCCACATCACCTGGCAGCAAGAACTGCTGGAGAAGATGCTGCACTGTCCACTTTTTGTATTTGTTGGCAAGGAATACTGGGAACATTTCTCACTGGTTCAGCTTTTTAAAAAATGTGCCAACTAAAGTCATGCATTTCTTAGGTAGCCCAGTGGCACACTGATGAAGATGTTATCAATTGGCATATTTTGCTCAGAACCTCGTAAAAATGTGGTGTTGGTTTCTCAACTGCTGTCAGACTTAGGTTTTGAGCTGATGGGGCAACCTTCTTCCTTCAGCACATATAAGTCTGCATCATAAGCATATGATGCTTTGTAATCACAGCACAATAATAATATCATGCCATACTTTATAGGATTGGACAGCATATACTGCATCATTGGCCATTTTCCTTTGAATAGCACAAAGTGTTCATCATATGGCATAAAGCATTGTGAGAGAGTGTTGGTAAATACATCCCACAGGTCATGCACAGGGGCAAGTTCGTCTCACACACTGCCAGCTCAGCTTTGAAGATGATCACCAAATCTGAAGACTTTATTAATTATTTTGAAGGAGGCCACTAACATTGTGTCCCAGACATGTTGAGGGCAACTCTCAATAACACATTTTGTAGGAACGTTTGCTTGAACAGTGAAAGGTAGGTAGTGTAAAGGTTCTTAATTGAGAGTCACCACTAAATGAGAATGCTGGTTGCTTGCAAATATTTGCAGATGCAATTAGGGTGTCAGTGGTCTCAGAAGCATTTGTTAAGGAAAGTGAGTGATTTCCAATTAGACTAAACATTGTTTTTTCACCTTCTGCGCTCCTTTCTCACATGAAATGGATAGAATAGATTTTTGGCTAAGTATTTGTAGACATGAAAAGTAACTAATAACTTTAAACAGCACTTTGTGGGGTCACTAGCTCCTTGTATGCAAGGTCTTTTTTTTTTTCAGTCATTCTAATAGTGGTAGAACTGATACCCAAAGCTGTAATGTTGATTTTTCAGAGAATTAAATAGCTCTCCTCCCCCCAAAACACTACATGACAATTCATAGCTCATCATGGTTTGAAGACCACCTGGAACATGGAGCTGTGGAAACACAAACATTTTATTTTTTCTCAATTTATTTTATTTTTAACCTTGTGTTAACAAGGTGCATTTGGCTTACCTGTTGGAGGATTAACAAAAATATTCTAATTTCTTACATACACTGGTTTACTGTTTCTCATGGAATTATAGCAGAATTAACAGCTAAAATCCAAACTGACCTTATACATGTTTAATCCTTCTGTCTTCTCTACTTCTCTTGCTACCTTTCTAAGAAATGCAGCTTTGTCCTCGTTATAATCATTTGCAGTCCTCTTTGTCTTATCTGGGTAATGTTTTATCTGCCAAGGACATAGAAAAGACAGGTCAAAAATTTCACATTTCTGTTTTTCTTGTTTTTAGCCTACTCCAATCTCAAGAGCTAGAATCACATTGAAAAATGAAATGGATTGCCATCAAGTCAATTCTGACTTATGGGCGACCCAATTAATAGGGTTTTCATGGTAAGCGGTATTCAGAGGGGGTTTACCATTGCCTTCCTCTGAGGCTGAGAGGCAGTGACTGGCCCAAGGTCACCCAGTGAGCTTCATGGCTGTGTGGGGATTTGAACCCTGGTCTCCCAGGTTGTAGTCCACAACAACAACAAAAAGGGAAAGAAAACTATGAATATCAATTTAAATGTTCTCATACATCTCTTTGATATCCTGGGTCCAAGCAAGTTCCATTGTTCTCAAATGAGCAAGATGACTGTTGCTCTCCTGTGCAACAGACATCTGACTCCAGAGCAGCAAGCTAGTTCCTCTGAGTCACTACTAGTGTGGCCCTGGCATATCACAACAGTGCTCAACACAAAATAAGAATGCTTCAGAGTGTAAGAAGAATGAGAAGAGAACACCACCTCCATCCAGTGGAGACACCTCAAACTAGCCTATCTAAGTTTCTCTTTCCTTAACCACAACACTTTAAGCCAATTTATGGTGCACGTAAAGTTTTATTGAGAATAAGTGGAGCAAGGGAAAGTATAACAAATATAATAAAAATACCACTAGAACTACAAAGGAATTTCTTGGAAAACTAACCTGTTAAGAGGTCCGATTCTTTGCCCATTCCCAATCCCTGCTCAGAATTGGTACCAGAAAGCCAGAGTTCAGAATTTATTTGTAATTGTAAACTTTTAAAAAATTCATACAAACTGTATACACTTTACATTATCACAATAATCTAAAGCTGAGATGGGGAACCTCCAATTGATGGTTGGGAGTCAATTCTGCATTCGCTATGGGTCCCTGTTCCCAACACAGCAGGATTTAACCCCCACCTATCTGCTAATAAGCGGAGGTTAAATCCTGCTTAATTTGGCTGCACATGTCTGTTCCCAGCCTTTAAAAGCCTGCGGCCATTTCTGGACCAGGATAGCCCGACCACTGTTGTCCACGCACTGGTAACCTCCAGGCTGGATTACTGTAATGCACTCCATGTGGGGCTGCCCTTGAGGTTGGTCCGGAAGCTGCAGCTGGTGCAAAATGTGGTGGCGAGACTGCTCACCGGGGCAGGGTATCACCAACATGTCACCCCACTGCTGAAAGAATTGCACTGGCTGCTCATTTGCTACCGGGCCACGTTCAAGGTTCTAGTTTTGGTGTACAAAGCCCTATACAGCTGGGGACCAGGATACATGAAAGACCGTCTTACCCTTATATACCCAGTCAATCACTGCGCTCTGCAGGTGAGGGCCTCCTGCAGATACCATCTTATCAGGAGGTCCGTTCCCCACAACATAGGAAATGGACCTTTAGTGTGGCAGCATCTGCCCTGCGGAATTCCCTCCCCTTAAATATTAGGCAGGTGCCATCTCTGTTATCTTTTCGGTGCCTATTGAAGACTTTCCTCTTTCAACAAGCTTTTTAAGTTGAGATCTTATGTGGGCAGGACAACCCACATGTAAATCATGTGACATCATAATGAAGCCATGTGATTCATAGTTGGGTGGCCATGCCCACCTGCTAAGTTTGGCCTGATTGGCCCGTGGAACCAAAAAGGCTCCCCATCCCTTATCCAAAGGAACAACACTAAGATTAATTTTCAAAAAGCACATATGAAATTATTGAACACATCATACCATTACTTCACTAGAATAAAATAAATAAGTATAAACACAACGATAACAATAATAAATACTTCAACTGGTGTCCAGCTTATTCTTCATCTAATTAAAACTTTTCCCCTGGTATATTATTTTCATTTCTTCACAAATATATGTAATCAATTCCCTACCCTGAAATTCCCAACTCCCTTTTTATATACTGGGTTACTATCTCCACTTATTCATACTTTCTCTGTACCTCTTTGCCTCGAGAACAGCAATTAATTTAACAAAGTTTAGATTCCCTACACCTTCCTTATCAGATCCAATTTACTATGTTTCTGATTTTTCCCTATGCCTTTGCTGCATACAATATTCGGGTAGTTTTGATGACTCAGTTTTGATGACTAATTCTTATGTTCTTTTACACAGTTTAATAGGCACAACAGAGGGTCCAATGGAACTGAATACTCAATTATTTCCTGAAGCACAGTCATAACCATTTGCCACTAGGTCTTTGCTTTGTTACATGTCCCCCAAAGGTGGGGGAAAATCCCCTTTGGTAGCTACAATGCCAGCACCTGCAATCTCCCCTACCTCCAACTTTAAATGACTTCCAAGGGGAGCAGTGCCACTGATGAATCATCCAGAACAATTTTCTCTGTAGCTGTTTGGAACAGAGAAAATAGAGCCCTTATTTAATAAGAAGCTCCAAATCTGTTTAGTATGCTACCTTATGTATCATGGTTACCTTTTGTTCTTGATTCCCCCTTTTTATGTTAGTTAAGTTTTTTATCTATATGAGCTTAATAACTGTTCCCAATCCCAAGAGGGATTCCAGAGATCGTGTTCTCTGCACATTTTCCACAGAAGCAGGATTTGTCATTCTAGGCCAGATTTCTCCATCCTCACTCCTACCGCCATAGGAAGTAACATTTAGGCCCATTCATTAAATATAATTTAAAACAGATAATAGTTGCATTCCCTTCTTTTCATAAGCTATCCTTATGTACAGTACGATTAACTAGAGAACTATCTCTGACATGGTGAAGTTTAAACTTCCCTGCAAGGCCTGAGTGTATACTTTAAAGAAATTTTATTTCTCTAACTCCTGGTAGCTGAGAAAAGATGCACACTTCCAGGGTGTACAAGAACAGCAGAGCCAAATATAAAGCTTTGCATAGGTAATTGATATTGACCTTTGGCCTTTTTGGTATTTTATTAAATCACTTACAATAACTTACAAGATATGCTTTTCTGTGTCTTTGACCTGTAAGATGCTCTATCATTGGTACCATCTCTGTATTAAACATACATAACTGACATTCATAGGAAGGCTCTCTTCTCCCTTTAAATCGGACTTCAACGACATATTCCAAACCTGTAATCACAAAAATAGTGAAGGATATAGAGATTTGTTCAGGCAACATAACGTGTATCTGAATGTCAGAAGTCATACTATTGTACTTTCTCCATGTCACCCGCTAAAGACAAACATGTGAAACAAACGAATTCAGAGGCTGTTTCACTAGCATATTTTTTTACATTTTTTTTACATAGTATTGAGAAGATGAAACACAGAGTAGCTTTGCTGACTTCCAGCAAAAGGTCTAGTACCACTTCAGTCTGCAGATAAAAGCTCACATTATGGAACACTTCTCCATACAAAAACATCCCTCAATGTAAGATGTACTTACCCTTCTCCCTGACATATTAGGGTGTTTAAAAAAAATGGGGGGGGATTTCGTCATTTGGGCCCCACTTGCATTCTGAAGCTGTAGATAGACATGTTAAATTTCTGGAAATATTGAAGTCATTGGGGAATATACAAATTTTCCCCCAAAAAAACAAAATGGAAATTGAGAAAAATGGTAATACTCGCAATACTTATTTTCCTGTTAATTCTAAGCTGGCTGCACTACTTTAAAAACATACAAATATTATTTAAAACTGTTTTTATGTAAAATTGTACTGTTAAACAAATTTAGTACAAAATAGCTTAGTTTTACTCAAACAATAGTTATAAACATAGCCCGTAAAAATTTCTAGATGGGTACCTATGTTAGGCATTTGGAGCAAGAACAGCAAATATTATTAAAATTGAAAATATATATTATTAGAATTCGGCATACTTTGCCATTGTCCTGGATAGGCTGGATAGGATATTGCATCTATTATTTTTGTTTATTAATATACCACTTCAAGTTCTAACCATATCTTGGATTCTCGCACACCTACACTGGCTACCAATTAGTTTCCAGGTTCAATTCAAAGTGCAGGTTTTGACCTATAAAGCCTTATACAGCTCAGGACCCCAATACCTCAAGGACCGCTTCTCCCCATATGAACCAACCCGGGCCCTGTGTTGGTTCAACCTGAGGCCCTCCTCATGTACCCCCTGCAAGTGAGGTATGGAGGGTGGTGACATAAGAGCAGCCCTTCTCAGTGGCCCTCCCTGCTTATGGAATGCTTTTCCCAAGGAGAGCATCGTTATCAGTTTTTAGGCAACAGGCAACAAGAGTTCTCTTCTCCCAGACATTTGGCTCCTAATTTTGGAGGGCTCTTGAAGTTGTAGCCTCTTTTAGGGGGTGGGTTGTTCTACCATTGTTATATTTGTTTTTAATTTTGGGTTTTTTTAATACTGGTTTTAAACTTTTTATTGATTTTAAGTTGGGTTTACTTTGTGAAGAAAAGAGACTAATAAATTTAATAAATAAATAAATAATTCTTAGCTAATTGGCAAAAGACCATGGTGGATTTTGGGGGCTTAAAAAACCCACAACAGTTTCAGGAAAAGTCCTTTATAAAAGAACTCAAGGAGGAGGAAGGGGAGTGCCTTATGTTAAAGATTACAACCAGGCAGTTAGAGTAACACTTCTAAAATATTGGTTTTATATGAGTCCTGTTAAGACAAGCAGAAAATTCTATTCTAAGGAGACAAACAATCTTTTTGTGATACCATGAACCAAACTGGGAAGAAATAAAAGACTCAATATCATATGTGGATACTGGACAACATATTTGGTACAAGTTATACCTGTCCTTTTTACAAGGAGTGTTTGATGCATACACAGGATATAATAGAAGATTTGACACAATGATTTCAAGGAGTTACATGAAATATGAACACTGATGAATGGATGTATTGCAAAACCTTATGTTGAAATCTGTCTTATAATGGGCAATTCTGGATCACAGCTTTTCCGCCGCAGAAAGAGATGAGTGACATGAGTGGGGCAGCTAACTGAGACAGGGAAAGTGGGGAGAGGTACAGAACTTAACACCAGGCCTCCCAGCCCCGGCAGAAGGAGCTGTCTCCAAGAGGCTATTGTTTTGGGGAGACAGTAACAACAGGGTTAGGCTCCGCGGAGGCTGAGGCTGTGTTCCATTTGCCTGAGTGGCTGCAGCTGCCCAGGGCACTCCCCAGAATAGCAGACCCAGCAGTCATGATTGGGAAGGGAAGAATATAAGCCAAGTCTCCCAGGGATAGCAGAGGGCAACACTAAAGGGGAGTCATGTCTTTGGGGTGTGATGAGAGTAGATGTACCCCCTTTTAATTAGTTTTTTAGGGCAGGGTTTTATGTGTGATGTTGATTCCTTGTTTTCTTTGGGGGGGACTGTCATGGTTATCTCTAGACCTCTTCCAGGGTCAGAGGCTGGTGGTGGTCTGCAGCAGTGTGCACTGGTGGAAAGTGGTTTCATGCCCCTGGAGTAAGAGTTCAATCCATCATGAAACTGTGTCCTTCCTGGATGAGAGTTGAGGGGGGGGGAGTGATGAGTTTTTGTCTCAGGTGAGAAATGGGGTGCGAGTCTTGTTAGATAGTCAAACAAAGTAGACTGTCCTATCCTCTGCTGTTTCCTTTGTTTTCTAGAGGTGGGTCAGGGATGCGTTTCTTGGTCAGGAATTGGGGGGAGGGGAGTGGGACTGCCATCCTTGTGATAATAGGTGGGGGAAGATTTGATTGATTGATTGATTGTATTTATATACTGGTCCATAGCCAAAGCTTTCTGGGCGGTTTACAGTAACTAAAAACATTAGCTTCGTCTGCTGTGCTTCAGAATTTGGGGATGCTGTTCAGCCTTGTGGTGGTGGTGTTAAATGTCAGGTCTGCCCAAAATAAAATATGTATCATCCAAAATTTGATTGTGGATGAGGGGACATGCTTGGCATGTATAATTGAGAACTGGGCGGATGAGCTCGGTGGCCCAGAACAGCCCCTCCTTAGGAGCTCCCACTCCATGATCCACACCAGTATCAGATTGTGGGACTCAGCAACCCAACACTGCCGCAAATTACAAACCAGGAGCTCCCAGGAAACACACATATCTGCTGCAGGTGGAGTGGGCTTAAACAGGCCCACCTACCCCACCTATCTCCCACATCTCCACATTAGTGCATAGAATCATAGAGTTGGAAGGGGCCTTGTAGGCCATAGAGCTCATCCGCCCAGTTCTCAATTTGGACCCGATCAAAAAAAGAGATGAGATTTGTTTGACAGGATTTTTTCTTGACAAACCCGTGCTGGCTCCTTCTAATCACAGCATTGTCATCTAGATAGTTGCCAATGGACTCTTTTATTATCCGTTCTAATATCTTTCCTGGTATTGAAGTCAGACTGACTGGCCTGTAATTCCACGGATCTTCTTTTTTACCCTTTTTAAAGAGTGGGACGACGTTTGCCGTCTCCAATCCTCCGGCACCTCTCCCGTTCTCCATGATTTCTCAAAGATGATGGCAAGAGGTTCCGAGAGTACATCCGCAAGTTCCTTCAATACTCTGGGATGCAGTTCATCAGGTCCTGGAGATTTGAACTCATGTAGGTTAACTAGGTATTTCCTGACTATCTCCTTATCAATCTCGAACTGCAATCCCAACCCCTTACTGAGATTGCTACCGATGCAAGGTTGCACACTGTTCCCTTTTTGGGAGAAAACGGAGGCAAAATAGGCGTTGAGCAGTTCTTCATGTGCATGCCTACCATCACCCAAAATAGTGCTGGGGGCATCCCTAAGGAGTTGATGCCCTTGCCATGATTTTTGATGATGGCAGGCATGCGCATGCAGTACACTAGCGTGCTGATGCAACCACATGGGAGGTAGGTGGGGCGGACAGGCATATTTAAGCCTGCGCCACCTGCATCAGAAAGGAGTGTTGGAATATGATACTGCAGGCCCAGACCAGGCAGGTGCTCAAGGGCCCAGTCATGACTGGCACCTGCCCTGGGAATCATCCATAAAAAATCCATCTCCCTCACCAGGAGACCAATCCACACCATGTCTGGGTTCAAGGGATTGTTTGTGGTGTTGGACCAGAGAGACAGAACAAGGATGTTGTTCTGTCTATCCCATTGCAGTACAGCCTCCCTAACTGAGCTGGCGGAGGTAATTTCGGATGTGGTGTGGAGAAACCTTTCATGGTGGTGTTGGGGGACTTCAATATCCATGCTGAGGCTGCCTCAAATGGGCCAGCTCAGGACTTCATGACAACCATGGAGCTGTCTCAATACATCAATGGACCAACACATGTGGCTGGGTATACCCTCAATCTGGTCTTTGCCACAGAGCTGATTGGTAATACTCCGTTGATTGTGACTTGCCAAGTCTGTTGTCATGAACAGACCATTTCCTGGTAAGGTTTGGGCTGAATGTAGCTACTCCACTCTTCAAGAATGGTGGACTCATTGAGATGGGCTGCCCTTGGAGACTTATGGAATCCAATGGATTCCTGAACGCTCTGGGGGACTTTCTGGCTGACATGGCTGGTGCTCCTGTTGAGGCTCTTGTCTCACTGTGGAATGGTGAGATGCATAAAGCCATTGATACAATCGTTTCCGAGAGCCCTCACCATCACTGTGGACCATATATGCCACCTTGGTACTCCAGTGACTGTATTGCCCATTACCAGAAGAATCTAGATGTACGAGGAGGCTTTGGAATGGCATGTGCATGGCCTGTAATTCATGCCTCATACCTCTCATGTATTGAGGTGCTGATTGCTTTGCACACTGTAATTGTAATGTATTGGAATCTGGAGAACTCAAAAACAGGCTCTCTAATGGTTCACTCTGTATTCAAAAACAGCACTTCAGGAAAGTTGTTCCAGTTAATTAAAACAATCCAGTTTGTCCCACACTCCTGCTTGCCAGGTGGGCTTGTGTTTAGCTTTTTCAAGCTTTGAAGGGACAATGAGTTAATTCACCTACAAATGTTCTCACTTGGCTTTTGTAAACAAGCATCAGAGGAAGACTCTTGGTAGTCAAAACAACATGTGCAGCTGGGAATAAGCATCACAGCTGTATGTCCAACACCAAGTTGTATCAGAAGACAGTAAACAAAAATCACCTGAGAGGGAAACAAGCAACGTAGATGATGGGAAGATAATGATCTCATAGGTATAGGGTGCTCCCTCCCAGAGGGTATTTCAGGTATAAATAAGGGACCCCTAGATTGGGGAGATTATGCCTCCAGGGGGCTAACACAGTCTCAAAGTACCATCAAGAATAAGGAAGAAGACTCAACCCCTCCCAAGCAAGAATTCTCATTGTGCTGTTGGGAGGTTTCCAACCAGTGAAGAGCGTAAGACGGGGGGGGGGGGGAGGCAGAGAGCTGCTAGATATTTAGTTTCACTTTAGCTGCTTGTAAATGCTGCTCTAATAAACCTTTAACCTTTTCACCACCAGCAGTGTTCATTATCCCTTTGAAATCTCAAACTTATTTGTCTTGTGCTAGGCATTTGGCATTACAATGACCTGCATGCAATGAAACAGGAGGGTTTGCAGCTGGAGCACTGGTGGTGTAAATCTCAGTCTGAAGCTGACCAAACATGGGTAAGGTTGCACCATCATGCCTACTGTGTTGCAGTGGCAGCAGTAAAGAAAGCCTACTTCTCTGCCATCATTGCACCTGCAAGTAGCAGTCCGGCAGAGCTTTTCCAAATGGTGATGGGCTTGTGCATCTGGACAAGAGAATGTAACTCTGAAACCCTTGGAGGCCTGCTGTTAACAACCTTGCAAGGCACTTTAGGAACAAAATCACTCAGATTCGGACAGAGTTGGATGCCACAGTTAGGGCAAGTCAATGGAGGCATCCAGAGCACTGTCTGTTCCATCTGTACTGGATCAGTTTCGATTATTGCGGCTTGAGAATGTGTACAAGCTGTTTGAAGACGTGCTCCCTTGACCCTGGCCCATCTTGGCTTCTTTAATCTAGCCCCAGGGGGCTGACTGGGTGGGTCCAGAGAGTGATTAATGCTTCACTGGAGGAGGGAGAGGTAAAATCTACCTCAAAGGAGACAGTGGTGCGTCCCCTTCTTAAGATCACCTCCCTGGACCCAGAAGTGTTAAACTATTGCCAGGTGGCACATATCCCTTTCTGGGCAAGGTGCTCTCGAAATTGGTAGAAGTCCAGTTTCAACATGCTTGGAGGAAACTGATTACTTGGACCAATTCCAGTCTGGGTTCAGGCCCAGCTGTGGCACTGAAACTGCCTTGATTGCCCTGGTTGACATCTGTTAGGACAGAGATGGGGGAGTGTGACCCTGCTCATTCTCCTTGATCTCTCAGCGGCTTTTGATACTGTGTACCATATAATCCTTTTGGAAGGTTCCAGGGAGGTGGAGGCTGGGGGCACTATATTTCAGTCGTTCTGCTCATGCCTCCAGGGCTGTTTCCAAGAAGTATTATGGGAGGCTACTATATGGCACCATGGGAGCTGTCCTGTGGCGTTCCTCAGGGTTCCAGCTTGTCCCGCATGCTATTCAACATCTGTATGAAGCCCCTGGGAGCTATTATCAGGTAATTTGGAGTGAGGTGTCATCAATATGCAGATGACACCCAACTCTATCCCTCTGTTCCATCTAAATCAGGAGAGGCTAGACCAATGGAGACAGTGATGGGCTAGATATGGGCCAATAAATTGAGGATAAATCCTGAAAAGACAGAGGTGTTGTGTGTCCAAAGTTCTCATGTCCAGGAGGTAGGGCGACTGTCTGTTCTGGATCGGGATGCACTCCCCTTAAAGGAGCAAGTCCACAGCTTGGGGATACTCCTGGATCCAACATTATCACTGGAGGCTCAGGTGGCCTCAGTGGCTAGGAGTACCTTTTTCCAACTCCGGCTGGTTTGCCAGCTTCAGGCCCTTTCTGGACAGAGATTACTAGGTCGCAGTATTCCATGCTGTTAACTTCCAGACTGGATTATTACAATGCACTCTACATGAGGCTGTCCTTGAAGATGACTCAGAAACTTCAACTGGTCCAAAATGCCGCAGCCAGATCCCTATAGATCTCATATAAACCCTATTTTAAAACAGCTGCATTAGTTGCCAGTTCATTTCTGGGTCCAATTTAATGTGCTCATGCTAGTTTTTAAAGCCCTAAACAACCTAGGTCCCAAACATCTGTAAGACCACCCCTTTCCCTATAGATGCTCTCAGGTCTTGAGATCAGCACAGGGGGCCCTTTTAGTAGTTTCACCACTCTTGGAAGCTCAGGGGGTGGTTGCCAGGAAAGGACACTCTCTGTGATGGACCATAAATTGTGGAACTCACTCTGCACTGAGGTGTGTATGGCAACTTCATTGTACAGTTTTTGGTGAATGCTGAAGAGACACCTCTTACCCTGGCCTTTGACAACCAGATGTATTTTTTAGGATCCACCCTATTTTGTGATTTAGGTTGTTTTTAATGCTGTATTTTAAAATAGTTGTAACCCGCTCTGGGACCTTTGGGTGAATGGTGGGCAATAAATGTTATTGTTATTATTGTTGTTATTGTTAATAATAATAATATTGAGCTTAATTAGAAAATTTGGAGAAATATGAACAGAATCTAAAACAGTAAAGTTACTTTTATCAGAATTTGATAAAGGCTGAATTAGCAAATTCTGTCTGATAATACTGGAATTAGAGAAGTCATTGGCAAATTTTATGATGAAGTGTGAAGATCTTCTCCAGGAACAAGATATTTATACAGAAGAGTGCAATCAGATATGGGGCAAGGTTGCATCCAAACTGACAACAGTTGATCTAAAAGAGGACCACTATAAAGTTATGTATCAATGGTATCTAACTTCTCACAGGTTGAGTAAAATTTATGATGTCCAGAATAGGTGCTAGAGATGTAATAAGTTTAATGCTGACATTTTGTATATATTTTGGAGTCGTTCAAAGGCACAGGTATATTGGAATTCAATTTGTAATATAATTCGGGATATGCTGGGGTACCCAGTATCAAATTATCATAAATTATTGTTCTCGGGTTATTTAAAATACATTGTTCTTCAAGATGATTTGAAAATGGTACTGAATCTTTTGACTGCTGCAACAATAAATATCACAAAACCATGGAGACAGAAAACATCTTCCCCTATTTTTGACTGGTATGAAAGGATTTGGGCCATTGTCACACTAATTTGACTTGCTATAGGAAAAAAATATAGACAAGCAACATGGGTTTTGGAATGCTGGACTGTCCTTTTGATGCATTGGAGTAACAAATTTCAATTTCAGGTACATCAAATTCAAGTTGTACCTAAATTTATATTTTTTTCTATTTTCCTTTTTGTGTATGTGTTTTAAATGTCGAATGTTGGAATTATTATTTTTGAAAATAAAAATGATTTAAGATATAAGACTAACAAATGCATTATGGCATAAGTCAGGGGTCTCCAACCCAGCACACATGAAGGCTTTCATTGGTGCCCCTAAAGGCACCAGACTTTGAGCTTTCATTTAAAAAATAAAATCTCTAGCCCTCCTAGAAAGAAAGTTACGAAGTAAAATGTTCAGGTATACTTCTAAGCAGTTTCTGTGAAATGAGGCAGCTGTTTTGTGCTGTGCCACGTGCCCCACCTATGGCAGCCATTTTGTGGTATGTTTTAGTGTCACATGCATACAGAATACATCAGGGATGGGGAACATCAGGCCTGGGGACCAAATGCAGACCTCCTGGCCTCTGTGTCTGGCCCTCAAGACTCTCCCAGGCAATATACCTTCCTAAACCACATCCTTCACCAGCTTTGTTTTGCACCTTGGATCTTTTTGCCTGCCTAGAATGCATCCTTGAACTCTGACAGTACTTATTACTTGTCTCAATGGAGGATTGAGAAGAAAGTGCAAGTGTGAAGAAACTAGCCTACTGTGCAAAGTTAAAATTCTCACTTATTGCTCTGCTTACTTTTGCTGCTGGCGCAACTCACCACTAGTATGTTGCCCCTGGAAGGTTGACCTAAAGGAAATGTGACCTTTGGGCTGAAAAAGGTTCCCCACCCCTGGAATGCATGTTCAGCTGCTAGAATTCTATGATCCTATTATTGTTTCTGAACAAAGATGATCTCTGTGAAGCAAAAAGGGCCAAACATGTAGCAGTGGGGCTGGCAGCTATGCAAGTTATTGTTAACTTATTTTTGTACTGTGCGCATCCCCAGGATTTCAGCAATATAGACATTCTGTCCAATACCACCCCACCTGTCATTATGAGCATTTTGCTACTTTAAAATGTTATTTAGCTTATAGCGATGATCTAGAAAATAACGACATTGATCAAACTGAAACAGCCAACCTATGAGAGGTTCTTCTCTGTTTGGATCCTTCATGAAATCTTTCAGACATCTTATATTTTTTGATAGCGGTTTCTTTACTGTGAAAAAACAAACTTGTATTAAAGGGGTAAATGTAGAACAGAGTTAACAAATTTTCAACATAGAGAAATATACAAAGATCAAAGAACAGAAAATAGTACATTTTACTGAGATGTTTAAAAAAATTTTAAATCTGATTCTTCTTCCTGCATGAATCTTTAGCGTTAAGAGTTCGATAAAAAGCCACAGAGTAACTTCTGAAGTTAAGACCAAGAACTTTTCCCATTCTAGTTTTAATAATTTTGCTTGGTGTTTGAAGAAGCATCTTAAGGCTTAAAAAGCTTTCAACATTTAGTTAGTTTAAATAAACTTTTAGTTAGTTAAACTTTTAGTTTAGCAAGTTAGGGAGAAGATAACAATTTCACATATGGTTTCACATATTCTTGGTCATGTTTTATAGAACCTATTCACTAACAGGCAAGAAACCTTGCAGTTTAAGAATGTACCTGTAGCCTATAGTAACATGTGCCTCTGAGCATGGTAAGTGGTATTCAGAGGTGGTTTACCATTGGCCTTCCTGTGAGGCTGAGAGGCAGTGACTGGCCCAAGGTCACCCAGTGAGCTTCATGGCTGTGTGGGGATTCGTCCTATGATAGGTAAAACTGACCATGGGGGAGGAGAGGGAAGGTGGAGGAGGGAGGGGAGGGGAAGGAGGAGGGAGGGCAGGTTTGATCATTTGCATGCTTTTTGAGTTCAGTATTCCTGTACAATGATGCTTAGGATAGATGAAACTGATCTGGGGGAGGGGCAGGGAGGGGAGGGGGAGGACAGGAAGAGGGAGGGGAGGAGATTTGATGGGTGGGCACTGGGCAGAGGGGAAGCCCCTTTCCTTTCCAAAAGGAAAACATTGTGAACAGAATCACTGCTTTTCAGCGTTTCCCTCACCTTTTTATTCTACAGCAGGCACATGTAGTCTCCCACCCAAATTTAAAACAAAGCTGTCCTGGCCACATCCATACCAGACCTCTATTTCTCTTTAGCTGGTCATGGCTTCTCCCAAAGAATGCTGGGAAGTGTAGTTAGTGAAGGGTGCTGAGAGTTGCTAGGAGACGCCCTGTTCCCCTCACAGACCTTCAATCAGAGCAGTCTGGCCACTGGAGCTCTGTCAGGGGAATAGGAGTCTCCTCTCAGCACCCTTCACAAATGACACTTCTCAGGATTCTTTGGGGGAAGCCATGACTGTCTAAAGCGAAATAAAGGTCTGGTGTGGGTGTGGCCCCAATTAGGCAAGCCAAGCAGCTGTGAGTCTGGCTTTAAGAACACTGACAGTTGGTTCTTACTGAGCATGCCCGACAATATCATTGAGTTCAAGCCAAAATTTCTCAAATTAAAAAAATGCCTGGCTGATATTTAATTAACTTTTAAACTGCAGAAGATGAAGGTCAGAGTATGGGGCAAGGTCAGTAATAGGATTACAGGAACACGGCTGATTTTTAACTAATTTCAACATATTATAAGAACTCTGACAGAAAAAGTCCAAAAGGGGTTTTTTCCTCTCTCTTACACTTTGAACTCTCGATTCTCTCTCTGACTGTTTCATGTATTGCCATGAAAATTGACAGGGTTGTTAAGCAAGTGTTTCTGAGTTCAAGGCTATACGTTTTGTAAGGTTTTGTTTTGAAATGAGCTTATGGGAAGCATCAGAATGGCATGAGGGGCATTTTCTATTTAACATTGCAGAATGCAAAAAATTCATGCTGACAATAGTATACAGCCACTCTCATGGCTGCATAATATGACTGTAAGATTCTTGGAAGATCGAACCAGGCCTGCGCTCAGTCTACAGCAAAAGCCAGCTATATGCCTTTAGGAAATTCATAAAATGAGCTGATGTTAGGAGGCCATTTCCTGTTTGTTCCCAACATCTAGCAGTCAGAGATACGCTAGTTTTGCAGAGGGGTTCTCTTATTATTATCCTGCCTAACATCCTCTGGTAAATTTATCCTCCGTGAACATCTACCAATGCTAGATGCCATCAATACAATAAGTTCCTTAATGAAAACTAGGTATTGTCTTGATCATATTTTCCATAAATTTTATTCTGACCTCTACCCACTCAGAAAATCCATCACTGACTCAATATTGTTTATTAGTATTCTTACATGACATTGGTTCTTCATATATCACTGGAACACCTAGGAAGACATATTTATATTTATTATGTTTTCATATGAACAGTCAATACATTTTATGAGGCCATTTCTTCAGCAGACACCCTCAGGTTTTTCCCTAAGTACAGTAGGGCCCTGCTTTTTGGCGTTCCGCTAATACAGCGGCTTTCAATTAGAGAAAGGCCCCACTCATACGGAGCTTGTTCCGCTTTCATGGCGTTTTTCAGGCATTGGGCACCATTTTATTGACGGAGTTCCACTTTTTGGAGAGTTCTGCTTCTCGGCAGGGGTCTGGAATGTAACCCGCCGTATGAGTGGGGCCCTATCATATAGAAAGACATTGCAATCAAGCTCTTGGATTAGCTCTGTCTTTAGCACCCTGAATCTTGCTGGAGGTAGAAAATTTTGCCTCTCCTTCCCAGCTTAGAATTTCTGAATATTAAGCAGTAAATACATATCTGGAATAAATAAAATGAAATTTCACTTAGCAACCTAGTCCTTACATTCGCTAGTACAATACCCCAACACATGATCACATCTCAGCTAAAAAATAATAATTAAAAGGACCACACACATTTTACTGTTCTACCTTTGAGAGTTTTACACAAATTAGTTGTCTGAACGGAGTTAGATGATTTTGTTTCCATAAGTCATTTGTTTATTAATTTGCCTCATAGAAACACTAGCTGAGATCTAAACTTCCTGAATAGCAGACTCTGCATCCAAGACCTTGCTCCAACAGTGCAGTCTCTACATTAGTATCAGCTTCCAAGGAACAAGTGATATCTATTCTGAGGAGCTCTTGCAAAATTATGATTCTCATTCAGAATTGCCACCATACAGAAGCATTTCCAGTTGCTCCCAGATGCCTGCTGCAACTCTCCTATGACTGCAGTCCTATGCACAATTGCTTTGAATTGCCAATAAAATCAATGGCATTTGCTCATGTTTTAAGGCCCAAATTAGACATTTGTCAGCATTATTGTGAAATAGGTAAGACTTATGGGAGTGGGAAGCAGAATCTGAAGCAGCAGCAGGGGTTTAGCCTTCTCCCACCAATCATTTATTTTCACCCCCCTTTGCCAGCCAGAATATGTGCTATAGCAGCTGAGGGAATGAACCACAGGGCAGCCCTCCCACCACTTCCTCTCTATTGTATCTCCCTACAACATTTTCTAGTTATTTGGTGGAGACCGAAGTTCCCTGACCTGGGTATGCAGCCTAAAATCCAATTTTAGCCTTTACCTCAATAATCTGTCATATTTGTGCTATAGAACATGTGCCTGCCCATTCTATTCTCATTATATTATTATATATTAATTCTCATTATTTCCAATTAAAGGTTAGATGTCCTTTTAATTTTGAAATGTGGAATGAGTACAGTAAGACTAGCAGAACCAGAACAAATTAATTTTTTGGAAACAACTCCAAGCATGAGCCATCAGAGCCACAAGAGATAAAAAAAGGTTTTACACTTACGTTTTGCCTTCAGAGTTCTCTCTCTCTACATAAAGGTGCAAGTGTTCCCAAAATAAAATAAAAATAGAACCATTAGTGAGCTACTTTAAAAAAAATGAAGAAGAAAGTGTCACCGTAGCTTCTGCAGACAAATTATGACAAAGGTCAACTTTTACTGGAAAATTTAAAAAGTACTGCCTTCATGATTTTCTGCAAAAGCTACAGAGTACTGAAAAAGAAACAATGATTCCAAGGAATGCCACAAGGTTAACTCAAGTTCAGCCCTATTAGTCATAAGCACTGATCGATTCATGCAATGACATGGCCTACATTGATAGATTTTAGGGGAGTCATAAAATCTTGATTTTTGTACAGTTATCGCTCCTATAGTTGTAGGAGTTGAAACCCCTCAAAATCAAGATTTTGGGTTATCTGGTAAAATTGGCTGGGTAATCAAGTTTCCCGAAATGTCTGAAAAAGTGAATAGGAAATGTGAAGGGCTGAAATAAATCCCATCAGCAAAACAGATTAGGGGGAAAAGGGAACTAGAAGAGGAACTCGAGTCTCCTGACTATGGAAGAGATGCTAACCACAGAACTGAGAGATCTCAAAAGAATTACATAAAAACCTCAAAGTCATTATAGTCTTCTTGCATTTTTTCAAAACACAAGTTTCTAACATTCCATCTTTTTTACACTTTGATGAGAACAATCCAAGAGAAAATGATTGAATGACATTTTTGAACTATTTGGTGCCCAAAAGCAGATCTTGCATAATTTTATAACAATAAGAACTTCTTAATTCATACCCAGCTGACAACAGAGTAAGAGTGGCGGTTGCCTACTCACTAAAGAAGGAGGACAAGTACGAACAGAGGATACTGACTTTATATAACCCATTCACACTTGCACTTATTATTTTATTTTTCTTCTCCACAAAAGGTGCCCTGTTATTTATTTGCCAAATTAAGTATTTTACAAGGTCATGAGTGTCTGATAGACAAGGTACAGAAGAATAGTTCTATGTTTTATTGTGGGGAAAAGTCAGCTTCTGCCTTAGATGGGTGTCTGTCATCAATGATTCAACAGATGAATGGAACAGATTTCCCCCTAAATTCACTTTAATTTCTCACCAAAATATGCATATTTACAAGCTCAGTTGAAAAGAAATTTGCATACAGAAAATTCTATCAAATACAGATTGCTAAATACAGACTGGTGAGATAGTCTAAGTTTTCTGCAGAACCTAAGCTTCCTTTAATAAATTCCAAAATGATTGCTAAGACTGTATAGATTCTTATTATTTATTCCATGTATATCCCACCCTTCCTCCCAAAGGCCAGGACATCTTCAGAACTTAAGAAAATGCAGTGTTTTTGCTTGAAACCAATGTAACAGTATGTGCCTGAAGATTTCTAGTTCAAGCATTTAGTCCAACACCCAATTCTTAATTTAAGTGTTCACCACTTCATCTGGATCTTATTTAATAAAAAGAGTTGGAAAGATCATACCATGCAGAAAGGAGGCTTATCATATGAAACTATTATATGAAACTCATCCATATGATTTTCCTCAGTCCAGAAAAAGATGCATTACCATGAAAGAGAATCATCTTTAGGGATGGAGTCAAGAATGGCCTCCCCACCTTCACTCTCGGGCCACAACTGGAGGGCACTACTTTATCATCATACCTAACTTTGGTTATCCCTAAAGCTGGTGAATCATCAGATGTCATTCTGCAACAACTCTATCCCTAAAGGAGTAATTGGGAAGTAAGAGCACATTTTCCATGCCAGGGGTTCTCCAACATGGACCTCCATGACTGTGGGGGAATGGATGGCTAACCAGGCAAGGCTCATTCTTGCCCTCTTGTCCAACAGAATAACAAGGTAACGAGAAAGGCCACATATGAGCCTAAAGTTTGGAAAGAAGGGACCTAAAGTTCCACCTGAGCTTATCTTACATGCATGGGAGAAGTATTCCAATCTAGGTTCTAAAGGTTGTCAAATAAAGCAAGTTTGACAGAAGAGTAAGATTTTGTTAAAAGCCTGAATTTTCATTTTAAAGTTCATTCCAGTTTAAGGTATGTATATTATTAATGTTACTTTGCTTTATTATATTTTATTTATTTTGGTCCTTTTTACTTTAAAGGACCTAGGGACCTTTCTTGGCCAGGAAGTGGGGTATAAATATAGTAATAATTAGCCACTCTGTGCTCCTAACTCCGTATAGGCCACCCTATGCCACAATATATTCAAATTAAGAAACTTAGATCTCTCCTTATAGGCTTTGCTTAATCTGTTCTAAGTGAATTGCAAGTCAATCAGTACTGCTGAAAGTTTTATTCTATATTTATAATTGTCTAAAAATACAAAATAACATCAACAGTTTTGGTACTGACTAGGAGAATCCTAGAACGGTGCTCAGCTTGAAGCATGGAAATAATATGATAAAGGCAACATCCTCACAGAATGCTATGACCAAGACCAGCCTCTCCTAACATAGTGCCCTCCCAATGTTTTGGACTACAACTCCTCCTCCCTGACCACTAACCATGCTGGGGCTGATAGGACGTGTAGTCCAAAACATGTGGAAGGCACCAGGTTGCGGAAGGATGACCAAGAGTAATAAGTAGTAATACTTTGACAGGGAAGACTACAAAAAAGAGCCAGGCTACTTAAGCATGTTTGCTGACAACATTGTCAAATATTATCTCTTCTCCCATGTCTGTAAGTACTAAAAGCACTCCTTAGGGGGCATGGCCAGCGGAGCTGCAAAATGGGTGCATAACATCACTGCTCTGTCCCTTCCAGATGGAAAAGCCTCCCTAATATTAAATCAGGACATTGTCTTATTCATAAATGAAAGCTATTTCAAGGGGGGATGCTCCTCGGCATATGTAAAGGAAAAGAAGGCAATTGGGAGGACTATTTTAAATTGCAAGACACAGAAGGCCTGAGCGCAGCAAGGCAACAACTACTAGACAAGATAGATCCCAGATCTCAGAAAAGCTCTAAAACAGCACCTGCAGATGCAAATTTCGTGGCTGCTTCTTGGAAGGAACAGCTAGGTAAGCAATTTCAGTCTTTTAAACTGGACACAGCAAGTACCTAGGATGCCTCTTTTCAGCGCTTGGAGGTTAAACTGATGGACCTCGCTGCACGTTTGGATGATGTAGCACAATCATCATCAGAAGCACTGGATCTGAGCCTAACCAATTCAGAGGAACTATTGCTACTCAGACATAAGAATAAGATTATAAAAAATAAGCTGGAGGACATCGAGAATGGGGTACATAGATCGCATATTCGTTTTTGTGTGATTAAAGAAGGGGCAGAAGAACATTCTGCATCAATGGCCGCCTTTTTGGCAGCATGGTTAAATTGTGTACTCCCGGGCCTAGAAATATCGATAAATGATTTCAAACCAGCTCACCGGGCACTAGCTGCAAAACCCAATGATAAAGCACACCCATGGGATATTATTGCTTGCTTCACGAGGTTCACAAAGAATTAAAGTGAGCCCTGAGGAAGATTAAAGATTTGCAGTTTGTTGGCAAGCCTGTTATGGCATTACAAGATTTATGCCCTGATACTCTGAAAACCGAAGAAATTTTAAACCGGTCACCACCCTCTTGCAGAAGGTGGGAATCAGTTACGGCTGGGAATTCCCTTGTTTGTCTCTAAAAATGGAGGGCTGCTGACAGCAAGCACCATGGAGGAGGCTCTATCCCTCCTGACAGCATGTAACATAGAACACCCTGAAGGGATCAGAAAGGAAGACCTAGAAACTCATGAAAACGGCATGCAACACAGATACATGGGAGCTGGGAAAGCAGCAAGAAAAATCTTCACCCTTGCAAACGCACCCCTACAGAATCAACAGCTAATATCTGTGCAGAAGCTTGATCTCTCCTCATCAAGTCCTTCTAGTGCAAGACGAAGAGACTACACATCAATATTCACATACTTCTGACAAATTCTCCAGCGTTTAAACCTCCAAAACGATGTTGTTAGAGAAATACGCCACAAGTCACCCATATATTAATCTTGGTTGCTTCTAATATTAAAGGGAGGGGGCGCAAGGGGGGGAAGGAGGGGGCAATGATAGTTCTTCCTTCTCCCCTCTTTCCTCATTCCTTCCCATTTGTCCCCAAGACTTTTTTCTTCATTTTTACCTCATATTCCATCGGGGGGGGGGGGACAAAGGAAATGGTGGCTTTTTGCAGCAGTCTTCCCCTTTCCATATTCTTTTTTACCTTTGGGCCTTTTCCACAAAAAACAATTGTGTTTATCACAAGGCCCATGGTACAGCAGTTGTATTCAAGAGAACTTTTGAAGTGCAAAAAATAGTTAAAGACCCAGAAGGGCACTTTATTTTTTGTGTGGCCCAATTAGAGGGTTCCCATCCAATAACAATAGGCACATTATATGCTCCAAACTCAGGACAATAAAACTTCTTAACTAATGCATTTCGGAGACTAAAGAAAATTGGAAAAGGGGACTTTATTCTTGAGGGAGACCTAAATCTAAGTTTAAAAGGGCTAAATCCAGAATTGCTTGTTAAATCCAAACTGCAAAAATCAATTATTAAAAACAACATTAAAGAAAAACTACAAATTCTACAAATGCTGCATAAATGTGGACTAAAAGAAGTTTGGGCAGAACTGCACCCAGGGGACCATAGTTTTACTTTTTCTTCAAAGACCCATCAAACTCAGACATGCCTGGATAGCATCCTAGTATCAGAAACATTACTGACACGGGTGGCAAGTGCCACCATAGGGGCTATTAGAATCACTGATCATGCCCCTGTCATAGCATCTTTTTGAAACCTGAGCACTCAATGAAACTCCCCAGTTTGGAGGTCTAGCCCAATCCTTCTTACTACCCCAGGCAGCGCAAATACTATAAAAACACTTTAAAAAATTATTTCATAGAAAATGAAACCCCAGACACTACCCAATGGAAAGCCATGAAGGCGGTGGTGTGCAGCATCTGTATAAAAGAATGAGCAAATATTTAAAAAAATAAGCAGGTCACAGACAGACTTTATAGCAGGAGAGTTGGAAATATTGACAACTGAATATGGGAGAACAGGATCCAGAAAAATAATGTGCTCCACGGAAACAAAAAGACAGAAATTGGATTTACTAGAGGTAAACAAAACAATGGTCAGTCTGCTATATGTGAAGCAACATTTTTATGAATATGGAAATAAAGGCTCAAGATTATTGGCGAATTGGATCAAGAAAAAAAACCCCAAAGGGTGGTACAAAAACTACAACAAAAAGATGGGAGGCTAATATGGGAAGCTAAGGCAATTAATAGATAATTTACTATTTTTTATAGCAAACTATATAAGGATAGAGGCAGCTCAATGAGTGCCATCCAGGAGTATTTATCGAATGTGCAACTGGCAGCTCTAACAGGGGAGGAGAGAGCGGCACTGATAGCCCCTATTCAGTCTGAAGAAATTGATGAAATCACAAGCAACTTAAAGACTAATAAGTTTCCAGGCCCACATGGGTACACCAATGAGTTTTATAAACATTATAAGGAGCTTCTCACTCCAAGGTTGGTGCATTTATTTAATGGAATATTAGCTGGTAACGTCTTTCTGGAAACCTGGAGATATTCCAAGATAGTGGTTTTACCAAAACCTTTTAAAAATCCTCTATACATGGAATCATACAGACCAATTTCGTTATTGAACTCTGATTATAACATTTTTACAGCTATTTTAACTAAACAAATGAGTTTAATTATCACAAAATTAATTCATCCCGACCAAAAAGGCTTCATTCCAATGAAACAAATTGCTGACCCTATTAGACATTAAGAACATAAGAACATAAGAAGAGCCTGCTGGATCAGGCCAGTGGCCCATCTAGTCCAGCATCCTGTTCTCACAGTGGCCAACCAGGTGCCTGGGGGAAGCCCGCAAGCAGGACATTAAACATTGTAAAGATAATAAATTACCCCTTGCTTTTTTATCTCTTGACATTTTTAAAGCTTTTGATTGAGTAAATTAGACTTTTTAAAAAGAAACTGCACGTAGAATGAATTTTGACCCCACAATGTTATCAATCATAGACAAAATATATAATACCTCCTTTGAGTCTGTCAGAGTAAATGAAATTGATTCAAATTTAATTTCTATTTATAGGCATACAAACCAAGGGTGTCCCCTCTCTCTCCTGTTTTTAATAGCCATAGAACCCCTGGCACAACGCCTCAGGAGCAACAATGCCATCTCTGAGATCTCCATAAGAGGTGACACTCATTTACTAAGCTTTTATGCCGATGTCATGGCATTGCCGATTACAAATCCGGTAAAAGCGGCCTCTCACATTTAAAAAGAACATGGTCAATCTGTTCAGGTTATCAGGATTGACAGTTAATTTCCAAAAATCAGAGGTATTATGTTTTCATTTACCCCCTAGAGATCAAAATATATTTGGAGAAACTTTAGGTATAAAACTCTGTCCAAAACAAGTACATTATCTGGGAGTGCACATACATAAGAACTTTAGCAAACTATTTCAAGCAAATTTCAGACCTATTTGGATGTCGATTAAGGCGGACACGAAAAGTTGGAGCAAACTAAATTTCTCTTTAACAGCAAGAATAGCAGCACTTAAAATGAACGCACTTCCCTGACTCACCTTCCTCTTTCATGCACTCCCGATATGGATTTCTGACAAACAGTTTAAAATATGGCAAAAAGAGTGGGAATTCTTTGTATTTAAATCAGAGGGGCCCAGAATCAGGAAAAAATTAATGTACCGACAGGAGGGTGGGGGATGCCCAATCTAAAATTATATTATGAAGCCAATCAACTCTACCATCTTATTTTCCTGATCCTGGACAGCACTAGAAAGCGATGGGTCCAAATTGAGAATGTATTGGTGGACCTTTAAACACATTATTTTTTAGAAATTTTTAGTTTTACTAAAACTACATTACAACACATGATGGGAAATTTGTTCAGGGCCACACTGACTAAGTTCTAGAAGAAGTGTGAAAAAACTCTGGTTGGTTTAAATTCTCCTTTGACTCCTCTCTTCTTCCATCCTGATTTTTACAATACAAAAGTAGATATACAGCCCGGCAGGATTGGACGTTGAGGGGACTCTTCCGTATTCAAGACTTTTTCACTAACAACCAACTAATAACAGAGCAATCTTTTGGAGATACGCTGGGTGACACGAATTTTACTTGGATCCAATGGTGTCAGACACATTTTTTACCAAAGACATGAATGAAAGAACAGGCCTGTTGCTAATTAAAAGCTTTTGAACAACTGATTGTAGCTGTAAATAATGGTGAGAGATGCATTGTTTCTCCAATATACTCAATGCTGCTATCACTTGAAGGGTCTGACTTATCCAGTCTCAAGATGCAATAGGAGAACGGCTGTAATATTTTCATAGATGAAGAGGTGTGGTGTACTTACTGACAAAAACCTATAATAAAATCAGCCTGCAACCAACTACACAAACTATGCTCAAATTGGTGTATAGATGGTATGTCACTCCGGTGTAGCTGTCCCGAATAAACCCAGCAATGTCTGGACTTTGTTGGAGGGGCTGCGGGGAGTGGGGCACATATTTTCACATGTGGTGATCTTGCCCTCGGGCCCAGTCATTTTGGAATCTGGTATTTGAAGAAATCCAATTGACTGTGCCTGGGCCCATGGGGCAGGACTCCACAGGTGGCACTTCTTAATCTTCTCACTGATGTAGATATGGATGAGAGGGACAAACCATTAATTGGGCATCTACTTATAGCAGCACATCTAACAATAGCAAAAACATTGGCAAGACCTAAAAGACGTGACGATACAATATTGCTATCACAAGATCTACTTCACTGCTTTTATGAAAAAACTAACATACAAACTAAGGGCTGCCTGTGGTATTTCTAAAACTGACAAATTTATGTCAATATGGTTTCCTTTTATCCAATATGTTAACAATCCACCATCTTATACTAAAATTTGGAGCGGCTAACATTAAATTTAGAAATGTTTATTTTGC
This sequence comes from Rhineura floridana, assembly GCF_030035675.1. NCBI lineage: Eukaryota > Metazoa > Chordata > Lepidosauria > Squamata > Rhineuridae > Rhineura > Rhineura floridana. Next base: position 71,041,885 of record NC_084490.1, read on the forward strand.
TCACCTGCTTCATCCACCATTATTCCCCCCTTCTTTCACCCCTTTCTGTTTCCCCTCCCCCCTTTCCCCCCACATCCTCTTATTCCTCAAGTAATGCCACCTGGTTGGGGGGAGGGGGGTTGTTTGAGGTGCTTGTAATTAGTTGTACTGAAGTTGACATTTGTGTAAAAGATGCATGTTCTCAATTAACTACAATGTGTGTATTACCCTCTTAGAAGAAACAACAAAAACTTATGTTATATCACACTGTAAATTTTATCTGGAAAATCAATGAAACGTTATATACAGAAAAGCACTCCTTAAAAGCAACCTTTGAATATGCTATGACTGGGGAAAATCCAACTTCATACCCTAATTTTTGCTGAAACCTTGCCAAGTATCCAATACTTGTTGGTGGTCTTCCAGCAGACTCAAGCATGCAACAGGAGTCTCACATCTCTGCTACCACAAAATATTCCTTTTCCCATCTGCTATTTCCCACGTCCAGCCTTCAGCCACCAATCCATATCAATGTTTGTTACATTGTTCTGAGATTTCATGACAACAAATACTTGTGCTCCTAGAGATGAATAAGTTAATGTCTTACATGAGCCAAATTATCAGAAGAAATTTCTTGTCTTACCATGAGACTCCCACCATCTGGCCAGAGTCAGAAGGCAAAGACCTGGCTATCTCCCACATAGATCATGATAATTATGCTGGTCTCAATGTTTGACATGTTCTTTTGAAGCACAGTTCTCCTGAGAATTCTGCAGTCTTGGCACAGCTCCTGGAATAATTTCTGGGCACTTGACTGAAAATCTTCACGTTACATGTTCACAAATGCAGTCATTTTACAGACCAGGAAACAAATCGCATGGAATGAAAAATGCAAGAACAGAATCCAGAGTTCACAATCATTTCTCAAAATTCTTTGCCAACTGCTTTTTTAGTTGGTAAAGTTATTTGCCTTGAAATTATACTATTAATATTAATATTAAGTGTTTTTTGGCAATCAAATGCCTTGGAAAACAGGAATGTTTTTAAATTCTGCCTGAAAAATCAATAATGAGTGAGGCAGTGTTGGCTCGATACGCTGAGTCATTCCCCGTGTTGGGAATGGGTTAATTGTTGCACTGTAAATGTGTGAAGGACACACAGCTGCACCGGATCAAAGGGCTTGGCTATAAAACACAAGCTCAGAGAGCCAGACTGTGTGGGGGGATGAAAGTAGGAAAGAAGTATATGTTGGTGACTGTTTTATATTTGCACTCTGATAAAGTTTGTTTTGCTTGCACAAAGCCGAAGAGTGTTGGAGTGCTTTCTTATCGTTTTACTGACCAGACGCGCTGTTAACACGCACATCTCTGTGTTCTCCGAGCAACAAGCCGCGAGTAACCTGTTGGTTCAGGACATAGAGTCTAACAGGCAGATGCATTCCATGAATGGGCAATTGCCACTGAGAAGGCCCTATCCACCAACTGAACAGCCCCTAGTGGCAAACACCAAGGCCTCGCCTACCAAGATGGATTGATATTGGGGAAGGCACTCTTTTAGAAGTTCTTCTAACGACCAAATGGAGTGGAAGGGTTCAAGAAGAGAACCAGAAAGCTGCTGGTTTCTCAGCTGCACCAGTAAAGTTGCTCTGCATTCCTCCTCAGATGTAGCCTGATGTAATGGCTGCTGCCAAGTGGCAACTGATGGAGGGAGGGGCCTCACTGGTGATGGCCCTGCATCACCTCTGCGACATCCTGACGTAATAATGTCCAGCAAGGAAAACCTTGCACAGTAAGCTGTGAGCTTTTAAACTAGTTTGTTTACTTCAGCCCCTGAATCCCTAAAAGTGTGTATGGGGGGGGGAGGGGAGAGGAGAACAGACAGATCATCTTATTCCAACACCTGGCCAAAGGCAGTACTACCTACCTACCTACCTTCACATATCAAAATATACAATCAAGACCAATTATGTAATTTTCACAACAAAACATTACAAGAGGAAAATCCAACAGCATGTCAAAGGACACTGTGACATCTAACAAGAGTTATGCTGCAAAGATAGATATTTCCCAGAGAGTAAAAAATTAGTCCTCTGCCGTTCTTATGAAACTGTGTTACACTTTAAGAGAGTTTTTGTCTAACAAAAAGCATATCATTTATGTTGTTATGTGCCTTCAAGTCGATTACATCTTATGGCGACCCTATGAATCAGCGACTTTCAGTTGTTGTTGTTGTTATGTGCCTTCAAGTCGATTAACGACTTATGGCGACCCTACGAATCAGCGACCTCCAAGAGCATCTGTCATGAACCACCCTGTTCAGATCTTGTAAGTTCAGGTCTGTGCTTCCTTTATGGAATCAATCCATCTCTGGTTTGGCCTTCCTCTTTTTCTACTCCCTTCTGTTTTCCCCAGCATTGTTGTCTTTTCTAGTGAATCATGTCTTCTCATGATGTGTCCAAAGTATGATAACCTCAGTTTCATCATTTTCGCTTCAAGTGACAGTTCTGGTTTAATTTGTTCTAACACCCAATCATTTGTCTTTTTCGCAGTCCATGGTATCTGCAAAGCTCTCCTCCGACACCACATTTCAAATAAGTTGATTTTTCTCTTAACCACTTTTTTCCCCACTGTCCAACTTTCACATCCATACATAGAGATCGGGAATACCATGGTCAGAATGATCCTGACTTTAGTGTTCAGTGATACATCTTTGCATTTGAGGACCAGTCCTAGCCTTCTTCTAATTTCTTGACTATTGTCTCCATTTTGGTTAATGACTCTGCCAAGGTATTGGTAATCCTTGACAAATTCAGTGTCCTCATTGTCAACTTTAAAATTACATAAATCTTCTGTTATCATTACTTTAGTCTTCTTGATGTTTAGCTGTAGTCCTGCTTTTGTGCTTTCCTCTTTAACTCAGCATTCGTTTCTGATCATTACTGGTTTCTGGTAGTAGTATGGTATCGTCTGCGTATCTTAAATTATTGATATTTCTCCCTCCAATTTTCACACCTCCATCTTGGTGCAATCCCGCTTTCTGTACGATATGTTCTGCATATGGTTTAAACAAATAGGGTGATAAAATACACCCGTCTCACAGAAATTTTAGAATGAGAGGTAGAAGCTGCTCTTAAAATAATTGGAAGAAAAAAATCACCACGGATAGCATACCAATAGAGTTGCTACAAGTTACCGAGACTGAATCTGTCCAAATTTTGACAAAAATTTGTCAACAAAAATGGAAAATAAAACACTGGCCCACAGACTGGAAGTATTCAATATACACTCCAATTCCAAAGAAAAGGGACTCCAGGGAATGCAGTAATTAGCAAACTATTGCCTTAATATCCCATGCAAGTAAAGTAATGCTCAAGATTCTACAACAAAGGCTCTTACCATATATTATGGAGAGAGAAATCCCAGATGTTCAAACTGGATTTAGAAAGGGAAGAGGTACCAGAGATCTTATTGCAAACATACGTTGCACAATGGAACAGACCAAGGAATTTCAGAAGAAAATCACCCTGTGCTTTATAGATTACAGCAAATCCTTTGATTGTGTAGATCACAAAAAACTATGGAATGCTTTAAAAGAAATGGGGGTGCCACAGCATCTAATTGTTCTGATGCACAACCTATACTCTGGACAAGAGGCTACTGTAAGGACAGAAAATGGAGACACCAATAAAACATTTCATCACAATAGCTTCATAATTCTAGTCTTGTGTTTAAAGGTTACACCGGAAAGACTATGTTCAACAACACGGAGAGCCTTCAAATTCATCAATAAATGATGCCATACTGAATACACAGATATCTAAATGTTCACAAAGTTCTGCTACACTAATGGTTTTGTTTTTCAAATTTCTAGGGGTGGCTTCTAGACTTTTAAGTATTTTCTGTGAAAAGATTGAATACCCAGTTGTTGCATAGTCTCCTTTTTGGATTTGTTTTCTTTGAACTATACTCAGCCATTACCATATTGAAGTAATGCAGTAATAATAACACAGGTCTCAGAACAGAATTTTGTCAATTACATAAATCCTGCTATTTATAAGAACTATACTCTTAAATTGATAATTAATTCAAAAATCCCTTTCACAAGTATCTTATGGATTCATCAACTGTTTTGGCTGTTTCTATTGGGCTCCTACTGGGAGGAAGCGCGAGATATAAATCAAATAATAAATAAATAAATACATATTTCCATGTTCTTCAACCAAAAAAGGCTCCCAATGCATTTGTCTATTCAAATATAATCCACAACATCTCAAAAATATTCATATGTTTTCATACGTTATTCAAATAGTAAAGTAATTTGTTTCAGGGATTAAGGATAGCATGCTCATTTTTAAATATTAGTAGAAGATGAATTACCTTTTTATGCCTTATTCCAGCAAAGTGTGTCTGAAGTGTCATAGCGCTCATACATGGAACTTTACAAATCTTTAAAAAGTTCAAAAAAGTTTTCAGTTATAAAATTATATTCTGTTCATGAACTTCATTGTGAAGAGAGGAAAGTTATAATGTTCTTAAAATGATAATTAAAACATGGAAAACATACAAATACAAGCTCTTTGTCACCATTTGGAAATGCAGCCAACGTTACCAAATTTTCATTTCATCAGTTTCTGTGAACTGCTTTTCAACACAAAATGTTAGTCTATATAAATAACAGTATTACTACTTCTAGCAGTAAGACTACTGAGGCACCATTTCAAAGTGCAATACTTCAATGAAACTTAAGCTTAACAGTAACAAAACGAAGACTGAAGTATCCTGTCTCAAAAAACTTCCACCAGCAAGGGAAATATAGATCTGTTGTTTTAAGCATAATCCTGCTGTAATTTTACTGAACTGGCCACAAACATCAGTTTTATCACAATTCCTGTAGTGACGATGAAACATATGGGGAAAATCCTTAAGGCCCACAAATGCAGCATAGCGTACAGCATGGCTGGAGAACCACACCCTTCTCCTTCTTCCTCAAGTGCTTCTGCCTATCTGGAATGTTGTTTGAACTATGACAATGCATCTTTCTTGATTAGATGGAAATATATGTTTTTGTGTAGGACTCTGTGACTTGCATAGCTGAAATGTAGCCTACTATACAAAAGGAAGGAAGAATTGTGTTCAGTGTTCTTCCCACTTTTGTCTCTAGCCTTATCCATTTTTCACCTGACCTTACCCTCCACTGGCATATGGTCCCCAGAAAGTTGTCCATGAGGAAATGTGCCTTTGGGCTGAAAACGTTCCCCATCCATGGTACACAGAATACCCCACAGCAATCTGTAGAAGCTTTCACAAGTTGCTGACATACCAGAAATTCAGCATTATGGCCAGGTCATTTATTACTGAGGGTCAGGAACTTCTCCTGAGGGATTATGAGCTTATGAATGCTTGTAGAGGAGGAATGGGTCTGCTGTGACATGAATGATGTAGCATGATGCTCTGTAGCAGAACATGGCAACCTAGCAGAGGAAAGGACTCTACTAATTCTGATAGACTTGCTCTACACAATATTTTATGCATGTGCAGAATTTCACCCTTTGCTCTTTAATACTTCAATTTTGCTTTCTTCTGACCCCTTCCAAGCTTGTCTTAAAGAGAAAACAGCTTTCATATACCTTTTTTTTTACTAATAGGTATCCACAGAAGAATCTCAAGTTCTAGTGAACTAGAAATTATGATGCTGTTGCTGTGGTTGAGCAAATATGACTTGACTTCCAACTTAGATCTCTTTTCTAGAATCTGTTATTACAGATGCTAGCTACATAAACAATTTTGACACTTCAGTGATGAATTAGCCATAGGATTTATAAATTTTAAACCACATACTTTGTTATTTAGGACTAGCTTCATTTCAAGGAACTCACCTCACAATAATATATCTTGGTTGCTAGTCCCTCAGATTCTGGTTTGGGAACCCCTTCAGATTCTGGTTTGGGAACCCCTTCAGACTGGATGCTCATTTTGCAAGAAGTGGTTTGTTAAAAGGCTGTTTTAAAGTATTAGAGTTTAAACCTGTTAATAAACAAAAATCAAAAGCTTGAGTATAGCAAATCACTATTTATATACCATCATTGATATTCACTACAGAGTAATACAGCATAAAACAGAGCCTATAATCAAAATCTTGATTGAGATAAGAAAAAGACTAAAAGAGCGGTAACAAAAATATGCACAGCTACACATAATCAAGTTTGGTTTCTGTATGGTCTGAAAACTAAATGACTAAGCCAAAAATCTCACTGAAAGTGTGATTTGGGGGGGGGAATGAAGTAGGGGAAAAGGTGTTAGCACATAGGTGTGAACTGGCTTAAATCAAGGGAATTGGTGCAAAGACAACCTTTGAATATCTGAGGATGACAGTGGGAGAAGCAAAATCCACATAAAAAGATATACTGGGAAATGATACCATAAAGTTAGCAGGGTGAAAGCAATGCCACGGTCTGCAGCAACAACAGAGCTTAAAATTTGGGGGTGGGGGAGAAGTGAGAAGATTGCAATAACAAGCTAAAAGACTAGAATGCCTTAGCCCATATGTGCCCACTTGAGCACTTAATTCTGCAGAATAGGCACTGTTAAAGGTGCCACATAATGTCCGTTCTGCACTTGTAAGAAATCGTTCATTTAGTGTGGCAGCACTAACCCTTTGGAACTCCCTGCCTACTGCCATCAAGTAGGCACCTTCACTGTACTCTTTTCAGCACCTACTTAAAACCTTTTGGTTAGGCAAGCTTATCTAGCTACAGACACACTGATATGTTTTAATGTTTTTGTCTGTTTTAAATTTATTTTAAAAAATGTTTTTAATTACTTGTTTTAACTGTTTTATTGATCATTTAATGGCTTATATCAACTGCTTAGAGGTTTTTACAATCTACTTGTAAATGCAGCAGCATTCAGAATACAGGATCACCAAATGCTGCTACAGCAATAATACACCCAGGTATAAGCAGGTTCCAGAGGGCCAAGACAATAAAACGAGAGCCCTTCCTAGCCACAACAAAAGTCTTAATTTATGGTATACCACCAGCTATAGCATCTGTTTTCAATGCCTGGGCTCAACCCCTGGAAAAAATGAAGCACAGATACACCATGTAGAGTGAACTCGGCTCACCATCTATGTCCCCCACAACATCAGGGGAAAAGCACTTCGGAAGCCCATTCGCCACCTATAGATTTAATAATTTAAGTCAGGGTAGCCAACGCGTGGAGGTAGCACTAGCGGAGCAATTACCAGGAAGCAAAACCACATAAGGGTGAACTCAGTCCAGATGGGTGTTGCGAGAGATCTCGTCACTGTAACGTACTTGGTACTGCTGTCCCGGGGCATTATTAACTTTATGAAAACCAAGGTAACCTTCCATCTCAATCACGTAGACCTTTTTTTTTAATTAGTACTCTTTCCCACCCATCCCCATGTGGAAATAGACAAAAACATAAAGTCGAATACCCAAGTACAAGTCAACGCTGCCGAACGATAGCCCACTAGACGACGAGAAAGCTTGCTCGGTGTCTCTCCTCACGAACGACAGCCACATCCGGGACAGTTACGTAACCTACGCAGCCTCTGCGCAAGCCCAGACCTTTCAACCAATCGGCGAGATGGAGACATATAACTAGCCACCAATCAGACAGGGAGAGAGAGAAGCACCAAAGGGTGGCCGCTAAGCAAGGGGTGGAGGCGGAAGAAGCGAGATAAAAGAGCGTGAGAGTTGGCTGAAAGGGCGTTGATCTCCTTGTCCAAGCGAGTAAGCGGTCTTTCAACCCAAGCAGCGTTTGACATGTTTTATCCTGCTACTACAGAATACACACCATACGTACATAGTACAGAACGACTCCTTCTCCTTGCAGACTAATCTAGTACTTGTTTACTGGGAAGTAAGCCGCTTTCAATTCAATGGAATCGAAAAACCCACGTGAGACAAGTGCACTCTGCTTATCCTCAAGGCCACCTGCAACTGTTCTTTATTTGTTCCAGGGATCGAGACCAGGCATTGAAACAAGATACCACAACTCAGCGCTGGCACCCCACAAATTAAGCCCTGTAATCTTGATTATTATTTAGGTTGAACTCCTGCTTCATCGCCTCTAGAGCTACCTTAGCCTGATTTCATACGTCTCACCTTTGGTTGTTATCTGCTGTTCCTTTTGCAAAAAGTGACTAGCTTTCTTCAAACGGTGCCCTCCAGATTTTTTAAAGGCTATGGTTGCCATCATCAACCCCGGGTAATTGGCCATGGCCACAGTGATAGGAGTTGTAGTGCAAAAACATGATGGGACAGGCTGGACTAATTACTAAAATGTTTCTGATCTAAAAAAATGAAATAGAATACACATCAAACCAGTGGCGTCACTAGGGTTGGTGTCACCCCCTCATGAACCTCCTCCCGTACCAGACCTAGGGTGCCTAGGGGCGGGGCGGCTCTGGGTTAGGGTTGCCATATTCCAGTTCCACAAATCTGGGCAGGCTAATTTGCATATTATGCAAAATATTTGCATATAATATTTGCATATTAATATTTGGATTGTCCAGTTGTTTTGTTTTTGTGCCTAGGAATTACCACCAAAAACTGGGGAAAGATGTGCAACTATCTAGATGACAATGCTATGATTAGTAGGAGCCAGCATGGGTTTGTCAAGAAAAAATCCTGTCAAACTAATCTCATCTCTTGTTTTGATCGGGTCACTAGCCTAGTAGATGGTGGAAATGCTGTAGATGTCATCTATCTAGATTTCAGCAAAGCGTTTGACAAAGTCTCCCACGACCTTTTGATTAGCAAACTGGTCAAATGCAGACTAGATGGAAACACTGTCAGGTGGATTCACAACTGGTTGGAAAACCGTACTCAAAGAGTGGTCATCGGTGGCTCTGCTTCGGACTGGAAGGAGGTTTCGAGTGGAGTGCCACAGTGTTCTGTCCTGGGGCCGATACTCTTCAACATTTTTATCAATGACTTAGATGACGGGGTGGAGGGAAGCCTTATGAAGTTTGCGGATGATACGAAACTGGGAGGGATAGCTAACACAATGGAAGACAGGAATAAAATCCAAAGGGACCTGGATAGACTAGAAAATTGGGCTGAAATTAATAAAATGACATTCAATAAAGACAAATGCAAGATTCTGCATTTAGGCCACAAAAACAAAATGCACGGGTACAGGATGGGAAATACCCGGCTTAGCAGTAGTGCGTGTGAGAAGGACCTTGGAATTGTAGTGGATCGCAAGTTGAACATGACCCAGCAGTGTGATGCTGCGGCAAAAAAGGCAAACGCGGTTTTGGGATGCATAAACAGAGCTATAGTTTCCAGGTCGAGGGAAGTAATAGTCCCACTATATTCTGCATTAGTCAGGCCTCATCTGGAATACTGCGTTCAGTTCTGGGTGCCTCATTTTAAGAAAGATATAGACAAGTTGGAGCGGGTTCAGAAGAGGGCGACGAGGATGATAGCCGGTATGGAGAACAAGTCTTATGAGGAAAGGTTGAAGGAACTTGGCATGTTCAGTCTGGTGAAGAGAAGGCTGAGGGGTGACATGATTGCACTCTTTAAGTACCTGAAGGGCTGTCACACAGAGGAGGGTACAGATTTGTTGTCTGCTGCCCCAGAGCGTAGGACTAGGTCTAATGGTTTTAAGTTGCAGGAGTGTAGATTCAGATTGGACATTAGAAGGAACTTCTTGACAGTAAGGGCAGTTCGGCAATGGAACCGACTGCCTAGGGAGGTGGTGGGATCCCCTTCGCTGGATGTCTTCAAGCAGAGGCTGGACAGCTATCTGCGGGAGATGCTCTAGCTGTGGATTTCCTGCTGTGAGCAGGGGGTTCGACTCGATGGCCTACAAGGCCCCTTCCAACTCTATGATTCTATGATCTTTTTAAAAAAAACTTAACATTTTCAGCCTTAAATGCCTAGACTCTAGTTTCCAACACTATGGAATGTTGATTGATTGATTAAGGGGATTTATATCCTGCCCTTCTGCTGTTAAAAACAGAGCTCAGGACAGCTTACAAATATAATAAAAACCATAAAAATGCACAATCAATATAAAAACATAATAAAAACACAAAACAGCAACAAACATAAAGTAAGTCAGGGCAGCAGTACGGTTAACCATTACATATACGATATATTTCAGAGATGTGGTGGGTGGAGAAAAACAAGCCAAAATGTTAGGAAATTGAGTCTTTCACGCCACATGCACAGTTTTAAATACTGTTGCAGCAAGTTTTACAAGTTCCTTCAGTATTCCACTGGTGCAGGCACTCAGACATTCAAAGTATCTGTATGTTTCTTAGGTTTTATAAAAGCAGAGCTTTGCTTAACTCACAATTTCTTCTCCCTTTGATCAACCACATCTACACAGGTTCCACCTCCATACTCAAAATGAAACTGGGCCTGGAAGTGTACAACAACCCCACACATACCTAATTAGATTACCAATGCCAGGATGTCTGTCTTATCAACTACTCTCCTGCTCCCCCCCCCCTGGGCTTCATGAAAGACCCAGTCCTGCGCTCAGAAAGAAAATAAATATCTGGTCCTCTTCAAAGTACTGATAAGCCTCTTGTTTTAATTAAAATAATAATTATAAGTTCTTGCTCTTATCACTAATGAGAGTTAATTATCTTGCATATGCTGCTGTTGCTTCTGTGGCTGTAACGGAGTGAGGTTAAAGATAAGTGAAATGCAAATAGGGGAAAAAAACACAGAAGGCAGTAACACTTTCCTAAATGTAATACCATACCAACCACAACAGGATTCCTATGAGTAAGGCAGAAAACTAAGCATCTCACAACCAGTCAGGATTCCTAACCAAAAACCAAAAATAGGATACATGAAGAAATATTTATATAAGCATGACTATCAAATATATTTATTATTTACACAAACTGTAAAGATGTTTATAGTGCAATCCTAGGTTTATTTATTCAGAAGCAAAGTCCCAGTGTATTCAGTGGAACTTACTCAAACAGGGACAGAACTGCAACCTCAAGTGATAAGCAACTTCATTCACACAACCCAAAATTCTGAATCATGCCACTTTACGCTGTTTTGCAACTGTTTATACTTGTTTTTATGGTTATTGGATTTTAAATGGCTTTATTTCTTGTTGTGAGCTGCCTTGGTTTCCAACCCTACCTCACAGTGTTGTTGGAAAGACTACACTCACACACACACACTGCAGATGTATAAATACATACAGCCCATATAATAGTTTATTGTGAAACCAGTTGGTCATTGCAGAAAATCAGTATTAGTTTTTTAAAAATCAGTATTAGTTTCCTACAGAATAAAAACTGTAATACCTAAGTAAGCCCTGCCTACTTGCTTTAAAATAGGACTGGAGAGAGGACAGAAAGAGAACACAAACACAATTCTTTTTTACATTCACTCCGAAGTCCCATTGATTTTCAGCACATTCATAACCATGTCTACTCAAAAGTAAATCCTATTGAATTCAATGGGATTTACTCTGGACATATGGGATTAGCAATGCTTTTACCCCCACAAAAGCAAGTATTGGGAAGGTTTTCAAACACTGCCCAGGATCTGACTCCTACACACAAGAGGGGAAAAAACTGAAATGTATCTACTTACCCAATTTATGAGATTTTCAGATAAACGGGGGGAAACCACCATTTTCTGGCCTTGCAATGAGGTTTACTAGACACTGCCACAGGTCAACCAAACACTTCACTGATTGGCTGCAATCCGGAATGGGCGGGGTTAAAGCTACAAAGTGCTATACAGTAGTTTTAAAAAAGATTTAATGGGGGGGCTGATGTTTTTATGCATATCTCAAGAACTGGACCACCTAGAAACTTTTTTTTTTTAAATGAAAGCTGAGAATCTGGGCCAGCTAAGGGGCTAAACGGACGCCGGATGGCATGCAAAGAATCCGGGTAAAACCCGGCTAACCGGGCAATATGGCAACCCTACTCTAGGTGACACCCCCCTCTCATGGTGTCACCCTGGTGTGGTCCGCACTCCCCACACCTGGCTAGTGACGCCGCTGCATCAAACTTTCTGGTGAAGAGAGACTAACATAGCCTTGCCTTACATCACCACTTTGAAGTTTGATAAGCACATTGCTGCCCCTTGTGTTTGTGAGGCAACACTGTCATGGATTTCTTTTGAGGTCATGGGACATATTGTTAAGTCCCTTCTTTATCATGTGAATCCTGCTACATTCTATCGGTAAGTGCAACAAATAGTGGAAGGATCTACATGATGTTTGAAAGCACTCTCTTTTTGTTTTTTACCCAGGTTCACAGTTGTGCAGACTGGGGATTTCTCCATTTATTTTTACCCAAATGGTCTCTACCAGACCACTTTGTTCGCTCTCTTGGATTTCCATAGAGGTGTATTTGTCTTTGACGTATAACGCTACTCCCCCTCCTTTTCTGTTGCTTCTATTCTTTCTGTAGAGTTTATATCCTTGAATGGCTATATTCCAATCATGGGAGTCATCCCACCAAGTCTCTGTTATCCCTATGAAGTCATATTTGCCTTGATGCACTAAGACTTCAAGCTCCTCTTGCTTGTTTCTCAAGCTCCGTGCGTTGGTATATAGACACCAGAAGTCTCTTTTGTCCTGATTGGATTCCTCCGTTAATATACCATGAGCTTTGCCGTGCATCCCTTTCTCTCTCCCAGTGTCTCCTGTACCCTTCAAATCTTTGCGTTTACAACCCGCTGTCTTTGGATCGGTCTTTAAGCTATCATCTCCATCCCCCAGAGGCTTTAGTTTAAAGCCCTCTTGATGAGTTTTGCCATACTTCTGCCAAAGAGATTCTTCCCAGTCCTCGTGAGGTGCAGCCCATCTCCTGCCAACAGTCCCCCCTCCAAGAAGCTTAGACCATGGTCCCAGAATCCAAACCTCTCCCGTTTACACCGTCTGCGTAACCAGTCGTTCATTGGAAGGGGAGGGGGAGGGAGGGGTGAAGGAAGGGGGACAGAAGGGGCAAGGGAGAGGGGAGTGGAAGGAGGAACGGAGGGCAGGTTTGGTCATTTGCATGCTTTTTGAGTTCAGTGGGATTTACTCCTGTACAATGATGCTTAGGATAGATGAAACTGACCTGGGGGAGGGGCAGGGAGGGGAGGAGGAGGGCAGGAAGGGGAGGGAGGGAGGAAGGGGAGAGGAGGGGAAGGGAAGAGATTGGGGCACTGGGCAGAGGGGAAGCCCCTTTCCTTTCCAAAAGGAAAATATTGTGAACAGTATCATTCGTTTTCAGTGTTTCCCCCACATTTTTATTCTACAGCAGGCACATGTAGCCTACCACCCAAATTTAGCGATGGAGCCTGCTCCACGAGCTAGAGGGAGCCCCAGCTGACGAAGTGTCAAGGTCCCAGCTGACAAAGCGTGAAGGCGAGTTAAGCAGCAGAGGGTAAGTAGCTCCCATTTATTTCATTATTTAATTGAATTAAAACAGCTCAGAGCAATAAGTAATAAGGGCAGCCTAAGGTCACCCTGAGCTAGGAGCCAAATCCTGAAAGAACCTATATCTTAGGAGACAGATCCTAGGAGAAGGAAGCCTATAGAAAGCTAGTTTTCAACACCACCCTAGCAGGAAAGCTTCAGGGGACACTGTAAACAAGGCTAAATTCCAGTCGGAGAGAAGGGGGAAAAGGAAACTCCATCAATACATACAGGGAGAGAGTCAGCTCAGTCTTTGCTAAAAAGGGCAGCTTTAGCCTTCCTTAAACACAACCACAAGCTCTGTTTCCCTAGGTTAAAGAAACGTCAGGCTGTTCTAGGTGGGAAAACAACAAACAAACAAAAAAGACTTGCCTGGAAGTCGCAGCCCCTTGCTTAGATTAAAAGCAGCCAAAAGCTAGTCTAGTTTGTCCAGGCCAGAGTGCAAGGCACCACTTAAAACTACAGGGGAACTTGCACTGATAAAAGTGGTTGTTGTCAGCAAATAAAATAAAAATAGAGTAAAAGCTAGTTAACCTTTCTTAGTACCACTAGTCAAAGTCCTTAAACAGCCTCGCCCCCCAAGGAAGGAAGTGTGCCTTCCTGCTTTCAAAGGAAGGAAGCCTGAGATAATCCTAAGGAGTTAAGCCCCAGCTGATAGTTGAGCCATCAGCCTCAATTAACACATCATTGGCTGGCAGCAGTAGCTGGGAGGGACCAGCCACACATATAAAGTCAGAGCACCCTAGCGAGGGAGCCCCAGCTGACAAAGCATCATGGCGAGTTAAGCAGCAGAGCGAGGAGGACAGGGCCCTCCACTCTGCCTGTCTGTTCCCTGACCTCAACTAAACCGCAGTTTCCAACCCATTGACGTAATAAATCTTAAACAAAACTATGCAGGTAAGAAGCCAGCAGGGGTGTGGGGGCTTTCCAGTGTTTTGCACTGCCTGCAGCATGTATGACTATCTCCCTGTTGGACAGAAGTCGTGGGTGTGCTCTCGGTGCAATGAGCTCCTGGCTCTCCGAGAATGACTTCATTTCCTTGAGGCCAAGATGGCTGACCTGGAAAAGCTGAGAGAGGCAGAGAGGTGTGTGGAGGAGGCCTTCAGGGACGTTATAGCTGTATCCCACTCCAAGGATGATAGCTCTTCTGTTATCATGGAGAACGATGGTCTCAGGGAAGGAGAGCATCCAGCTGAGAAAGAGGGAAATAATCCCTTAGAAGAGACCCATTCCTTGGGGGATGAGTAGCTATCCTCTTGTGCCGAGGATATATCTCCAGGGGGTGGAGGGATCCTTATAGTGGGTGATTCGATCATTAGGAACATAGACAGTGGGGTGTGTGATGGGCGTGCAGACCGCAAGGTGATCTGCCTGCCTGGTGCGAAGGTTGCGGATATCGCCCATCGTTTAGATAGTTTGGTAGACAGTGCTGGGGAGGAGTCAGTGGTCGTGGTGCATGTTGGCACCAACGACATGGGGAAATGCAGCCGTGAGGTCCTGGAAGCAAAATTTAGGTTGCTAGGTAGGATGCTGAAAGCCAGGACCTCCAAGGTGGCTTTCTCTGAAATGCTACCGGTTCCACGCGCAGGACCAGCCAGACAGGCCCAGCTTTATAGACACAATGGTGTTGGGAGGAGGGGTTTGGATTTGTTAGACACTGGGGAACATTTTGGGACAAGCCGGGCCTGTACAAAAGGGACGGCCTCCACTTGAACCAGAATGGAACCAGACTGCTGGCACTTAAAATTAAAAAGGTGGCAGAGCAGCTTTTAAACTGGCTGAGGGGGGAAACCCGACAGGAGCTGAGGAAGGTCCGGTTCGGAATAAACCTCCCCCCTGGGATAAAGACCAAAGAGATGATGAAATTTTAAAAGGAGTAGGCTGTCAGCTCTGCACCGAGACAGCAGTGCAGGCAGGGCTGGAAATTCCTGGGTATCTACCAGGGCGGGAAAGTCCTTAGCTGGCAGCTTGGTCGTAAATCTGCCAGGCTAACGAGGATGAAGCATGATAAGGGCAAGGCCCTTTCCAAGCTTACGTGCCAAGCCAGAAGTCCAGAAGCAAGGTCAGCAGAGGTCCGGGTTCAAGTGCCGAGGGGTCAGTCCTAGATAAGGTTCAGGGAAACTAGAAACACACGAAGCCACGCCTGACGTTGTAGTCAGCAACGAGCTGCAGCCAGGGTTTGACTTTTAAGGAGCAGGTTTGTCAGCAGGTGTGAGCCCTCAGCATTTTGGCCTTAAGTGGACAGGCCTGCCCCTCTTCTGCCTGACCTTCTGTTGTCTACGTTCTGCAGGTGAGGGGGGAGTATCGTGTTCACTGGCTGCGTCTGGCTGAAGGGCTTCAGCTGTGTCTGGGGTGCTCTGCAGCTGAGGGGGAGAAGGAGCTGGGTTCTCAGGAGTTTCCTCCGTTTCTCCTTCTGGGTCTACTGCTTCTGGGTCTGCTGCTGTTACTCCTGAGTCATCCTCGTCTGATGAGTCCTCTGACGGGGCCATGACATAGGCCTAGAAGTAGGCATTGTGAGAGCAGGGGCACAGGATATAAATTCAGAAGGGCAAAATTACCACAGGCCAAACCACAAGTGCCAAAGACACTTGAAGAGAGACACTGCTTACAAGTGCCTGTACGCTAATGCTAGGAGCCTCCGAACCAAGATGGGAGAACTGGAGTGCTTGGTCTTAGAGAAGAGCATTGATATAGTGAGCATAACAGAGACCTGGTTGAATGGAGAAAACCAGTGGGATACGGTTATCCCTGGATATAAACTATATCGGAAGGACAGGGAAGGACGTATTGGTGGCGGAGTCGCTCTATACGTGAAAGAAGGCATTGAATCCAGCAAGCTGGAAACCCCAAAAGAGGCGGACTCCTCCACAGAACCGTTGTGGGTGGTGATACCATGCCCCAGGAGGGATTTAATACTGGGAACGATCTATCGTCCCCCTGATCAAAATGCTCAGGGAGACCTTGAGATGAGATATGAAATTGAGGAAGCATCCAAACTAGGAAATGTGGTAGTAATGGGTGACTTCAACTACCCAGATATAGTCTGGCCACATATGTGTTCCAATCATGACAAAGAAGCAAAATTTCTAGATATTCTAAATGACTATTCCCTAGACCAGTTGGTCATGGAACCGACCAGAGGGATGGCAACCCTGGACTTAATCCTCAGTGGGGACCGGGACCTGGTGCGAGATGTAAGTGTTGTTGAACCAACTGGGAGCAGTGACCATAGTGCTATTAAATTAAACATACATGTAAATGGCCAATTGCCAAGAAAATCCAACACAGTCACATTTGACTTCAAAAGAGGAAACTTTACAAAAATGAGGGGATTGGTAAAAAGAAAGCTGAAGAACAAAGTCCAGAGGGTCACATCACTCGAAAATGCTTGGAAGTTGTTTAAAAACACTATATTAGAAGCTCAACTGGAGTGCATACCGCAGATCAGAAAAGGTACCGCCAGGGCCAAGAAGATGTCAGCATGGTTAACAAGCAAAGTCAAGGAAGCTCTTAGAGGCAAAAAGTCTTCCTTCAGAAAATGGAAGTCTTGTCCGAATGAAGAAAATAAAAAAGAACACAAACTCTGGCAAAAGAAATGCAAGAAGACAATAAGGGATGCTAAAAAAGAATTTGAGGAGCACATTGCTAAGAACATAAAAACCAACAACAAAAAATTATATAAATACATTGAAAGCAGGAGACCATCTAGGGAGGCAATTGGACCCTTGGATGATAAGGGAGTCAAAGGTGTACTAAAGAATGATAAGGAGATTGCAGAGAAGCTAAATGAACTCTTTGCATCTGTCTTCACAGTGGAAGATATAGGGCAGATTCCTGAACCTGAACTAACATTTGCAGGAAGGGATTCTGAGGAACTGAGACAAATAGTGGTAACGAGAGAGGAAGTTCTAGGCTTAATGGACAATATAAAAACTGACAAATCACCGGGCCCGGATGGCATCCACCCGAGAGTTCTCAAAGAACTCAAATGTGAAATTGCTGATCTGCTAACTAAAATATGTAACTTGTCCCTCAGGTCCTCCTCCGTGCCTGAGGACTGGAAAGTGCCAAATGTAACGCCAATTTTCAAAAAGGGATCCAGAGGGGATCCTGGAAATTACAGGCCAGTTAGCTTAACTTCTGTCCCTGGAAAACTGGTAGAAAGTATTATTAAAGCTAGATTAACTAAGCACATAGAAGAACAAGCTTTGCTGAAGCAGAGCCAGCATGGCTTCTGCAAGGGAAAGTCCTGTCTCAGTAACCTATTAGAATTCTTTGAGAGTGTCAACAAACATATAGATAGAGGTGATCCAGTGGACATAGTGTACTTAGACTTTCAAAAAGTGTTTGACAAGGTACCTCACCAAAGACTTCTGAGGAAGCTTAGCAGTCATGGAATAAGAGGAGAGGTCCTCTTGTGGATAAGGAATTGGTTAAGAAGCAGAAAGCACAGTGTAGGAATAAATGGACAGTTCTCCCAATGGAGGGCTGTAGAAAGTGGAGTCCCTCAAGGATCGGTATTGGGACCAGTACTTTTCAACTTGTTCATTAATGACCTAGAATTAGAAGTGAGCAGTGAAGTGGCCAAGTTTGCTGACGACACTAAATTGTTCAGGGTTGTTAAAACAAAAAGGGATTGCGAAGAGCTCCAAAAAGACCTCTCCAAACTGAGTGAACGGGAGGAAAAATGGCAAATGCAATTTAATATAAACAAGTGTAAAGTTATGCATATTGGAGCAAAAAATCTTCATTTCACATATACGCTCATGGGGTCTGAACTGGTGGTGACCAACCAGGAGAGAGACCTCGGGGTTGTAGTGGACAGCACGATGAAAATGTCGACCCAGTGTGCGTCAGCTGTGAAAAAGGCAAATTCCATGGTAGGGATAATTAGGAAAGGTATTGAAAATAAAACAGCCGATATCATAATGCCGTTGTATAAATCTATGGTTTGGCCGCATTTGGAATACTGTGTAGAGTTCTGGTCGCCTCATCTCAAAAAGGATATTATAGAGTTGGAAAAGGTTCAGAAGAGGGCAACCAGAATGATCAAGGGGATGGAGCGACTCCCTTATGAGGAAAGGTTGCAGCATTTGGGGCTTTTTAGTTTAGAGAAAAGGCGGGTCAGAGGAGACATGATAGAAGTGTATAAAATTATGCATGGCATTGAGAAAGTGGATAGAGAAAAGTTCTTCTCCCTCTCTCATAATACTAGAACTCGTGGACATTCAAAGAAGCTGAATGTTGGAAGATTCAGGACAGACAAAAGGAAGTACTTCTTTACTCAGCGCATAGTTAAACTATGGAATTTGCTCCCACAAGATGCAGTAATGGCCACCAGCTTGGATGGCTTTAAAAGAAGATTAGACAAATTCATGGAGGACAGGGCTATCAATGGCTACTAGCCGTGATGGCTGTGCTCTGCCACCCTAGTCAGAGGCAGCATGCTTCTGAAAACCAGTTGCCGGAAGCCTCAGGAGAGGAGAGTGTTCCTGCACTTGGGTCCTGCTTGCGGGCTTCCCCCAGGCACCTGGTTGGCCACTGTGAGAACAGGGTGCTGGACTAGATGGGCCACTGGCCTGATCCAGCAGGCTCTTCTTATGTTCTTATGTTCTTAAACCAAAGCTATCCCTCACCACATGCATACCAGACCTTTATTTCCCTTTAGATAGTCATGGCTTCTCCCAAAGAATCCTGGGAAGTGTAGTTAGTGAAGGGTGGTGAGAGTTGCTAGGAGTGCCCTGTTCCCCTCACTGAGCTTCAATCAGAGCGGCTGACTGTTAAACCAGTCTGGCCACTGGAGTTCTGTCAGGGGGAAGGGAGTCTCCTCTCAGCACTCTTCACAAACTACACTTCCCAGAATTCTTTGCGGGGGAGCAATGACTGTCTAAAGTGAAATACAGGTCTGGTGAGTGTTTGGCCCCTTGATTTGGCAAGCCAAGCAGGTGTGAGTCTGGCTTTTAGAACACTGACATTTGGTTCTTACTGAGCTTGCCCAGCTTTATCATTGAGTTCAATGCTAAATTTCTTAAATTAATTAAAAATCAGCCAGGGTTTTTTTTTTTTACTTTTAAACTGCAGTAGATGAAGGTCAGAGTATGGTGCAAGGTCAGTAATAGGATTATAAGTACTCTGTGAACATGGCTGATTTTTAACTAATTTCAACAAATTATGAGAACTCTATCGGAGAAAAAATCCAAAAGGGTCTGGGTTTTTTCTCTTTCTTTGTGCACTTTGAACTCTTGATTCTTTCTGACTGTTTTGTGTATCAGCATGAAAATTTACAGGGTTGTTAAGCAAGCATTTCTGAGTTCAGGGCTACAAGCTGTGTAAGGTTTTTTTTTTAAATGAGCTTATGGGAAGTATCAGAACGGCATGGGGGTATTTTCATTTTAACATTACGGAATGCAAAAAATCCATGCTCACTATAGTATACAGCCACTCTTGTGGCTGTATCATACAAAGTAATACTAG
Source organism: Rhineura floridana (assembly GCF_030035675.1). Lineage (NCBI taxonomy): Eukaryota > Metazoa > Chordata > Lepidosauria > Squamata > Rhineuridae > Rhineura > Rhineura floridana. The sequence goes on from NC_084490.1 coordinate 71,061,765, forward strand.
CCTAAATAAAAGAGCAAATGTAGGAGGTTTGAGGATAGCACATTCTAGCATGTATTAACCAAAAAAAAATGAAATGGACTGCCTTCAAGTCGATTCTGACTTATGGGTGACCCTATGAATAGGGTTTTCATGGTAAGCGGTATTCAGATGGGGTTTTCCATTGCCTCTCTCTGAGGCTAAGAGGCAGTGACTGGCCCAAGGTCACCCAGTGAGCTTCATGGCTGTGTGGGGATTCGAACCCTGGTCTCTCAGGTCATAGTCCAACACCTTAACCACTACACCACACTGGCTCTCGCTATTAACCAAGGTGTAGTACTATTCCTCTTTTTTAGATTTACCTAGTAAAAGCTTCATTATAGGTTTTTAAAAAAAGATTGTCAGGTGTTGCAAATACTAGCATATTTTACCATGACTGTTTGAATATTAATATCATTATTTACAAACAAGATAAAGCTTTGCCATATACTCAAAAAGATGCCTTTTTTATTTGACCTCAGCTCAGTCTTAATATTTGGTTTTATTTTTCCACCTTGGGAACAAAACATACTCAGTTAAACCAAGCCTTTTTCATCAGTCCCACAAAATGCTTCCAATTTTTAGCAATAACCATCTGAGCTGTTACTAAGACAGACTAGACCAGCTCTTTATCTGTTCCATTTTCATATGGTCCATACCCAGCAATGCTAGTGAAGGTATTGGCTTGAGGTCCTGTCTATTGATTTAATTAATTTCTTGAAATGCCATTTTCCAAATTTCCAAACTTTTTAATAGGAAAAATAAAGTGGATGGTAGAAAAGAGGAGACTGAACAGGAACTAAATGTTTCATCCTTGATTTAAATACTGAAATTGTGTTTTTTAAAGGGCTACAAACCCAGTCTGATCTGTCAGCATTAAAAAACTGAGAATAGGGATCATGGGGACGTTAGGGTGGGGCATATTTTTTTACCAGGATTTCCAGACTCGAAGGTTATTAACTCAGAAGGGGTTGGTAATTTTATTCAAACTGTGAGCATTGAACCAGAAATAGTAGATCTTTCAACTCTTGCCCTTCCTCAAATTCCATGGAAAAGAATTGTATCTGGGGGGTGTGTGGCTTACCTGAATGCAAGATGGCTGCTTGAGCTCTTCTCTCCCAGTTCCGTGAGGGCCTATTATACTACTACTAATCAATTTAGAGCAAGCTTCAACCTCTAATTAACTGCTGATGGTACAGGAATGATTACAGCATATAGTAAGATAAAAGCAAATGCACGTTAGAGCATCTGTCAGAATCTGCTTGTCAAACATGATTGAATTGATATGGAACAAAGGAGTAAAGGAAGAAAAGGCCCAAAACTGCCTAATGTCCTGCTAGATGACAATGAGATGGCATGCAACTCCCCTGTTAAAAAAGCTCCACTGGCTGCCAGTTCAAAGTGCTGGTGCTGACCTATAAAGCCCTATATGGCTTGGGTCCAGGTGATTTGTCAGATTGCATCGCCCTCTATGTGCCTGCCCGGACCCTGAGATCTTCAGGAGAGGCCCTTCTTTCAATACTTACATCCGCACAAGTACAACTAGTGGAAATACGAGATAGGGTCTTCTCGGTGGTGGCCCCTAGGCTTTGGAATTCCCTCACTAGGGAGATAAGAATGACCCCTTCCCTGTAGTCCTTTCGCCGACAGTTAAAAGCTTTCTTATTTCAGCAAGCCTTTGATTCCGAAGGCGGCCAAGGATAGGCCCAAAAGGATATTATATTGTTCTTGCCAGTTTATTTTTTAATTCTGATTTTATGATTATGTTTTTTAATTATTAGAAACAGTTTAATGCTATTTTAAAGTAGAGTTCATTTTTTAATTATATCTGTTTATACTTATTCATTTATGTATTATATGCTTTTATTTTTGATAGGTTTTTAATTGTATGTGTCTTTTATCTGGAAGCCGCCGTGAGTTCCAATTTGGAAAAACGGCGGGGTATTAATAAAGTTAATAATAATAATAATAATAATAATAATAATAATAATAATAATAATCCAATCCAATCTTTATTCGACCATAGGTCAGCTTAAAACATAGTAAGACAAAAACATACATGTAGCAATATGCTATATGACATTTTAGTTAATACATAGTTTTATATATAAAAACATGAATTTTTAAAATAGCTTAAGAACATTTAAAACTTAGATTTGTTAATTAAATTTCCGTGAGGCCTAGGTTAAACTTTAATTTACAATGTTAATATATCTAACATATCATCTTAAATTAACTATAATCAATCGCTTGGCACTTTATAATAACTTATTAAGACAACACATTTGTCAATAAATATCTAATCCAGTATGACAGATTATAATTATCATTTACAGAAAGAAATAGCTTTTACAATATTAGATCGTATATTTTGCACGGCTACACTATATTTTAAGTGTAATTTTAGGGGAGGTATCTCCCAATAGATATTCTAATTGATCTAATTCAGATTTGTGAAGTATGTTTATTAACAATGGGGTAATTATTTGTTGCCTTAGTGTCTTATATAGGGGGCAGTGAAGAAGTATGTGTTTATTATTTTCCACATCACCTTCTCCACAAAGACATACTCGATCTTTATATGGTATTTTGAGTAGTCTGCCATCCATAACAGCTGAAGCAGAGCTTGGAAAAGTTACTTTTTTGAACTACAACTCCCATCAGCCCAATCCAGTGGCCATGCTGGCTGGGGCTGATGGGAGTTGTAGTTCAAAAAAGTAACTTTTCCAAGCTCTGAAAGGCATCACATCTAATCGGATCTTAGTAAAGTCTTTGCGATGTTTAGGTATTTCTAAGGTCAGTAAATAAGGCATTGGTTTAAAAAAATTTTGGTTGTGTCTTTGATTTTTTATTAAAAGTAATTGCTGTTGGTGGTCTATATCAGACAGACGCTGTCTTATTCCAACCAACGCAGCTTCATAACCCATAAATTTAATAAGATGTGTTGAAAAGCCTATCTGTGATAGTTTGTCTGTAATTGATTTCGCCCAAGGGGATTGATGATTATCAATCAGAATATCTGGAGCAATACCTATTGGGTTAAAATTAAGTTTTAACCATAGATTAATTCTCATTAACCAAATTTTGGTTTCAATCATTTGAGCCCCTGCTTCGTGTCTTAGAATGTTATTAGATACACATGTCGGGGTTGACATAATGGATCTCAGAAAGATAGTTTGTATTGCTTCAAATGAACTAAATTTCTGATTTACATTTGTTTGGGATCCAAAGGTCAGTTGGGCTACTATTTTAGCGTTGAAAATCTTCATAACTAGAAGAAAAGTTTGACCTCTTGTATAAAAAAATGCTAATAATGCTTTTAAAGTTCTCCGTGCATTCATAATCATACACTGATTATGCATCAAATAGCTGCCAGAGGATTGAAATATATAGCCTAAATACTTTAAGGAATTCACCTGTTCTATTTTGTATCCATGAATTTGCCAATCAGATTTAGATTTTTTCTTAGTAAATGCTATTATTTTTGTCTTTTGATAATTTATAGTTAATAATTCGGTGGAGCAGTAATTTACTAATTTAGTTAAAAGTCGCTTAAGGTCAATTGGAATCCTTGAACATAAGGCTACATCGTCTGCATATAAAAGGATATTACGTGGTTTTTTAGCCAAAATAGGAGGATGGGATGAAACTGGTGCTAAATTGTGCACTATGTCGTTGATATAGATGTTAAATAGGACTGGCAATAGTACACACCCTTGTTTCACACCTCTTGATGTTAGTACTGGATTTGTTAAGTGGCCATTAATACTACAGCGTATTTGAAGCGAGGTATTTTTGTATAATCCTTGGATCAGAGCTATAAGACGTTTATCCATACCTAAATAGTTAAGTTTTGACCAAAGACGAGTGCGGGAGATCGAATCAAAAGCCGCCTTTAGGTCTATGAAGGCCGTATAAAAGGACCCTCCTTTCCTATTTGCATATTTGTCTACTAAATGATGTAAAACTAATATATGGTCAAAAATTGATCTATTCGGGCGGAATCCTGCCTGTTCGATCGTTATGATATTACTTTGGTCAATCCAATCTGCTAGTTTTAAGTATAGGTGGGCCGCATATAATTTACTGATTGTGTTTATCAAGCTGATTGGCCTATAGTTGTTCGGATCGTTGGCAGGTCCTTTTTTGTATATTGGGACTATTGTAGCCATTCCCCAATCTTTTGGTATTTCAAGTGTTAGATCAATATAAGTAAATAATGAGGCTAACACCAGGGCCCACCAATGTATATTTTCCTTAAACACTTCTGGGGGAATGTTATCAGGTCCAGGGGCTTTATTGGATTTTAATTTATTGATTAAGTAAATGACCTCGTTTTTGTTTACTGGCGCCCATTCCTGGATTCTCTCATCAAACATACATGGTGTTAATCCGATATCAATCTCCTCCCAATATAATTTTCGAAAATGGGTTTCCCAAATATGAGGTGGAACGTTTGCAGAATTATGGTGCTGGGCCTTCGGCCAATGTGCCGTTACAAGCCCCCAGAAAGAATTGGGATTTTTTAATTTGGCAGCTTCGAATAGTTTCTGCCATACTTTATTTCTTTCTTGTTGTTTTTTAAATTTTATTAAATCTTTGTATTTTTTCTTTATTTCACAGTAAGCCTGTAAATCGTCACGTGATCTCGAGACATTCAATTTTTGGTAAGTAGCTGTCATTTGTTTTCTGACCTCAGCACATTCCTTATCGAACCACGTCTTAGATTTAGGTCTATGAGGGAATTTATGGGAACATGCACAATTTAGAATAAATGTTTGTAAAGTTGTTATAAGTTTTTGCAAAGTTATAAGTGGGTTAATTTCAGTAATAGGTGCTAATATTTCTTTTTTAATTGTGTCCATTGCTGAGGAATTCAGAGTATTAGTGATCTCAAGTCTAATTTTAGGTAACCATTTAACTTTGGTGGATCGCATTTCTATTTCATTATTAGAGAATGTCTTGCGTGGTAAGTGAACCTCTTCTGAGTTCATATCGATTTCTACTGTAACTGGTAAATGATCGCTCTCTGGTCGATTAACTATATTTAGTTTATTTACTAAGAAAAAAAGTTCTGTTGACACAAACATTAAATCTATGAGTGACGAGCCCACCGTTGAATAATACGTAAGATCTCCCATATCATCTCCAGAGGTACGACCATTCAATAAGGTTAGATTAACCACCATACACATCTTCATTAAAATTAATCCTGTGTGGTTCATACCCTTATCTTTAGAACTGCGTGGAGGGATGTTATTAATCTCTGATGGTAACAGAGTCATTTGATGATATTTTTCGTATAAGGCCAGATCTGAGGTGCCAATTCTTGCATTAAAGTCTCCATGCAAAATTAATCTTTTTTGAGGGTTTTCTATCGTCAGTTTTGTTATAAAATTCTCAAGCAGCAAAATTCTTTCTTCAGCAATTTTATTATTTCGAGCCGGTGGTAAATAGGTATTAATAAGTATTATTGCATTTTGACTGAACTCCAGGATAAGAGCAATAGCCAAGTCTTGTAAATTACCTAATGGTGTTATTTTAGTTTTCAAAGAGGTCGAAATAAATATACAAATCCCCCCTTTGGGTCTACCTCCTCTTTCACTTGATGTCGCTAATAAGTGAAAGGGTATATATCCATCTAAGCTGGGTTTGTTCGTAGACCATGTTTCTTGAAGTGAGATTATATCGTAATGAGTTAAAATGTCAATGGTGTCTTGGTTTGTGGACTTATTGGCCCAACCGGAAATATTCCATGATATCATATGCAACTCTTTTCCCTTCATGTCAACTTTAAGTCAATTGCCTGTATTATCTATGATTGAAGGTTGTTGTTCCATCTCATCTTTGCTCTTGTCAGCGCTTATTGAATGATTTTGTTGTCAATTCGGGGTTGGTTGGTTTAGAGAGTTATCCCAAGATGGTTTTTCATTATTTCGAACTCGCAAAGCATCTGCCTTGTCCATAGAATTAGTTGTGGAAATGAGATTTTGTATATCCACTAGATTGGCTTCTTCCTCTGGGTTTTCCATAAGTCGAATCAAATTTTTGAGTCTATTTATTGTCTCTTTTTTCTCATCAGCATTAAACTTGGGATATAAATCAAGTAATAACTCTTCTGGGGAAAAGGTCTGAGTCTTCGTTCTGTTTAAAGTAGATGTTAAATTTAAATGTTGATCTTCTGGAGTAAAGTGTGAGTCGGTTTCTTCTGTTGTATCTCTCTCTTTCATAAGTTGTTTTCCTTGCATGTAAGAGTCATTTATTGGTGTTGCCATTTTCAGGAGAGGACTTGGTGAATTGGAGTTATCGAAACATCTAATAACCCATATAGAATAGAGAGATAGTTTTTCTCTGTTTGCATATATCTTGTTTGTTGTTTCGGAATCATGGAAAGTTACAATAGCTCTAGACGCAGTTTTAGTATAGAACAGATATTGTACGTTATTAATTGCATCTATATCTATTGACCCAGGTATGATGCTCTCCAATATCTCCCACATATATTGTCTTCTTTGATAATAATTAAGCCATTTCTTTGGCTTGGGGAAGTTTAGAAATGCTAATTTCTTCTTATTCAGTGTCAACTTCCAATATGATTTTTCTACTTTATTGCTTTCCTTTATATCTTTATTACAAACATTTCCTGCTTGAGTTTGTTCCATAATGACATGGTTAGGTTCCTCTATTTTTTGTAAGGGTATTTCTTGTTGTAGATATTGATTTAATTCAGCTATTTCAGGTGTTTGAAATGTTTTAGATTCTTGTGATTTCACATTTTCTTTCATTTTCTTTGCTCTCTTTCTTCTTTTCTTTCCCTTTTTATTTTTCTTTTTTGAATCTTGTCTAGGGGCATCTAATAGCTGAAATATCTTCCCATAATTCATATATGTCTTCTTAGGTTTTTTATAATTTTTTATATTTTTACTTTTCTTTCTTTGTTGACCATTTTGTTTTTTACCAATCTTATTTGTAATATCCTCTTTACGTTCTTGCATCTTAGTCTGAGTCTCTTGTGATTTTTGTATTATATTACAACTCCTGAAATTAGTTTGCGCATCTATTTTTGTAACAAGTTGAATAAGCGTCGTTATAAGAGAATTTGACTCTGCTATATATGTCCCTATTTGAGAGAAGTAATTCTTTACTGATGTAAACCATTCTTCTCTTAATGGGGGTTCTGTCACTTTAACTTCATCCAAATGTTCCACTTCATTTGCATAGCTTTTTTGTAGCTCATTTGTAGCATCTTTCCTCCCTTCTTTATATATTGAGTTAATGTAATCTATAAAGTCACATACACTTAAATCTGATTGATCTGCTACATTCTTTCTTGAGAAACAAGTTGTTAGGATTTCTTCATTTCTTGTTGACGTTAGTTCTTGTATCATCTCTTTGTGGGTTGACTCTAAGGTAGGCATGGAGCTAGATGTTGATAAATTATTTACACAGTCCGCTATATATATATCCTCATAATTCAAAATTATATCTTTTTGTCCTATTTGCAATAGCTCCTCTGCCAAGTTCATACCAGAAAAACTCTTTCTCTTTTGTGTCAGTATATCTATGTTAGTTAAAGGAACATCAAGGACATTCTTGTTTCGAGTTACTTGAGGGTTGTAAAGCTATCAAACTCGCTTTCTCTTTTTTTTCACTTTCTTTACTGCTGGTTTTGATATTTCCCTTGTAAAATTGTGTGATTTCCGTTTGTTTATGTTTAAGGTGTAGTTGTCTGGAAACAAGCGGCGTCTACTCTAAAGTAACATAAACGCCCAGCTTATTACAAGCACTTCTGGTAAGAACCATTTCTGTTTACTGCCTGTCTTCTAAATAGGTTGTTAAATTTCTTCAGTATTTTTTCTCTTTAACTTTCGTGAGTTGTTAGTGATATAATTAGGTCTTTCTCCTTGAGGTTACTCTCAACTCTTAATGATATAACTCAGTCTCTTTATCTTTATCTCATGTATATTTGGCGTTTAGAATTGTCAGGGTATGTTAGCAGTCGCCTTTCATGTTCACTTTCTTCTTAATTTGATGGACTCGTTATATCACTCATATAAATGTCTTAGTAAAACTTAATAAGATGAACTTAATAAGATGAATCAGTTGTTTGAATCAACTCACTAATCAGATAATCCAATGTCCAGGGAGCTCCGAACTTAACGTCTTTTCCTCTCGGCAGACATCTTCCTTCCTCGACCTAATAATAATAATAATAATATTCTAAACTCCTGCATAAAGATTGAGCAAGTGACACATAAGCAGCTATTGCCCCACTTGACCAAAAACTTTCAGACCTCCAGGAGCAATTTTCTAACATAGCTAATACAGCTGGAATGGCATTAGATCTGCATTTAAAACACAAACCCAAGATTAAAATGCCTGAAAAAGTCACTAGAGATATGCAAATTCAACTTGAATACCAGGGCAATATCAGTCATAAAACCAATATTTGCTTTCAAGGTTTTCCGGAGCGAGAAGAAGGGGGATCTTCAATTGAATTTATACTCAGATGGTTTCAAGATCTGCAAATTGACATTAACCTCTCCCCTATGGATACTGAAGTTTCTAAAAAAGGAAATTCTAAAAGCTCAATGGCAAGCAATTCCAACAAGGGAAAAAGGGGGGGAACAGCAGAAGAACCCAATGTGGCTTCACAAAAAGCTTAGAGAGGACCTGAAAACAAAAAAGGACACATACGGAAAGTGGAAAGAAGGCCAGGCCACAAAGGAAGAGTACAGGCAGGTATCACGGAATTGCCGGGATGGTGTCAGGAAGGCTAAAGCTGAGAATGAGCTGAGGCTAGCGAGGGATGCTAAAAGCAACAAAAAAGCTTTCTTCAGGTATGTCCATAGTAAAAGACAGAGAAAAGAAATGGTGGCACAGCTACTCAATGAGGATGGCAAAATGATAACAGATGACAAAAAAAAGACAGAAGTCCTCAATTCCTACTTTGGCTCAGTCTTCTCCCAAAAAAGGGCCTATGACCCTCCCGGGAAACATGAAGTAGAAGGATCAGGATTGGACCTTGAGACTGATAGGCAAATGGTCAAGGAATACCTAATCACTTTGAATGAGTTCAAATCGGCAGGGCCCGATAAACTGCATCCTAGAGTATTGAAGGAACTGGCTGAAGAACTCTCAGAACCGCTGTCTATTATATTTGCGAAATCATGGAGGACCGGTGAAGTGCCCAATGACTGGAGGAGAGCTAATGTTGTCCCTATCTTCAAAAAGGGCAAAAAGGAGGAACCAGGGAACTACAGACCAGTCAGCCTAATATCAATCCCTGGGAAAATTCTGGAGCAGATTATAAAGCAGTCAATCTGTAAGCACCTTGAAAACAATGCAGTGATTACTAAGAGCCAACATGGATTTATCAAGAACAAATCCTGCCAAACTAATCTCATCTCATTTTTTGATTGGGTAATCTCCCTTGCAGACTGTGGGAATGCTGTGGACATAATATATCTCGACTTCAGCAAAGCTTTTGACAAAGTGCCCCATGATATTCGGATTACCAAGCTAGCTAAATGTGGGCTGGTTGGAACAACTATCAGATGGATCAACAGTTGGCTCCAGAATCGGCTCCAGAATCGTACTCAAAGAGTGCTTATCAATGGTTCCTTCTCAAACTGGGCAGAAGTAACGAGTGGGGTACCACAGGGCTCGGTCCTGGGCCCAATGCTCTTTAACATTTTTGTTAACAACTTGGATGAGGAGGTACAAAGCATGCTTATCAAATTTGCAGATGATACAAAATTGGGGGGCATAGCTAATACTGTGGACGACAGAAAGAAAATTCAAAGGGACCTTGATAGGCTGGAGCGTTGGGCTGAAAACAACAGAATGAAATTCAACAGGGGTAAATGCAAAGTTCTACACTTAGGAAAAAGAAACCAAATGCACAGTTATAAGATGGGGGATACTTGGCTCAGCAGTATGACATGTGAGAAAGATCTTGGAATTGTCATTGATCACAAGCTGAATATGAGCCAACAATGTGATGTGGCTGCAAAAAAGGCAAACGCTATGTTAGGCTACATTAACAGAAGTATAGTTTCCAAATTGCTTGAAGTACTAGTTCCCCTCTATTCAGCACTGATTAGGCCTCATCTTGAATACTGCGTCCATTTCTGGTCTCCGCACTTCAAGAAGGATGCAGACAAACTGGAACAGGTTCAGAGGAGGGCAACAAAGATGATCAGGGGACTGGAAACCAAGCCCTATAAGGAGAGACTGAAAGAACTGGGCATGTTTAGCCTGGAGAAGAGAAGACTGAGGGGAGATATGATAGCACTCTTCAAGTACATGAAAGGTTGTCACATAGAGGAGGGCCGGGATCTCTCCTCAATCGTCCCAGAGTGCAGGACATGGAATAATGGGCTCAAGTTGCAGGAAGCCAGATTTCGACTGGACATCAGGAAAAACTTCCTAACTGTTAGAGCCATACAACAATGGAATCAATTATCTAGAGAGATAGTGGGCTCTGCAACACTGGCGGCATTCAAGAGGCAGCTGGACAGCCATCTGTTGGGAATGCTTTGATTTGGATTCCTGCATTGAGCAGGGGGTTGGACTCGATGCCTTGTAGGCCCCTTCCAACTCTTGTATTCTATGATTCTATGAACAAGTCTATAGAGTGGCAGGCAATCACAATCAAACTGGTGGTTCCATAAGAGATCTTGTGGTTCGCTTTGATAAATACTGTATATAAGCGGAGGTTTACAAAGCTCTGCATAATTTCAGAGAACTTAAATATGGAGATGCTTTTGTTCAAATTTACCAGGATGTTTGTGTGGAAACACTTAGAAGACGGCAAAGCTTAAGATCAGTTCTGCAAAAGGCTACAGTGCAGTACCAATAGGGATCTCCATTTAAACTTATTGTTCACCACAAAGAAAAGACTATGACTGCAGTTAAGCTGAAGGGGGCAATAGCTCTTCTTGCAGAAATGCAACTGGAAATTCCTGAAGACTCCATGATGGAAGCGATGATTATGGTGATTCAGTTCCTGGCTGGGAACAACAAAGAAAAAAAAGTAGTGGGAAAGCGTAAAATCTAAAAGTCTGCACACACAAAAATGGAAAAAGGCACCTCTATTAGAAGAGGATCACTAAATGATGATTACTGAAAAAAACCTTTTTCTTCAATACCAGAATCTGCCTTTTTCTCCCCTTTTACTTTTCGCACTATTGAAGTACTTGGCTCAGTTTTAGCTATTTTCTAGCTTTCCCCCCTATAATAGTTCTCCTTTGTTGTTGCAGAGGAAACTCATTTTTTGGCTTTTGTGAGAAGTATTTTTTTAACTCTGCTCTTAAATTAGATAGCGCTTATGGTCAGGTTGTATGAGGCCTCCTTTTGTTAGCATCCTGGCCCCTCTGGCCCACCCCAGGTTTACTCAGAGTAGCTCATGTTTTAGTCATAGATGCACCAGTTGTGTTCCACTCCTGGAGGTGGTGGTTTTTATTTCCCCCCCCCATGTATGTCACTGTTAACCCTGTTTTGCCAAGTTCCATTCCCTTTGTTCATTTTTCTTCTCTTTATAACAGTGGTTTTCCCCCCTCCCCTCTTTTATTAATAGGCTGAGGGCTGAATTACACCTCTTAACCCTCTGATGAGAACATTAAAATTAATCTTCTGGAATGTCAAAGGGCTGGGAACAGCTCGTAAACATTCCCAGGTAGCTGCAGCACTAAAGGCTGAGAAGCCGGACATTATTTTTCTTCAGGAGACCCATCAGAAAATGGCTCATGTAAATGTTATTAAGCATTGTTGGCTGGAGGACCAATACAGCTCATATGGACCTTCTAAAGGCAGAGGGATCTCTGTAATGCTAGCTCAACGCTGCCCAATCTGTGTTGATGTTAAAACAGACACAAGAGGGCGCTATGTCTATATAAGAAGTTCTTTAGAAGTAGGTGAGTAACACTTGGCTCTATCTGTAGTCCTAACTCAGGCCAGTTAGAATTTCTAACAGAAGCACTAACTGATCTACAATCTTTTAGCCCAGGAAAAGTTATTTTGAAGGGGGGGGGAGATTTAAATATGGTCGTCAATGAGACATTAGACTGTAGTGATTCTTCTCATAGAGTTTCTCATGATATTACTCCTCTAGGGTCTCTCTTACATGACCATGAGCTTGTGGATGCCTGGCGTCTAAGACACCAACAGGATAAAGGTTTTATATTTTTCTTGTCTTGTTATAAAACTTATTCGAGGATTGACTTTTTATTATCACAAGATGCTAGCGATATCATACAGAGGGTGAACATTGGTGTCATTTCCTTGTCTGACCATGCTCCACTGTCAATAGAGCTAAATCCTGGTCAGAGAATTGAATCTACTTTTTCATGGAGGTTACCTTTAAGTCATTGTTGCTGAGGGAGATTAGAGATGGATTACTTGAGGTTGCTAATAACTATTTTGCAGAGAATATCACCCCTGATGTGGATTGGGCTACCATCTGGGATGCTATGAAAGTTGTGTTGCGAGGGCATTGTATACAGGAGGCAGTATGGCTCTGAAAAAGTACACAATTTGAGAAATCTAATCTAAAACCTTTTGGATGAGGTAAAGCCTCTTTCATGCGCCCAAATAGTGCTTAAGGTACAGTTTCCCCAGGTACACTGGTTATTGCTTGCTCAAGTGAAAGCATTGGGAGCACATATTAGCAGGACAGAGGGACCTCCTAGAATACTTACCTTTTATGAAATTTTCGGTATTGGGTCAGGCAATTTGAAAGGCATGATTTCTATATTGTATAAAGGTCCTCTTACATTGATTTGAGGATCTACAATAAGTTTAAAAGAGGCATGGGAAGCAGACTTGGGATTGGCCATTGAAGATAGCTCTTGGTGAGCTCTGTGGGGGGGGGGACCCTTTATGCTCCATTTCAGCCAAATGTCATGAAACTATACTTAAACTTATTTTGCTCTGGTATTACATGCTACTCAGGCTGGAAAAGATACATTCTACACTCTCTGCAGACTGTTGGCGGGGCAGCTGCATGATGAGAACATACTACCATATGTGATGGTCCTGTCCAATAGTGTACATTTTCTGGACTTGGATCTTTCAAAAGGTGTCTGCTATAGTCTCACAAATTATTCCTCCTTCTCCACAATTACCTCTTTTATTACTTTTCATTGGGCATCTACAAAAACTGCATTATAAATCACTAATAGTATTTTTGCTACCAGCTGTGCAGTTGGAAATTGCTCAGCATTGGAAACATGATACTCCATTTTCTGTATCCGGGTGGTGGGCTAAAGTGTGGAATATGGCTACATGAGAAAAATGGGCACAACAGAACAGATTGAGTAGAGGTGTAATTAAGTCTGAATGCTCCAGCCGTCCTCCTGCAGACCACTTTGTCAGCTGGTCCGGACTAATCAGAAGGTGTTAGAAGAGCTGTTTCAATTATTGCTTTTGTATGTCTGATATTTGTATGATTTTCTGTCACCTCCAATATGTTTCTTTTGTTTGTAATGTTTGATCATTCAATAAAAAGTTATTATTAATAAAGAGAAAAGCATGGTGACTGTGAGTCTCCCTGTATTATCAATATGCAGTGGCAGCTGGTGGGTCCATGTCGGTGGAGCAGTGGAATCTGCTCTGGGTTTTAGTCCACACATTCAAGGAGCTGTCCAAGGTGATGAAAAAACAGGTCCAGCTCCTTGGACAGCTCCTTGAAAAACCAACAGATTATGAGAAAAAAAGTCCAACAGGCATCTGGGTTTTCTCTCTCTCTCTTTAGACTTTGAACTCTCTGTTCTCTCTGACTGTTCTGTGTATCGCCATGAAAATTGAGAGGGTTGTTAAGCAAACGTTTCTGAGTTCAGGACTGTAAGTTTTGTAAGGTTTTGTTTCAAAATGAGCTTATGGGAAGCATCAGAATGGCATGGGGGTATTTTCAATTTAACATTGTGGAATGTGAAAAATCCACGCTGGCTGTAGTATACAGCCACTCTCATGGCTGTATAATAAAACTCAAGCAATTGTTGCATAGCTTCTTCTTCATTATATGTTTAGTGCCAGGGTTGGTGCCAGAGGGTGGCCAGGTTGGGCCCTGGCTGAGGGCCCCCTGAAGGGCCCCTCCTTAGGGTGGGTGGGTAGCGCTCCCTTCTGCAATCTGCAGCAGCATCAGCTCCCGACCCTGCCGCAGATCATGAGAGGGAGCTCCCAGGCACCCCGCACTGCTGTGCAGGCCTGTGACACCTGCCTGCGTGCCCCACCTACTTCTCCATTGACCCAAATGTTGGTTGTGCTGCGGGCGCAAGCCTGCCATCAACTAAGATGGCAGCAGAGGTTTCCCTAATGGGCTGATGCCCCTGCTGCCATCTTGGTTGATGGCAGGAATGCGTGTACAGTGTGGGTGGCGTTCACCAAGGGAAAGGTAGGTAGTTGGGGTGTGCATGTGTGTGCCGGGGCCCAGGGCAAGCTGATGCCCAAGTTTAGTACCCCCAATTTTCAGTGAATGAGTTTCCTTTTTCATTTCGTATTATGTATTGGATTGGGATATTGCAAGGAGTTAACAATTTTGGGATATTTAAAACATTATACAGTCACGAGAGTAGCTGTATACTATAGACAGCATGGATTTTTCACATTCCACCATGTTAAACTGAAACTGCCCCCAATACCATTTTGCTGCTTCCTATAAGCTCATTTCAAAACAAAATCTATAGTCCTGAACTTAGAAAAGCTTGCTTAGCAGCCGTTTACGTTTTCATGGTGATACACAAAACATTCAGAGAGAATCCAGAGTTCAAAGTACAAACCAAGACTAAAATAATCCAGACTATTGTTGCACTTTCTTCTGTCAGTGGTCTCATAATTTGTTGAAATTAACTAAAAATCAGCCATGTTCACAGAGTTCCTGTAGTCCTGTTACTTGACCTTGCCCAAAACTCTGACCTTCATCTTGTGCAGTTTAAAAGTTAAAAAAAATCATGGATGATTTTTAATTAATTTAAGAAATTTAACATTGGAGTCTATGGTAGTGCAGGCATGCTCTGTAAGAACCAAATGTTAGTGTTCTAAAAGCCAGACTAACAGTTGTTTGCCTTGGCTAATCAGGAGGCCACACCCATGCCAGACATTTATTCCACTTTAAATAGTCATGGCTTCCCCCAAAGAAGGGTGTTGAGAGTTGCTAGGAGACTCCTATTCCCCTGACAGAGCTCCAGTGACCAGAGTGGTTTAACAGTCAGCCTGTTTTCCCAGAGAATTCTGGGAAACATAGACCTGTGAGGGGAAAACAATGATACTGTTAATAATGTTTTCCTTGTGGAAAGGAAAGGGTTTTCCTTCTGCATAGTGCCCACCCAATTTCCTCTCCTCCCTCCCTCCTCCTCCACCTCCCCTCTTGCACAGGAGCAAATCCCATTGAACTCAATAAGCATGCAATGATCAAACCTCCCCACCTGCCTCCCCTCCATTCCGGTCCTCCAGTTGCCACTACTCACCATAATGCTCAGAGGCACACGTTACCAAATTCTTCTAAGGTACACAGGAAGTGGATTGGACTCTGAAAGACAACCCAAATTGTGTTTGCATTTTTACAAATTTGTAGGGCAGTTCAATATATCAGAGAGGAGGTCAGATCTCCTGATCCCCTGGTGCATTCACTATAGCTGCCCAATTTCCGTGCTTCTTAAAGTTTGATAGAAATATCTGTTGGCTATAGGCAAGTTCTTAAACTGCAAGAGATTAGAATGTAGTAATGTAACAAAGTATGATATTTGACTGAATAAAATGTATAATCCCTATCAATAGGGTGCAATGCCCTCTAAGCATCAGTTAACTTGCAGTGCACTAAAAGCCTTTAAAGTGCCTTGGGGAGCACACAGGGCAGTTTTATATTGATGTAACACCTTGCTTCTATCTGATTGGTTGTCCTAAATTAAATAGAGGTTGCCTCCTATAGTTAATCTGCCCCTCTTAAAGTTGTTGATGTGAAAAATGGTATTTTTCAGAAATAATTCTTGTTTCATGCTTGGACTGCGTATAGAGCCTACAGTAAATCATTCCTCCTGAATGATTCCTTTCTAAGAACAGAGATATTAGGGTCACTGAGTGTATCCTTAATTGTCAGTCCCATTCTATCAGTTATCCAAAGGCAACACTTCTAGACTTGGAATTTCCCTGGGAGGGGAACCATCTCCTCCACAGAGTAGTGGTCTGGTATCTATAAAATCCTCCACGTTTTTGGATGCATTTCTTGGATTAATACTAAATCTGGAGTTTCTTGCTTGACTAATTTCCAAACTCTGTGCCACTTCACCATTTTGCCTCAACCACAGACATTTCAGGACAGTGTCTTTGATTGTGGAATATGTGGGGTTTTTGTATACATTTTTTATTTTTATTTTCAGAAATCTTTAGGTAAAACCTCGTACATATATCAATCCAACAACACAGTCCAATACAAACAATATTCAATAAAAATATAGAAACAAAAGGAGAACGAGATCTCTCGAGGAACTTGTCCAAAAACAGAACCAGCGTATTGTCCAGTTTATGGAAAGATGTCACACTTAAATCTCCTATGGAGTAGTTTCCGTAGTTATATTTGTTTCCAAATTTGCCTTGCCTCCATGGATAGGCAATGCCCAAATGAATATTTGGAAGTATGTTCAATAAATGAATGCCAAGCTATATAGAAGGAGCCTGGTGTCTCTTTTCCTTGTTTTATTTTCAATTTGTGTGTAAGCTTTTCCATTAGAGCAATATTCCAAAGGGAATTGTACCATTGTTCAATTGTTAGACTGTCTGCAGTTTTCCATTGCGATGCAATTGTCAATTTTGCTGCCAGAGTCATGTAGATAATAAGTTCTTTAGAGAGCAGTTTTGAGTGTGCATCATCAAAGATGTTTAGCAATAGCAGTTTAGGTAATGATCGATACCCCTCGTGGTCGACCGACAGGGCAACGAAGATCTGGCCCTCAGGGCATGCACATTGTGCATCTGTTGGCCATCTGGGGGTGGGATGTATTGGCCGGTGGGCAAATGCTCAGCCTCTTCACCAGCAGAATAGCTGCCTGTAGGCAAGGGGGGCTTGTATTCCCCCCCAGCCTTAGTTCCAGAGTTTAGCATTCAGCGTAAGATGGGTCAAGGGACGGCCAATGTGAACTCAGAGCCACCTGGGGCCTAATCTGAGGTTGCTAACGAGCCTTCCAGTCTGATGTTCTGCCAAGAATGCCGTGTGATGCTGGGAAGGTGCCTTGCTAACCAGATAGTGTAGACCTTGGAGCAGTTACCTCCCCGCCAGGAAACTAGAGGCTTTGCTTATCAGCTATTGTTATGCTGTATGACCTTGGGAAAGAGCCTCTATCACTGGAGGGCTATGCTGGGAAAGCCATGACTTAATCATTTGTAGTAATTAGTTGCTCATTATTGTGCTGTAAACATGTATCCTATAAAAGGGTTCTCTGTTGCCCAGTTTGGTCTTGTTCAGACTGACAGTGATCAGTGCAAGGCCATGCAGTTTGTTCCACTTTATTGGGTGCACCTGAGCGTCGTAAGTTACCCAATAAAACTCTCCTTTTAAGCAAACCTGCTGAGTCTGCCTTATTTGTCTCTCTGGTATCTCTGAAACCTGAGTGCCCAGGCCAGGGCAATACATCTTGGTATCTATGAAATGGCAAATCCAAATCCAATAGTGAAAAAGGTTGGGTTGGCACTTCGATGACAATGTTGTGTAGATAATTCAAAATACTTGCATGATTAGCAGAATATCCACAATAAACTCTCATAAAGATGAAAGGGTTAAACATCCTTAAGCTTTATCTATTATTGAATTTTTTTCCTCATGAAGATGGGCTTACAGTCTGAGCCCAACTCCAGTGAATCAAAGATGCTAAAATTTTATGTATTCATTCGTTTCATTTTTGTCATGCTTTTTTACATAACATGTACTCGAAACAGCATAATATGTACTAAAAGCAAATTCATGGAATTTCCTTGCAATGGTGATAGCTAATGCGGAGGATTGTTTTATTTTAAGAAAACAGGTCAAAATATATTTGTCTGGGCCTTCAGAACCGGACGATGTCAATGCTGGGCAGAGTTTAGGTTTAGTGTTGCTGTTTTTATATAAGGAACATACAATTTTATTTGGCTTTGTTTTATTTTATATTACTGTTATATTGTATGTTGTAAGCCACCATGTACTCTGATCTGAAGGATGGATGGGGTACAAAAACTTTGAAATAAAGTATTAATATAAAATAAAAAGCATAAAACATAAAAAGCGCAAAAGATTACACACCAAATGACTGTTTAAATAAAATGTTTTCACAACCAACCTAAAAGTGAGGAGGGAGTCTGTTAGATCTGTTTGCCAGGAAATAAACGAGTAATGGAAACAGCTGATATCAAGTTGGTGCGGTGTGTCCAACTGCAACTTATCAACAGGCAAGTGCATTTTGTACCAACTGCAGTTTTTGGATTGTTCTTAAAGACACAACAAGAACATTGCAGTAGTCCAGTCTGGATGCAAGTAGAACCACCAAAGAACTGGTATGACAGGTCCAAGGGGCATACTGTAAAAAATACAGGGGAAACCACAGAGGTAAGGGGCAATGGAGGTACAGGTAGAAATGAGAATGACATGTGATCATTTTAATTACACATACTTTGGCTTAGTTACAATAAGGTATAGGGACTAGTGGAATAAAGGATTGGCAAATCCAGAGGGGACAGGAGAAGGAAGTCTGGGGTGGGAGAGACAATGAATACTAGTGAGATTAGGAGGGAGAGAGGGCTGGGTGCTATAATGCTCAAAACAGGTGTCTCAGGGAGTTCAAGCTAACGGGGCATATACAAATCGGGGGCTTCTAGCAGTTGCTAGCGTTCTTGGGGTGGGAGAGGCCACAAAGTCAGAGAGACTCAAGCATTTCTGATCCACCTTGATACCTGCAAGCTCTTCAGGGGCTTCTATCAGTTGCAGCAGCCCTACAAAGAACTCATCTTCCAGCAGCCACTTGATTTACCTCCTATCATGCTCCTTATCAGCATGGGGGAGAGAAGGAGCAAAAGGGAGGACCCTCTTTTTAAAAATTCATACTTGGTTAAAATCTGAATTAATGTTAATAAATATTTGAATTAATGCCAGTGGGCAATTATAGATCAAGTCAAATGATAAAAATTAGCGTGGATAGGCTAATAAAGGAGATTTCCAGTGATTCACAAAAATGGGCACTACTTAAATTTATTTGGGTAAGGTTAATACAATGAAGATGAATATTCTGCCACAGATAATAAATACACTTTGTGGTATTTCTCAATATATTCCCCAAGTGTATTTTCAAAAGACTAATGGTATAGTTAGGAAGTTTATCTAGGATAATTCTCCACCAAGTTTCTCACTTAAGAGAATGCTGCTGCCAGTATTGGAAGGAGGATTTAATTTTCCAGACATTTTTTTATACCAGGCTTGGGGAACCTCCACGGGCAAGATACTTATCAGGATTTGCCTCATGGGCTAAATTTGTCAGCTGAGTGGGATTGCCTTCAGTCAATCACCTGATGTCACAAATGACATTAAGGTTTTCGTCCTTTGAACCCTCTTTTCAGTGAAACAGCTGCTGAAACGAAGAGAAAAACACTTGTTATTAGCACTGCCTTGCTGCTGGCTACATGCTTTGAAAGCCCAGCCAAGCTGGCTTCTGAAGGGAGCTCTCTTATGCACCTGGACCAAGCATGATCACCTTCCCCTCACATCCACTGATGCGGAGGAGAACAATCATGCTTAGCTCTGGGGTTCTGCTTTGTGTAGTGCTTCAAAGGTTTTCAGCAGCCAGCTAGTTGCTGGGTGCTTTGGAAGCTGCACAAGTGTGTTTTTTGGCCAACCCTGCCTTACCTGTAAGATGTCAGGTGTAGGTAGTGGGTGTAGCTTGCCCAGAACTGCTTAATGGTCCACATGGGGAAGCCTGGCAGGCCAAAATTAGTCTGTGGGCCACAGGATCCCCACTCCTGGTTTATACCATAAGCCTTATATTTAGCACGCAAAAATGACTGGCAAGTTTCTCCTTCTATGAATACCCCAGCATGGGTAATTTTAGAGGTGGCTTATTTAGCACCCCTCTTTTGAATGGCCAGAGTTAAGGACAGTGTGTATATATAAAAAGGAAAGGACCTATATCACCTTCAGTTTTAGCTACTAGAGACATGGTGTATATCAGTTACAATTTGATGCATATGTTCATTATAAATTATCTTTATGGAGTAATCCAGATTTGAATATACAGAGGCAGCCGTTTTCGTGGAAGAAATGGGTTGACTGTGGAATATACACGTTAAGTCAGCAAATTGGCTGAGATGGAGAATTCTTGTTTCCTATATTTCAGTTTAAATAATTGTTGGTGAGTACTGAATGGTAATACCTCCCATTGCATTTGCTAGTGTTAATGGACCATCTACTTTCAGTGCTCTGGAACCTAGAATCATAGAATAGTAGAGTTGGAAGGGGCCTATAAGGCTATCAAGTCCAACCCCCTGCTCAATGCAGGAATCCAAATCAAAGCATTCCCGACAGATGGCTGTCCAGCTGCCTCTTGAATGCCTCCAGGGTCAGAGAGCCCACTACCTCTCTAGGTAATTGGTTCCATTGTTGCATGGCTCTAATAGGAAGTTTTTCCTGATGTCCAGTCGAAATCTGGCTTCCTGCAACTTGAGCCCATTATTCCGTGTCCTGCACTCTGGGATGATTGAGAAGAGATCCCGGCCCTCCTCTGTGTGACAACCTTCCATGTACTTGAAGAGTGCTATCATATCTCCCCTCAGTCTTCTCTTCTCCAGGCTAAACATGCCCAGTTCTTTCAGTCTCTCCTCATAGGGCTTGGTTTTTAGTCCCCTGATCATCCTTGTTGCCCTCCTCTGAACCTGTTCCAGTTTGTCTGCATCCTTCTTGAAGTGTGGAGACCACAACTGGATGTTGTACTCAAGATGAGGCCTAATCAGTGCTGAATAGAGGGGAACTAGTACTTCATGCGATTTGGAAACTATACGTCTGTTAATGTAGCCTAACATAGCATTTGCCTTTTTTGCAGCCACATCACATTGTTGGCTCATATTCAGCTTGTGATCAACGACAATTCCAAGATTCTTCTCACATGTCGTACTGCTGAGCCAAGTATCCCCCATCTTATAACTGTGCATTTGGTTTCTTTTTCCTAAGGGTAGAACTCTGCATTTATCCCTGTTGAATTTCATTCTGTTGTTTTCAGCCCAATGCTCCAGCCTATCAAGGTCCCTTTGAATTTTGTTTCTATCTTCCACGGTATTAGCTATGCCCCCCAATTTTGTATCATCTGCAAATTTGATAAGCATGCTCTATACCTCCTCATCCAAGTCGTTAACAAAAATGTTGAAGAGCATTGGGCCCAGGACTGAGCCCTGTGGTACCCCACTCGTTACTTCCACCCAGGTTGAGAAGGAACCATTGATAAGCATTCTTTGAGTACAATTCTGGAGCCAACTGTTGATCCATCTGATAGTTGTTCCATCCAGCCCACATTTAGCTAGCTTGCTAAATATCATGGGGCACTTTGTCAAAAGCTTTGCTGAAGTCAAGATATATTATGTCCACAGCATTCCCACAGTCTACAAGGGAGGTTACCCAGTCAAAAAATGAGATAAGATTAGTTTGGCAGGATTTGTTCTTCATAAATCCGTGTTGGCTCCTGCATTGTTTTCAAGGTGCTTACAGACTGACTGCTTTATAATCTGCTCCAGAGTTTTCCCAGAGATTGATGTTAGGCTGACTGGTCTGTAGTTCCCTGGTTCCTCCTTTTTGCCCTTTTTGAAGATAGGGACAACATTAGCTCTCCTCCAGTCATTGGGCACTTCACCGGTCCTCCACGATTTCGCAAAGATAATAGACAGCGGTTCTGAGAGTTCTTCAGCCAGTTCCTTCAATACTCTAGGATGCAATTTATCGGGCCCTGCCGATTTGAACTCATTCAAAGTGATTAGGTATTCTTTGACCATTTGTCTATCAGTCTCAAGGTACAATCCTGATCCTTCTACTTCATGTTTCCCAGGAGGGTCATAGACCCTTTTTTGGGAGAAGACTGAGCCAAAGTAGGAATTGAGGACTTCTGTCTTTTCTTTGTCATCTGTTATCATATTGCCATCCTCGTTGAGTAGCTGTGCCACCATTTCTTTTCTCTGTCTTTTACTATGGACATACCTGAAGAAAGCTTTTTTGTTGCTTTTAGCATCCCTCGCTAGCCTCAGCTCATTCTCAGCTTTAGCCTTCCTGACACCCAGAGCTTGGAAAAGTTACTTTTTTGAACTACAACTCCCATCAGCCCCAGGCAGCATGGCCACTGGATTGGGCTGATGGGAGTTGTAGTTCAAAAAAGTAACTTTTCCAAGCTCTGCTGACACCATCCCGGCAATTCCGTGATACCTGCCTGTACTCTTCCTTTGTGGTCTGGCCTTCTTTCCACTTCCTGTATGTGTCCTTTTTTGCTTTCAGGTCATTTCTAAGCTTTTTGTGAAACCACATTGGCTTCTTCTGCTCTCTTCCCCCTTTTTTCCTTGTTGGAATTGCTGGGTATTGTGCTTTTAGAATTTCCTTTTTTAGAAACTCCCACCCATCTTTGACTCCTTTTCTTATTAGGGTCGCTTGTCATGGAACCATACTTACAATTGTTCTTAGTTTATTGAAATCAGCTTTCCTGAAGTCCAGGGTGCGCGTATAACTACTCTCAGCTTTTGCTTCTGTTAAAATCAAGAATTCAAGTATGTTGTGGTCACTTTCCCCCAGAGTTCCCGTAACTGTTTGGCAGAATTTGTCTCCCAACAGATATCGGGATAATTGAAGTCCCCCATTACTACTACATCATGCCTCCTTGAAACATTGGGAATTTGCTTTTCAAAAGTTACATTCTCGTCTTCTCCTTGATTGGGTGGTCGGTAACAGACTCCAAGCACCACATTCCTTTTATTACTTGCCCCATTAATTTTAATTCAGATACTCTCGGTGGAGCTACCAAGCTCATCTTCCTGAATTTCTGTGCAGGGATATATTTTTTTAACATATAGCAAGACTCCACCTTCTTTTTTATTCCTTCTGTTCTTTTTGAACAAGTTATATCCTTCAGTTGCTCTATTCCAGTCACGGGAGTCATCCCACCAAGTTTCAGTTATTCCTATCAAGTCGTAATTGCCCTCATGTATTAAGAGTTCAAGTTTGTTCTCCTTGTTTCCCATGCTCTGGGCATTAGTATGCAGACATCGAAGACCATGTGATTTATGGCTTGGCTTCCTTACTACTTTCTTCTGAGGACTGTTACTGGGTCCTATTAGAGCCGATCTCTCTGTTCCCATTACTGTGCACAAGCCTTCATCAGTCGTTACCACCAAGTTTACGTCTACTTCCCCCTTAGGATTCAGTTTAAAGCCCTCCTGATGAACTTCTCCATGCTGTGGCCAAACACATTCTTCTCAGTCCTTGTGAGATGCAACCCATCACTTGCCAGCAGTCCATCTTCCAGGAAGTATAGCCCGTGGTCCCAGAATCCAAATCTCTCACGTTGGCACCACCTTCGTAGCCATTCATTCACATGGAGTATTTTTCTTTCCCTTTCTACTCCTCTTCTAAGTACTGGAAGGATGGATGAAAAAACTATCTGGGCCCCAAAGTCCTTGAGTTTCCTTCCCAGAGCTTCAAAGTATGATGTGATTTCTTCATAGCTCCGTTTGGCAGTATCATTTGTTCCCACATGGATGAGGAGAAAGGGATACCTGTCGGTGGGCTTGATGAGTGATGGCAACCCTTCCGTCACATCTCTAACCCGTCCTCCTGGTAGACAGCATACCTGGCGAGTCCACGGATCTTCTTGGCATACTTGGGTTTCAATCCCACGCAGTTGAGAGTCTCCCACTACTAGTACTCTACTCTTTTCTTGTTGTGGGGTGAGGTTTCATTGGCCCTGCTTGATTGAGCTTCAGGCTCTCGCTCATTGTCGCATGAGGTCTCCTGTAATTCTTCCACCACAGGCTGTCCTCCAGTCTCATCCTCAAGTGGTTGAAAGCGGTTCCATAGTTTCACTGGTGAAGGGTGTCTTCTAGCTCTTCTGCTCCTAACTGTCACCCTTTCCCATGGAGTTTCCTCCACTTCATTGTTCCAGGCCTCTCACTTTTTCTTCCAACAATGCCACGAGCTTGCACTTGTTGCATATGTATGCCATGTTGTTCTCAGGCAAGAAAACAAACATGGCACATACCTTGCTGGTCACAACCACTGGAGCATCCTTCCCATTCATTCTCTCTTCTACCTTTTGTTTCTAAATACTTGTTTTGGAGCGGCCTGTGCTTTGTTCTGTCCTACTTCAGGGTAAACTTGAAAGTCCCACTGGTATGTGCTGCACTGTACAAGGGGAATTAGTAATTTTAGGGACCTCCCCCTTGACCTCCCCTGTGGAACTCCTTTGTCAAACTCGTTTGCTCTGCCTGTTCGCTCGCTCTGTTTGCTCTCTCTCTCTGAAAGCCGGCTTGCTTATATCTCCTCACCTGTAGACTAACTGAGACAGCTCCCTCTGCTCTGCTCTGTTAGGAGTCAGGAAACAGAATGAAGAAAGCTTTTTTGTTGCTTTTAGTATCCCTCACTAGCCTCAGCTCATTCTCAGCTTTAGCCTTCCTGACACCATCCTGGCAATTCCGTGATACCTGCCTGTACTCTTCCTTTGTGGCCTGGCCTTCTTTCCACTTCCTGTATGTGTCCTTTTTTGTTTTCAGGTCCTCTCTAAGCTTTTGCGAAGCCACATTGTCTTCTTCTGTTGTTTCCCCCCTTTTTTCCTTGTTGGAATTGCTTGCCATTGCGCTTTTAGAATTTCCTTTTTTAGAAAGTCCCACCCATCTTGGATTCCTTTTCTCATTAGGGTGGCTTGCCATGGACCGGTACCTAAATTGCTGGAGGGAATTAATGGGTACTTACAGAAAGTCAAACTTATAAATGCTTAATGAATCTTTGTAAGGTAGTTCAGGAGCTTGGAGAGGTATGGCATAGGACACAAAGAATCTATCACATAGCCTAAACAATTGAAAATTTCTTTAGAATCTAAATGGAATGTTTCTTTAGATTTGAAATGAAGACTGATGCAGCAAAATCAATGTCTTGGGGGTATTGAACTTCATATCTGTATG
The DNA here is from genome assembly GCF_030035675.1 of Rhineura floridana. Classification (NCBI taxonomy): domain Eukaryota; kingdom Metazoa; phylum Chordata; class Lepidosauria; order Squamata; family Rhineuridae; genus Rhineura; species Rhineura floridana. The sequence continues at coordinate 71,086,938 of NC_084490.1, forward strand.
GGAAGGCACTGTCTAATACAGATAAATGCTGGTGATGCAATGCTGAAAATCCCTCATTGAGGCATATGAAGTGGGGTTGTGATATATTCTTTTTTGACCTGAAGCTGCTGTCCATACCAGTTTCTCATTGGCGAAATCCTTTACATGTGCAGATGTTCATGTACTTTTAATTCCCATACTACAGGAATTTAAGAGCAGGGCAACAAAAGTGAATTTTGCAAGCCATTATGGTCACTAAGAGACTTATATTTCAGATGACTTAGATGTCATCTATCTAGATTTCAGCCAAGTGTTTGACAAAGTCCCCCACGACCTTTTGATTAGCAAACTGGTCAAATGCGGACTACATGGAAATACTGTCAGGTGGATTCACAACTGGTTGGAAAACCGTACTCAAAGAGTGGTCGTCGGTGGCTCTGCTTCGGACTGGAAGGAGGTCTTGAGTGGAGTGCCACAGGGTTCTGTCCTGGGGCCGATACTCTTCAACATTTTTATCAATGACTTAGATGACGGGGTGGAGGGAAGCCTTATGAAGTTTGCGGATGATACGAAACTGGGAGGGATAGCTAACACAATGGAAGACAGGAATAAAATCCAAAGGGACCTGGATAGACTAAAAAATTGGGCTGAAATTAATAAAATGAAATTCAATAAAGACAAATGCAAGATTCTGCATTTAGGCCACAAAAACAAAATGCACGGGTACAGGATGGGAAATACCCGGCTTAGCAGTAGTGCGTGTGAGAAGGACCTTGGAATTGTAGTGGATCGCAAGTTGAACATGACCCAGCAGTGTGATGCTGCGGCAAAAAAGGCAAATGCAGTTTTGGGATGCATAAACAGAGCTATAGTTTCCAGGTCGAGGGAAGTAATAGTCCCACTATATTCTGCATTAGTCAGGCCTCATCTGGAATACTGCGTTCAGTTCTGGGCGCCTCATTTTAAGGAAGATATAGACAAGTTGGAGCGGGTTCAGAAGAGGGTGACGACGATGATAGCCGGTATGGAGAACAAGTCTTATGAGGAAAGGTTGAAGGAACTTGGCATGTTCAGTCTGGTGAAGAGAAGGCTGAGGGGTGACATGATTGCACTCTTTAAGTACCTGAAGGGCTGTCACATAGAGGAGGGTACAGATTTGTTCACTGCTGCCCCAGAGGGTAGGACTAGGTCTAATGGTTTTAAGTTGCAGGAGCATAGATTCAGATTGGACATTAGAAGGAACTTCTTGACAGTAAGGGCAGTTCAGCAATGGAACCGACTGTCTAGGGAGGTGGTGGGATTCCCTTCACTGGATGTCTTCAAGCAGAGGCTGGGCAGCTATCTGCGGGAGATGCTCTAGCTGTGGATTTCCTGCTGTGAGCAGGGGGTTGGACTCGATGGCCTACAAGGCCCCTTCCAACTCTATGATTCTATGAAGCCTTGACATATAAACGCCCACTGACTATTACACAATGGTCCGAGGACCTTATTGCCCTTGCTACATTTGAACATCTTTCTTATAGACATAAATCTCATCTGGGATACCTATTTGGACATCTGGAGGACTTATATTAATTTGTGTGTTTAATGTAAGATGGCTTTACTGATGGTTATTGTCAGGGCCGTCCCCAGACATGCCAGGGCCCTTGGGTACCAGCCTGCCCTAGGCCCCTCTGCTCCCCCTCTGCGATCCACGGAACTTAAGCATCCGCGGACTGCAAGACAGGAGCTTCCGTGCCGCCTGCCACCCCCCCACTATCCCCACGCTTCACCTACCTTTCTGTTGGTTTTTGCGGCGTGCATAGGTTTGCCATCAATCAAGATGGCGGCCGAGGTTTCCCTAAGGGGCTGAAGCTTCTGCCGCTATCTTTGTTGTTGGCAGCAACGCATGCGTGTAGCACACATGCGTGCCATCAGCCAATGGCAAATCTGTGCACCGCAAAAAACAATGGAAAAGTAGGTAAAGTGGGGGGATGGCGGTCCACGGATGCTTCCACTGATCGTGGAAGGAGAGCGGAGGGCCCCTTCTAGCTCCAGGGGCCCTCAGTCCAGTGCCCCACCTGGCCGCCCTTTAGAACCGGACCTGGTTATTGTATCTTTTTCTTACATTTTTAAATTTTTTACATTTATATCCCACCTTTCTTTCATCAAGGAACCCAAGGCGGCATACATGTGGTTCCCAGGTGGTCTCCCATCCAGGCACTCACCAGACCCAGACCTGCTTAATGTTAACAAGGTGGTGACCTTGTGTGCCTTCAGACCATATCCTGGGAGCTGATGTCCATGTTTTATCATTTTTTATATATTTATTTTCTTCATTTCCCTCTTTTTTTTCCTTTGCTAAATTTACCAATTAAAAAAATTAAATAAAAACCCACACACTCTTCCTATTTGTCCTGCCATCATTTGGCTCCAAGGAGTATGGGCATTTCCCCATATTTCCTGTTTTGAGTCAGAGAAAATGTTCTAAGCTGGAAGCAGATAGGAAATTAATGGAGCTGACATAAATTCAGTGTTATATATTCTGACCTGTTAGCACCAGAAAAAAGTCTGACAACTGCATTTTGGACCAACTGAGGCTTCCAGTCTGTCTTCAAAGGCAACCCCACATAGAAGGTATTAGAATAATCCACTCTGGAGATAATTGAAACATGAATGACTGAAGCTGAGTCTGCCTTCCCTACGAAAGATTGCAGCCGGTGTGTTAAAAGGCACTCTTAGCAACTACCTGAGCGTCCAGGGGTCAAGGAGTATACCCAGTATGAGTACCTGTTCCTTCAATGGGAGTAAAACGGATCTGGAACAGCTGAACCTCCCTCAGCCAAATTCCTAGTGTTCTTGACTAATTGAGTATATGCCCAGCTAAGTGTGTCGTGCCAGATATAATTTAAAGCAGACCTGTAGTTGTCAGAGATCTTGGCAGGGATGTTAAAGTTCTCAAGACTGAGTTGTGGAGCATTCAACACCACCTCTTCCCACTCACAATGGAGTTGGCTGTATATTAATACAGGGTGGGAATGCTGTACCCATCCAGATGTTGGTGGACTATAGTTCCTATTGGCTTTAGCTAGCATGGCCAATGCTCAAGGATGTTCAAAGCAGTCATCCAACAGTATCTGGAGGGCCATAGGGTCCCCACCACTGCACTAGCAGAATCCTTGTCCTGCATCTTTGGCCTCATTAACTGGCTATTGCATGTCTTGCTGTATGTTCATTATTCTATACTATCCCAATTTGGATGACCTGAAACATCTATGTCATCACTCCTCATCGGATATTGTCCAGCACCCATTGATTCCTTCCCCAACCCCAATGTCAGCTTATAGATTAAAGAGCAGTTTTTTAGTTTAAGCACCAATGGTCTGATTCCATTTTCCATCGCAGAGACTGTATTATGGGACTCTCTCCCTTAAGCTTCTGGGATGTTGCTAAATCCTTATTTCACCAAGCTTTTTAAAAATGTGGCTTAGTGTTTTTATCTCACTGCTTTTAAACTGAATTGTTTTAATGTGCTGTCCATTAACTGCTATGATGCTCAATTTAGTGCAAAACTAAGCAAGTCTGAATTCTCATGTATTTGTATATGAGCATACAAATGCCTTATGCTTCATATGGAGCCCCTTTTCTCATATGTATATAAGAATCTTCACGCATTAGACAATGCTGAACAGGATAAAGAATAGGACAAGCCAATATTACAAATTCCACATTTATATATAGAATATTTATTAGCAAATGTTGAATTTTAGATTTCAGACAGCAACTAAGTATAAATGTAAGAAATATATTATTTTAAAGTTGAAATTAAGAGTGAGAAACCTTTACAAAAAGTCACTCAATGGTGCAACTGTTTTGTCAAGGAGGCAAGATTCAGTAACTTCTTGTGTACTTTTTTCTTTCCAGAAGAGTATACCAAAATAGGGAATGTATTTTGCTTAGCCTCAATTTGATGTATTTTCAGGCTGTTAGGACTAATATTATAGAATAAATTAGTAATATAGTGTCTTAAAATGGTACTTTTCTGACCAAAAGGCCAGATATCCATCTTTGCCACCTTGGTGGGCCAAAGTTGACAGGTGAGTGGGATTTTCAGGACTTCAAAGTGAACCGTGGGGTTTTCAAATACGGAGGGGGTTGAAGGCATGCTCTGATTGGCCTATCAGCTGATGATGGGTCGATGGGTGCTTGCCTTCAAACACTCAGCCTCTCTAGTGATGTCAACTGATGGGTGGGTAAGTGTGGTTTGGGGAAAGTAGCCTCACAGGTCAAATTGGACCCCTTGGGGGTCCATGATTGGCCTGGAGGCCGGACGTTCCCCACCCCTGGTATAAAGTATGATTTCTGTTGCTTCCTCTTCTACCTTTGTTGCTCAGTTCAATATCTCAAATTAGACAGCTGATATTACAAATCACAATCTGTGTTTACATATGCAAACCAAGTTTTTTAAAGGAAAAAACCCAAGCATCGAATCTTGATTTGCAAACAGAATTTTTCAAACTTTTAAAAGTTTTTTTTGATGTTGCTAAACCACTTAAAGATAATACTAAAAATATGGAGACCATTGAGCAATTGTTATTGACAGTAAAAATGATTAAGCTAAAATATTTGTTAATTGTTCTATATTATGTCTGTATATATTTTTTAAAATAAACAATGCTACTAATTTTCATTTGGCAGTGGGATTATCTTTATAGTGACAAATTATCTTTATAGTGAAAAACAAATCCCTATTAATACCCTTCTGGAACATGAAAGACATTATTTTCTTGATGGGGAATGTGTATTTTGATTACTCTCCTCCCTAAGGAGTAAGTCCCCATTTAACTTATTCCAAAGAGACACGGATAGGATTGTGCTGTAAATTAGTAGCATATTATTTTATTCAGCCTGGCAACAGAACATATCTATTACTAGATTAAATATCCAAAGTTAATAACTGGTTTTAGCAAATTCCAGATTACACAATGACTTAAATGCAATGTACATTGCTCATGAGAAGCTTTGCAAAGATGCAATTGTATATTCTGTTTAAAAATATTACTGGAATACATTATAATAGAAATGTAATAACAGAAATGTAAGCAAAGTGATATTCAAATTAAAATCAAGTTTTACAGTTCAAAATTATGGCTCATACTCCATCTCCAGAGTGCATAGGGTCTGGCTTCAAGTTTTTCTGCTGGTTCCATACTAAAACAGTAGAAGCAATGCTAACAGTTAGTTGGACTTAATCTCTGCCCTCATCACTCATAAGAGCAGGAGAGCACCAGCTATTTCCAACAGTAAGGAAACAAATAGGGCTTTTCTGAGTAGCATAAGCAGAAACAGTAGGTTACTATAATGCTAATCATAATTTATGTCACTGTAATTTGTTATATCCATAGGATCAGGGTTCCAGATACAAATGGCTGCAGATTTTTTTCCCCTGGAAACAATTAACAGGACATGAACACTAAACTTCTGCTAGATTCTACTAGATTTTCAGAAATGGATTTAACATTGTGTTGAAAGATCACAAAAAATGTGAAAGTTAACAGATTAGGAAATGTTGGGAAGATGGAATAAAGTGCCATCTGAATGCAGCCTAGGGCTGCATACATTTAAAGCGCATTTTCCCACCCCCAAGGTGCCTGGTAACTGTAGCTTAAGGGTGCTGGGTATTGTACTTCTGTGAGGGGCCAACTTCAGTTCACAAGATTCTTTTTTAGGGGGGGTGCATTAAATGTATGGTATGCATGCAGCCTACCATTCCTTCATCCTCCCTCATGCTCCATCCCTGGTTAGGATTCCAGAAACTCTCTGCCATGAGCCCACAGTTTCTCCTGATACTACCTTCTCTCTTTCTCCTCCTAGGGTCTCTTGAACCCTACAAGATGGGTATTGAGGAAGAAGTATGCTTTTTGCATCCCCATTGCTCATATGGGACTATATCTTTATAACTCTTGAACAGCACAAGTGAGATGTTTAAATAATGTGGGAGCCAAAGGTGGTATGACTACTATTGGTCAAGAGAAATTAATTGCTATGTAGTTTTATGCAAACATTTTCTTCCTCTTAAAAAAAACTCTTATATTGCCCTTGTATCGCAGTAGGAAATTATCAGCAATGTATTGTGCATTGCTTTTTTATGAATATTATGGGCACTTCTATGTGTCATGTTTTGTGGATGATTAGCACTGTGAATACGTATCACACACAGTCCTTATGTTAAGGAGGGTCAACCATTAGACCACCATATTGCACCAAAATAATGTTAGATCCTTGAATCCCTGCAATGGGAAGTGCTCCATTAATGAGGCACTTCCTGTTTTGTCTGATCTCTGCACTGCTGAGGCTGCTGTGAACATCTGGAAGCACTCTAACATATTACACAGTTTGTTGTGAAAATGCACTTCCCATTGTTTTATGAGGATGAAAACCTGCTAATGCAGTTTTCAGGGAAAGTAGTTTGCACTCCAATCTCACCGCTGTCAGACATAAAAGCAGAATCTAAGGGCTCATGTTTGATCGTCTGAATAAAACTGCGATTTTTAAATTCACACTGTGTTTTCAGAACTTGTCTATTCAGTCCTCTCTCTTCTACTAAACTGGGATTATAAAATTCATTACAATGTTTGTCTTGTATACCCTCTATTGTTTCTACACAGATGGCGTTCTGGGGACCCAGAGGAGTTGTGTCCTTGTTATGTACACCTTTGCTAGTTCCATTTCTACTGAAGTTATGATGCGCCGCAATGTGTTGCCAGTTATATGGTGGATTAACACAATGCTTTGGGTTGTGGCAAGGAGAAAGATGCTCACTAAAGGCTAGTTCTGTTTTAAGGTGAATCCTAGTAGGAAAATAGAATGACTGCTTTTTCATTGTGCTGTTTTCATCAATCCAAACCTGGCTTGGTGAAACAGCATAATTATAAGCTATATTTTCAGAATCTGAATCGTATTCAGATTTGAACAGCATGTTATGGGCCAACCCCGTGTTGAACAGAGTTTCTGAGGATACTGGTGGACATCGCAATTTCATGTATTTTCCTGAATAATCTTCTCCTCTGAATTGCTGCAAGCTTGGATAAGGCTGGCAATTTTCTATGCCACCCCAGTGGGAAGGGCAGGTTGATGATAAACTCAAGGGCCACTGGTCTCTATTGTAGAAGGGTCTAGGAGTTTTGTTTGAACATGTATTCTCATTACACTGACTTCTAGAACAAGAACTTGATGGATTCACTGAAGTCCAAATGCCATTCCTGTTACTGTGTTGAACTCCAAATAGCGACACAGTAGGACTGACAAATTCTTGCTCAATAAAACATTCTTCATCCGTACTAGGTTCAAACTTCACTTTTATGGGATCCTGTTCTTTTTTCTTTGGGGTCCACTTATTATACTTCATCTGTCCCAGTGTTTCCCTATTCCTTTTCATGTTTGCGGTGCTGTTTGGTATCTTCTGATGACAGTCTTCCCTTTTCAACAAAGGTAGAAAGTTAAAATTTAAAACTTAAAAAAAAATTCAGCAACATGCGACAGAAAAATATGGTGATGGAGAAGAACAAAAACTCAGTGGCACATCACTGGGAGGAGTTGCCTTTTCACATTTTTAATCTAGTGGCATATTGTTCATTATAAGTTAGAAAGTAACTTCTCATGTATCACCACTTGTGATAAATGATTTTACTAAATATTTATATCTGAGTATTTCACAGTTCCAAAGATTGTATCCAATGCTAGCAATGCTTAGAATCGACTCACTGAAATTAATATATAATACTAATTTAGTAACGCCTAGTCTGAGTACAACTTGACTAGGAAGTTTTGGTTTTATCCAATTATCTATCAAAAGTGTTTAAATATACAGTACCTAAATGAAACCTTAAAAGCTAAATAGTTTCAAAAAGTGTTCTCCCTAACAAGAATTTGCACTGGATCAGAGGTCCCTCTAATCCACTGTTTCTGCTTCAACTGCAGGCACATGTCTCACAAGCAAAGGCATGAAGGTGAAGAACATCCCTTGTTGACTGGGATTCCGAAGTATACAACCTCTTGACATGGGGTTCTATTAACAAATATGGTGGCTTACAGCCATTGATAGTCCTCTCCTCCATTAATTCATCCAATCCTTAAAAATAATCAACATATCTTGAATATCTGATAAGATGCTCTCAATGATATCTGATATCTTCCACAGCATCTGTCTAATAATCACTGTCCCTACCAGGTAAACTAAAAAAACAGTTGCTTTCACTGCACAATAGGAGCCTCAATATCTGTTTTGCAAACAGAGCTCCACTGGCACCCTACTGTTTTGTACTCAGCACTCAGGACCAAGGACAGTCTGGACTTAGGATACCTGTTCAGATTCTTTCACCCTGACTCTAAGCCCTCCTCTTTGCTTCTTAAGACCACCTATCCGTCCTGTGGTGGAAACCTTGCATTATCATACCTCTGAATAGTTTAGTGTACCCACCTTGGTCTTGAATGCCTCTCCTTCCCTAGCCTTTTTCTTGCTACCCTTTTGTCTCAGAAAACCCCTCCCATCAGGAACCCAAGTCTTTAAGTGTTTGTCTGCAAGTGATCTTGCTATTCAATCTTTGTGGGATCTCTCCTAGGATAGCTCCAAATGTAGCTAGCTCACCTCCTCTAACCAGTTCCTTTCCTCCTCTTATCTATGTTTGCAGTTTTCTTTGGGTTAGCCAAGAACCTAAAGGGACAGAAGCTGCATGTTCTCTGTAAAGGCAATATTCCTGTTTTTGGAACCATATGATGAAGGAACATTATCTGTATGTAATAGATGAGGGTGAGTTAGCCTTGTCACAAAGGGGAATAACCAACATAGTGTTTGTGTGAGTTCATGGCTGGATGTAGCTAGGGGCCAGGTGGGGCACTAGCTGAGAGCCCTCAGTGCACTAGGGACATTGCAATCTCCCCCAGGGTCCTAAAGAGTTGCTAGTTTTCTATCCTGCCTCATTTCTTGCATGTTCCTTTTTTCAGAGCAACCAGGATGCATCTGAGATATAACGTCTAGGGAATACCTTTTTTGCAACTACTACAGGATGTGGGTGGATGTTAAGACACTTCCTATGGCAAATGCAAAGTGTTACGCTAAAGTCCAAGCACTGGTTAAAAATTCTTTGTATAGTTAACTTACAATACAATATATACATCTACTCAGAAGTAAGTCTATATACTATATGGAGCTAGGTAAATCACATTGGGTACAGGATACAGTAATCAGGCTAGATTACAAATGGCTAAAACACTATTAATTTGCACGGGCGGGAGAAAAATATGGCTCTTTATTCTAATTTGCTTCTTCTTTGCTATCTCCCTGGTCCAGCCCCCAAATCACTGCTCTTGTGTCTTCAGTAAAAATCGATCAGATGAAGCTTCCCAGTTATTGCCCAAAACTATGCCTGTTTGCTCAGGATTAAGTCTCACTGTGTTCAATTAGGTTTACTCTCAGGTAATGTGTATAGGATTGCAGCCATAATCTAGGGTAGGGATTCACTTGCTAAGTTTCTGTTTATTATGTACCCATTTATTATCTAAGCTTTTAGTTGGGTAGTGTTGCAATTACTATTGAATTTGGTTTCATGGCAATCCTGAACAATGGCTAGCAGCTGCGAAAGGACATTTGTTATTGCATAAAACGATTCTGAAAACAATGGGGGGGGAAGGACATGAATCCCCCACCACCATCAAGGAGTGAGAGGGGGAATCCGGATTCTCACAAACAATGGATCAATATTATCTGTTTCAAAAGGAGAATTAAAGGTGGCTTTTCCTGAAATAAAGGATTAAACAAAATTCTGCCTGTTATGGTCCTGGTAGTGGGACTATTAAGTAGCAGGCATGTGGTATTATAAGATCTGTCCTTCTATAAATATGTAAATGTACTGCCTTCAAGTCAATTCTGACTTATGGTGACCCTATGACTAGAGTTTTCATGAGGCTGAGAGGCAGTGACTGGCCCAAAGTCACCCACTGAGCTTCATGGCTATGTGAGGATTCGAACCCTGGTCTCTCAGGTTGTAGTCCAACACCTTAATCACTACACTATACTGGCTCTCGCCTTTCCTTCTCTAAGCAACTTGTATTTTCCAGCCCCATAAAATTATTTTTGCAAAACAACCTTAAGTTATATTCTCCCTTCCCCCACCTCTCTCTATCTTCCCTTTGCACATTTTAAAACCATGTCCAACCTTTCAGCCTGACAGTCTCCTCCCTTTGTACACTTTCATTCCTGATTCCAAACCCAATCTCTCTTTCACACACACACACGCATACACACACAAAATCAAGGGCAGGCATGCTGGAGGTAGACTGCTTGTTTTTATTATTTAGTTAGTAGATGTATATTTCACCTTTCCTCAAGGTGGCATACATGGTTCTTCCCCTCCCCATTTTATCCTTACAACAACCCTGTGAAGTAGGTTTGGCTGAGAGATAGTGAGCTTCACAGCAGAATGACGATTTGAACCTTTGTCTCTCAGGTTCTTGTTACTTCATATCCTTCCATCTTACTCTATGTTCTTGAAAATATGTAGAAAGGGTGGGGAGATATACTTTTTCCTCTCAGGGCTGTAAGATTATTAGGCCTCTTGCTAATAGTCCCATGCAGTACCCTTAAGACTAACCAATTTAGGCTGCAATCCTATACACACTGACCAGAGTCATAGAGTAAGACCATGGAATTCAGTAAAGCTTATGTCTGAGTAGAGATGTGTAGGAGTGTACAGTTATTGTGACATAAACCCACTCCTGCCTGCATAAGGTTATGTCACATTAAACATGTTGGTTAATTGTTACTGTAGTTTTAATGGATAAGAGTGAAGCCCTTGAAATACATTGTTATAGGATTTTGGGGGGGGGGTTCTGGATGATGTCTTTTGGTCCCCTTTTCAGCCTGTGATTTTCAATCTGTATAAAAGTAGTTTGTATGAGAGAGACCTACTAAACTGGTCAAACTAGTTCCTTTCACAAGTTAGTAGTTCTGGCCAAGCCAGTTTTTTGTGAGTTAATGGGCCTGTTGAGTGGCTGATCTATATGACTAAAGATGTGGTCCAGCACAGTCCTATTGCTATAGGTCCCCCACCCACATCCTGGGGCCAGGAGCTAGTCTGTGTGTGTTAGTCTGGTGTGGAGCTGGAAAGCTGGAAAAAGACAGAGTGGCTTGCCTTGCTCTCCATGCTGAACCCCAAGCTATGGTTTGGAAGTCTCCCCTAGAAGCCTAATAGGGAACCAAGATCTGTTAGAGTGTTAATGCTTTGAGCTCTTCCACCTTATGCTCAGGTTGTATATATGTGTAAATAAAACCATAAAACCTAAAGACACCACAGTCTCCATTGACCTTCATTCGCAGGAACCCCTGGAAATCTCTCACAGCTCAGAGATTAGGGTGTGCACAATATTCTGCAGGAGTGCAATCCTATACATAACTACTCAGAATTAAGCTTCATTGGGTTAAATGGGTTACTGTATAGGATTGCAGATTAAGTTCAACCTCCAACAGAAATACATAGTCACACATAGAAATTAAGACATAAGCTTTTCTGGACATGATAAAACAAGGAGGGAGAGAAGAGGTTATGCATTAATACATAGAATCACAGAATAGCAGAGTTGGGAGGGGCCTATAAGGCCATCAACTCCAACCCCCTGCTCAATGCAGGAATCCATATCAAAGCATTCCCGACATATAGCTGTCCAGCTGCCTCTTGAATGCCTCCAGTGTCGGAGAGCCCACTACCTCTCTAGGTAATTGATTCCATTGTCGTATGGTTCTAACAGTTAGGACGTTTTTCCTGATGTCCAGTTGAAATCTGGCTTCCTGCAATGTGTGGATTGGGTGATGCTATGGATGCCGTGGACATGTTTTGGGGTTCCACTGCACTTGTGGCCTTTCTCAGCCATAAGCCCTCCCAGCTGTGAAGTGGGATTTGGATACAGTGAATTTTGTGCTGGTGGATCACAGGTGTCTTCTGGTGGATTCTCATATTCTGGATTGGTTTCAGAAGAATGCAGAAGAAAGGTGCGCTGTGACTGAGGCTGGTAAGTTTTCATGTTAGCAGAGACTTGCTGTTTTCCTTTTGTAAAGGAAAGGAGAAAAGTAGCCTTCAGTGCCCCCTTCACCTCGGCAAGCCCTGAATCCTTAACAGAGGTGAGACCTGGCTTCCTTGCTTCTGCTTAGAGCTTGCATTATTCAAAGGGGGGGAGAGGGAGAGAGAGAGAGAACTGCTGTGCTATGACTAAAATCAATAAAAGAACAATGTACATTAGGGGCCCACTCATATGGCAGGTTAGGTTCCAGACCTCTGCCGGAAAGCGAAAACTGCTGCAAAGTGGATCAGCTGTAGCGCGGGAGTCTGGAACCTAACCCGCTGATCGCATCCCTTGCTTGGGCGCAATCAGCTCGAGTAGGAGTCTGATCACGCCAGAAGAGGAGAAGATCAGCTGTAGCAGGCTACAGCTGATCTTCCCCTCCTCTGGCATGATCAGCTGGAGTGCGGGACTCTGACCACCCCCAAGGAGGAGATCAGCTGTAGCACGCTACAGCTAATCTTCCCCTCCTCTGGCATGATCAGCTGGAGTGCGGGGAGCTCCAGGCCCCCCTCCAGCTGATCGCCCCTGCTGGTGCCGTATTAGCGGAACGCTGAATAGCAGGGCGCCGAGAAGCGGGGCCCTACTGTATTCAAGGAGGAAAAAATCTGGTATTGGAAAAGCCGCTGAAGTTTGGAGCAAACAAGATTGCTCTGCTAAGATGGAGACTATGTGGACCACTGAAAAATCTGGTGCTAAATCCGAATTCAGTGGAATTCTCAGTCATCCCTGCTCCACCCTAGAAGAAAGTTTGTGCTTTCTACATAAATCACAAAAGTAAAAAAGAGATTTTTTTAGCATATTTCTTACATATTTGTATTTTGAAATGCCTTCTAACATACTTACTTGGGAGTTTGCTGTAGAGCAATGGCATATTCTGAAGAACCATTTCTGTATTGAACTTGAGTACTGGCCTGTATCCAAACCCAATGGTCTTCATTTGCTTGCAATTTCTTCAGAGAAATACCACTTTCTCTATTATTCTTTCCTATAAAAATTGAGGGGAAAAGGTTTTTGGTGGAAAATATTTTAAACATGCTACTTAATTTTAGCATTGCTTTAGCATCAAAGAAATATATAGTCTATTCATTCGATGATCTGTTGGACATTCATTCGGTATAGAGAAATTATAAGCCTAAATTTGTCATTGCCTAACATTAGCAAATTATTACATGGAAGCACACTGCTTTGATTTAAACCCAACAGATTTTCTATTGTATTGTTTCAGCACCATGTATGCCAGAAGAACAAGATGGTAACACCTAAACGTGTGACTTCTGAACACAAATCTTCAAACAGATTAAATGAAGGATATGGTCTTTAACTTCCCAGGGTAGCTAGAATTGTGATTTTTGTGATACGTTGCTGTTATGTTTTGGGGACATTTGAATTTAGGAGCTACAGAATAGCAAACACTCACTCAGAATTATGAGAACAACAAATGTGAAGGAAAAAGCCTGCCAGGCTGACAATGTATGATTTCATGCATACAGCAATTAAAGAGGTGGAGGAAGCCTGGTCAAAAGTGGGCCACCTCCCTTCACCATTTTCCTCTAGTGAATCACTAAATGTGGTCCTTCAATTCTTGAGCAGCTGAAACCATAACCCCATTTGTATGAAATCTTATTGGTAACCAGTTAAAGAATGGCAAATGTATCTCAAAAGAGGGCTGCTACAATGCACTGACATATCATCAACCTGAGTCACACTAGTCTTCCTACAACAAAGGACCGTAGCTCAGTGGTAGAGCATCTGCCTTGCATGCGAAATGTCCCAAGTTAAATCCCTGACATCTCCAAGTTTGGCTGGGAGAGGCTCCTGCCTGAAACTCTGGAGAGCCACTAACAGTCAGTGTAGACAATACTGAGTTAGATGGATGAATTGTCTGACTCAGGAACACAGGAAGCTAACTTATACTAATAGTGGCTATAAATGAAAATTGGGAAGGTTTTACCTTGAGAGGAAAAATTATTTTCAAACAAGCTCCATAAAGTTATTACATGGATAAAAATAGAATAAAAAAATTAACAGTGGTGAAAATGATACCTTCTTGGAAAACATTTCTTTGAAAATCAGCTACACACTCTCTAGAAGTAGCCTTTGAGCTGTAAAGATCAAATGGAACAAAAGTAGCATTATAAATTACAGCACTGTTAAGCATGTGCACCAAAGGGTCAAAATACATGTTACAAAAACACTTCAAACTAATTGAAGAATTGAAATTAACAAAGTTTTCACATAAGTAAATTTATCCTTATCTCTTACTTAAGTTGGTAGCAGAGTACACAAGACTGGATTAATTATTATTAGAATCCTTTCTCCCAATACAGGGCAAAACGTAGTGATGAAATTTAAGATGTTAGTAGTCTGATCAGTAATATATATCATTAATCCAAATGTTACTGTTCAATTACAGACACAAGAGAAAGTTCAATAAAACAGACAATTAAGAATTGCAGTAAATACAACATTCTCAAAATCAAAGATGAAATTCTAGGTCCACTGGTAAAAATCTTGTCATTTGGTCTCTGTGAGAAAGTTTAAATGGATTTATATTTAAAGTATTCAGTTAAGTATTTTAATAACAAAATCCCCAGTGAGCAAATACAGTATTTAATACGGTCTTGATCATAGCTATCGCCATTGAAATGAGGGGGTGGTGTGCCTGATGAGACTGTGGAAGCAGGATCAGGACATTCCAAGCAGCTTTGAGCTGGAGCGAGGTCAGTACCCTGAACAAGACCCAGGGTGACAGTGCAAGACCTTCAGGATCATGGGATATTTAAATCATAGCAAAGAGACCAGTAGAAAAAGGGGTAAATCCCAAGATGCAATGCAGTATTATACAGTCACGAGAGTGGCTGTATACTACAGTCAGCATGGATTTTTTCACGTTCCACAATGTGAAATTGAAAATACCCCCATGCCATTCTGATGCTTCCCACAAGCTCATTTCAAAACAAAACCTTACCAAACTTATAGTCCTGAACTCAGAAATGCTTGCTTAACAACCCTCTAAATTTTGATGGCAATACACAAAACAGTCAGAAAGAATCGAGAGTTCAAAGTGTAAAAAGACAGAGAGAAAAACCAGTCCCCTTTTGGACTTCTTTCTGTCAGAATTCTCATAATCAGTTGAAATTCATTACAAATCAGCCATGTTCACAGAGTACCTGTAAACCTATTAGTGACCTTGCCCCATACTCTGACCTTCATCTTCTGCAGTTTAAAAGTTAAAAAAACAAAACCCTGGCTGATTTTTAATTAATTTAAGAAATTTAGCATTGAACTCAATGATAAGGCTGGGCATGCTCAGTAAGAACCAACTGTCAGTGTTCTAAAAGCCACACTCACAGCTGCTTGGCTTGCCTAATCAGAGGACCACACCCACACCAGACCTTTATTTCACTTTAGACTACCCCCAAAGAATCCTGAGAAGTGTAGTTTGTGAAGAGTCCTGAGAGGAGTCTCCTATCTCCCTGACAGAACTCCAGTGGCCAGACTGGTTTAACAGTCAGCCGCTCTGATTGAAGCTCTGTGAGGGGAACAGGGCATCTCCTAGCAACTTTCAGCACCCTTCACTAACTACACTTCCCAGGATTCTTTGGGAGAAGCCATGACCATCTAAAGGGAAATAAAGGTCTGGTGTGGATGTGGTGAGGGATAGCTTTGTTTTAAATTTGGGTGGTAGGCTACATGTGCCTGCTGTAGAATAAAAATGTAGGGGAAACACTGAAAATGAATGATACTGTTCACAATGTTTTCCTTTTGTAAAGGAAAGGGACTCCCCCTCTGCCCAGTGCCTACCCATCCAATCTCCTCCTCTTCCTCCCTCCCCTTCCCCTTCCTGCCGTCCTCCCCTCCCTGACACTCCCCTAGGTCAGTTTCATCTATCCTAAGCATCATTGTACAGGAGTAAATCTCACTGAACTCAAAAAGCATGCAAATGATCAAATTGCCCTCCCCTCCTCCTCCCTCCCCCTTCCTTTACCCATCCCTTCTCCTCCCCCATCCCCTTCCAGTCCACTCCTTCCCCCTCCTCCTCCTCCCCCGTGGTCAGTTTTACCTATCCTAGGACCACGGACCCAGGATTCCAATTGCCATGCAGCCATGAAGCTCACTGGGTGACCTTGGGTCAGTCACTGCCTCTCAGCCTCAAAGGAAGGCAATGGTAAACCACCTCTGAATACCACTTACCATGAAAACCCTATTCATAGGGTCGCCATAAGTTGGAATCTACCTGAAGGCAGTCCACTTCATTTTCAAGCATGATTGCACGGTAGTAACTCCCATTGAACTCAATAAGCATGCAAACGATCAAACCTGCCCTCCCATCACCTCCCTTTGCTGGGAGGCACATGTTACCAAATTCTTCCAAGCTACACAGGAAATGGATTGGACTGTGAAAGACCAACCCAAATTGTGTTTGCATTTTGACAACTTTGTAGGGCAGTCTAATATCTCAGAGAGGAGATCAGGTCTCCTGCTTCCCTGATGCATTCACTATGGCTGCCCAATTTCCCTGCTTTTTAAAGTTTGATACAAATATCTGTGGGCTATGGATACATTCTTAAATCGCAAGGTTTTTTGCCTATTAGTGAATTTATATGAAAGGGAGGCAGGGAGGGAGGGAGGGAGGGAGGCAGGGAGAATGAGAGAATGAGAATGCAACATGTTTCTTAGGAATGTCAATTGATAGATTTATGGAAAAATTTTCTTTTCTTTTTCTATATTTTTTATTAGATTTGTTAGTTGCTTGATACCTGAAGGACATCAAGTGACTTACACAATATTAAAACAAAAACAAATAAAACACACTCTAAAAACATAACAATAGACAACAAAACAATAGCAATAGAACCCACACACAGCCGCAGCAAGGTTTGGCAGCATATTAAAACAAATATAATCTCAATCTATCAAATGCCTGGGAGAAAAGGTACATCTTTATCTGGGACCGAAAAGATGACAATGAAGGTGCCAGGTGGACCTCACTGGGGAGCATATTCCACAGATGGGGAACCAAAACTGAAAAGGCCCCTCCCCCTTGCCACCACCCTCCAAGCCTCCCTCAGAAGAGGAACCTGGAGAAGGGCCTCAGAGGTAGATCTAAGAGTCCAGGTAGATTCATATTGGGAGAGTCGTTCCAGAAGATATTTGGATCCTTCGCTGTAAAGAACTTTGTAAGTCAAAACAAACACTTTGAATTGGGCTCAGAAGCATATAGGCAGGCAGTGCAATTGGGACAGGATAGGTGTTATCTGCTCTGTTCACCTTGAACATATCAACAATCGCGCATCTGCATTCTACACTAATTGAAGCTTCCGAACCATTTTCAAAGGAAGTGCCAGATATTTGCCCAATTTCCCTGCTTTTTAAAGTTTGATAGAAGTATCTGTTGGCTATATGTACATTCTTAAACCACAAGGGTTTTTTGCCTAGTAGTGAACACACTTTCTTGGGAGAAAGACCTACTTCATTGAGCAGGGCTTACTTCCAAGTAAACATGGATTAGATTGAGCTTCATGTGTTTAAAATCACTCTCTTTCTAAGGTAATGTTTGCTGGCTTCTCTACAGAAGATATATTTTTCACTGCACTGTATGTATGTAATGATTAATTATACTGATGAGGTATGACTTAGCTGTAATTACTAATACAATTCTATACATTTTACTCAGATAACTCATTGTATTCTTCCAGTGCAGTCTTCCAGTGCTACACCTATTGTTAATCCTGGCTCTACCTACTGTTAAGCTGCTTTGCCCTTCACCCCACCAACCCCAGTAGGTATTACCTACTACTACACTGAAAAGTGGATCCCCCTCCCCCTCTGAGCTCTGACAGCTCAATAGAGATGGGCTAGAATTCCGCTAAAATTAGAATTGAAACTGGACTCCAGGACAGTTCGTAGGGCCAAGAGCTTTGCAAGCCAATATGAATGCTGTGAACTTCCAGCGGCTTTTCTGACACCAGATTTTTTTGCAGATGAAACTGACCAGATTACTCTATACTCCTTGCTTTGCTAAGGTGAAATTGACTAACCTGCAGTTTGCTTTGCTAATGGGGATGGGGGTGGCTGCCTCTCGCCTGCCTGCTCCTGTAGGGGACAGTGGCAGAGAGAGAGAGAAAGAGAGCTGCTGAGAGAGAAAAAGAAAAGTGATGCTATGATTGGAGGCAGCTGCTATTTGTGACTCTGTTCCTCTTGCTGGCATCATACAGATGTTGGAGCAGCTGTCCAGGAGTCTCCACTTTCCTATCTGACAGATGCACACAGAAAGGAGATGGGAAACAGTACCAAGTGGAATCCTAGGAACTCAGCTGTCTATACTTTCGGCTCTGTGCCTGTGGGCAGGTGCAAGTGGCATTAGCTGCTTTAATTGCCCCAATAGAAGTTCCCTGACAAAAGCATCCACAGCCCTTCTCTTGCCCTGGAAGACATGATAGTCCCTGATCCCTTTCTGCACACACAAACTTCACACACATCTTCTCTTCCAGCTCGCAATGGAAGGGGTGGAGTGAAGGATGCTCTGTCTCCTGCATTCTCTCTCTCTCTCTTTTGTCTATTCCTTGTAAGCTGAGATGGGGAAGTGTGTGTGTGTGTGTGTGTGTGTGTGTGTGTGTGTGTGCACGTGTGTGCACGCGTGCCTTGCTTTCCTTCCATGCAAACATGAACAAGAAAGATTTGTAAATACCAGCTGTTAAACATCAAACAGATCCCCAGAAAAGGCAGAAATCTGTTTTGTGTGTAAGGTGGAGGGGGCAGCAGCTTGATTCCTACATTGCACCAATTTAAGGGTCACCACCAAGTCTGACTTTTGTTCCAGTCAAGAGCCCCACTCGCTGTTCTCATAATCACCGGGTGCCCCTCCCTGGCTGGAGAATGGTTCAACTCACCACTGCGCCTGGACTCAGAAGAAGGACTGAAGATAGCAACATCATTATTTTTGATGAGGGGGAAACAGGCTGGTAACAGCAAAGAATCATGGAACACAATAACAGAACAGAGCTGCCTGGCAAGTTTGGTGGAAAGTGATCAAACTGCATTAACTAATGGATCCCAGCCCTACAGTGCTCAAGGACTCTGAACTCAGGATCTGAGGCTGTGACAAATACAATGAACAAGTGAAACGACATTTGTACTTGCTTTGTGTTTGTTGCGGCTGCTTGATCAGATTTGCATTTTGCTTTCACTAAAAGACTTTTTAACTTCATGTCAGTCACAGAAGGAAGCAGAAATGGTACCACTATGCAGAATAAGGACAGCTGAGGATGTAATATTGCTCCTGAGGAAGACTTCTTCTTTTGTCCAAAGAGAAATTTCAGTTTACCTTGAAAATGCATTGTCTGAAAAACAGGAAAACACAGGAGAAAGTCGGCAAACATTGCTGCACATAGGCACACCTTTAAAATAATATACTAAGTTGACCAGACTGTAATATTGTGATGTTGTATACTTGGTTGCTATCACTGGGCTGATTCATATGGTGCCATAGTCACTGATGTAGCTAGATTCCACAACACTGAATCTACTAATGTGTATTAAGAAGATACACTTGGATAACATAGTAGAGGCAACATGGCCAGGAATCCTATCAAGATTCTGTGTGGTGCAGAGACTTCCGGGAAGGATTGCTTCACTTGTGCCTGCCTCTGAGACGAGCTCTCGTCTCAGAGGAAGCTTTTTCAGTTTTAAAACCAGCCAAAAGTTTTTTTTTGACTGGTAAAAACTTTCTCCCAGGCAAGGGAGAAATGAAGAGATCATCCACAAGCTTCGTTGTGTTTGTTGGGGGACTTGAATTCATTAGGATTGCCTATGAACGAAGGACCAGCCAGCAACATTGGACGGAGCCAAGGAATTTCAAGCAAGCTCAAACTGATTAAGCGAGACGTTTTTCTTTTCTTCAAAGAAAAACAGATTCTAACAGGCAAGCATTCTTCTTTCTATCCTTATCATTTGGCTTAAATTGTTGCAGTAAAGAGATTTGTTAAAAGAATCAGCAGTAAAGAATCCCTGGGTGAGTTATAACTTTTCTCTTTTATACACGGAATTAAGGCGGAAGGAAATTGAAATAGCTTATCTTTGTTTTTATTGCAAAAAGCTGGCCTGGAATTGAGAATTATAAAGATACGAACGGATGAGAGATATCTAATCTGAGGAGAAAATTTTTTATTTATATGAACTTTTGAGTATTATATGTCTGGAACTATTTTTTCTGGTCTACTTCATTTTGACGAATCTGCTTGTTCTTTATGCCACTAACTATTTGGAAGCTGTGAACTAAATTTGTTTTGCATTCTTGGACACATAAGAGATAAGGCAGTTTGTGCTGTCTACATTATGATGTCATCAGGTTTGGAATATTAACTCCTTTGTTGCTGGAAAAAGAAATAAATTGCTCTTTGCTTGGGAATAGTGCTATATTGGAAATTGAAGGGGTTTTTTTCTTCTTGGTTTTAAAAATGACAATTAAGAAAGTGGCTGAGACCCTGGAAGTAAATATGTTTCAGAAAATAATGGATGAGATTGAGATAACGAAACAAGAACTTAGACATGGCAAACAAGAGTTGAAAATTGAATTTGGCAAAATGAAGCAGGAGCTGAAAGAAATAGGGGATTTTATGAGAGAGGAGGTTGATGAGATCAGAGATATAACTAGACAAGCAATAGAAAAAGAAAGAAAAATTAAAGGGAAGATGCAAGTCCTGGAGATTGGAACAGATATATCAAATGTGGAACTGGAAAAAGATTTGGAGTTTATGGACCTTAGAGATAAAGATTATTGTTTGGAATTCAGCGTTGTCCCTGAAGAAATTGATGAAGATATCAGAGATAAAGCTATCAATGTTTCGAAAAAATTTCTGGACTGGAATGATGTGATGGAGCTTGAAATAGAGAAAATTTATAGAATTAATTACAGATATGTGACAATGGAAAAACTCTCAAGAGATGTGCTAGTGCATTTCGTAAAAAAGAGGAACAGAGATATGACTTTACAAAAACAATTCAGTAACACATTCAGAATTGATGGCAAGGAAATATTTGTGAGGAAGGAAATTCCTGATGATTAAGTAAGATAACTATTGGAGGAAAGTGATTTTATAATATGACTTAAGAGACAGGATTGTTATATATTATAGACTTATAACTGATCTGATCTTTGACAAATGGGAAGTCAATATTTTACTCTTTATTTTTTATTTTTATTTTTATTTTTATTTTTATTTATTTATTTTTTTTGTTTAACTATTTTTGATTTTGTTTTTTGTCTTTGAATGTTTTATGATTTCGTCTTGTATGTTTTATGAAAATTTGAATAAAAATTATTGAAAAAAAAAAAAAGGAAGGAAATTCCCATCAGACTCTTATTATATGACTATGACAGCAAGATTATTATGGATGCAAGGATGGAAGATGGAAGATGGAATTAACACTGATAATGGAAGAATGGCTATTGAAATTACTGGACCTAGCAGACTTGATGAGATGGATTAATCGACATGTTTATTTGGAGAAAAATCGATGGATATATTTCTCAAGGACTGGAAACCTCTCTTTGACTTTTTGCGGAAAGAATAAAGTGATGTTAATGAGATTTGATGATTAATTAAGATAACTACTGGAGGAAAGTGATTTTGTAATATATTAAGAGACAGGTTTGTTATATATTATAGACCTGTAACTGATCTGCAACAAATCGGAAGTCAACATTTTATTTTATTGTATTAGTTATTAATTTGTTTTTGTTTTGTTTTGTTTTTTGAAACTTTGAATAAAAAATTAATGAGAAAAAAAACAGATTCGGTGTGGTGCAGCACAACCTTTCCCAACCTTTGGGTCTCCAGATGTTGCTGGAGTACAGCTCTCATAATTCCTGACCATGAACTAATCAGAACATGGGCAATAGCCCTCTCCTATTCTTGCTACCAACAACTGTTATTCAGAGGCAGCATGTCCCAAGGACAGCAGCAATATTTTAGGAAAAGTAACTGCAAAAGCCAAATTATTGAACTATGATAAATTTCCTGTTTCCAGATTTCTACATTTCTCATGCATATTTTGAAATAATAACATATATTATTTACTTACACGGAAGCCAGAAGTACTGTCTAGAAGGCAGCGGATTCGGCAAGTGAAACACCGAGTTAAAAAGGATGAAAAGTCTGATGGCATACTGTTACTCTCTTGTGCTTTAAACATTTTACTAAGAATGAATTCTTCTCCTAAAAACAGTAATATAGAAGTTACAATTCCAATAATGACAACAGATAGACAGGCATCTGAGAGCAAGGGTACGTGAGAGAGTGAATGTGTGTGTGTGAGAGAGATCATATCCACAACACAATGATGTAAAGCACATTGAAAGTACGTGGCTTCCCCCAAAGAATCCTGGGAACTGTAGTTTACCTCTCACATAGCTATCATTCCCAGCATCCTTAAGAAACAACAGTTCTCAGGATTCTTTGGGGGAATCCATGTACTTTAAATGTATGGTGTAGTCCTGGATGTGACTAGAGACGGATGAGTTGGCACAGAGAGCAGAGGACAGTGACATGGAGAGCAAGGTAGTGAGGGAAAGAGACAGCAAAAAGTGATGGTGGAAGAGGGGAGCAAAATGGCAGCGAGAGGGCAAAAGACGAGCAATGAGAATAAAAGGACCCCCCACCTCTGCCCTTCCTCCCTGCCCCCCATAAATACATTTGTATTCACAGAATATTAATCAAACATACCTGTCTCTGTCTGCATGTGTTGTCCAGAAATGAGTTGTGGTGGATTCATGGCCCAGTGCAATTGCTTGCAGAAATCCTGCCGGTCATCCACATGAATGTAATCATATATATTTTGATGCATTACATCAGTCTGAAATAATATTTATTACATTTATACTCTCTTTGGCATCTGATCTCGCACATGGAAAACAGCAATTGAAGTATATAACTTGTTCAAAAAGAACAGAAGGAATAAAAAGGAAGGTGGAGTCACGCTATATGTTAAAAATATCCCTGCACAGAAATACACGAAGATGAGCTTGGTAGTCCCACCGAGAGTATGTGGATTAAAATTAATGGGGCAAGTAATAAAAGGAATGTGGTGTTTGGAGTCTACTACTGACCACCCAATCAAGGAGAAGACGAGAATGTAACTTTTGAAAAGCAAATTGCCAGTGTTTCGAGGAGGCATTATGTAGTAGTAATGGGGGATTTCAATTATCCTGATATGTGTTGGGAGACTAATTCTGTCAAACATGGTCCCTCCAAGAAATTTCTGACTTGTGTTGGAGATAACTTTCTCCTACAGAAAGTGGAGGAAGCAACCAGAGGATGACCTATCCTGGACTTGATTCTAACCAACAGAGATGATTTGGTGGATGAAGTGGCAGTTACGGAAACTCTGGGTGAAAGTGACCACAACATACTTGAATTCTTGATTTTAACAGAAGCAAAAGCTGAGAGTAGCCATACGCGCACCCTGGACTTCAGGAAAGCTGATTTTAATAAACCCAGAACAATCGTAAGTATGGTTCCATGGCAAGCGACCCTAATGAGAAAGGGAGTCCAAGATGGGTGGGAGTTTCTAAAAAAGGAAATTCTAAAAGCGCAATGGCAAACAATTCCAACAAGGAAAAAAGGGGGGAAACAGCAGAAGAAGCCAATGTGGCTTCACAAAAAGCTTAGAGAGGACCTGAAAACAAAAAAGGACACATACAGAAAGTGGAAGGAAGGCCAGGCCACAAAGGAAGAGTACAGGCAGGTATCACAGAACTGCAGGGATGGTGTCAGGAAGGCTAAAGCTGAGAATGAGCTGAGACTAGCAAGGGATGCTAAAAGCAACAAAAAAGCTTTCTTCAGGTATGTCCATAGTAAAAGACAGAGAAAAGAAATGGTGGCACAGCTACTCAACGAGGATGGCAAAATGATAACAGATGACAAAGAAAAGGCAGAAGTCCTCAATTCCTACTTTGGCTCAGTCTTCTCCCAAAAAAGGATCTGTGACCCTCCCGGGAAACATGAAGTAGAAGGGGCAGGATTGGAGCTTGAAATTGATAGACAAATGGTCAAGGAATACCTAATCACTTTGAATGAGTTCAAATCAGCAGGGCTCGATAAATTGCATCCTAGAGTATTGAAGGAACTGGCTGAAGAATTCTCAGAACTGCTGCCTATTATCTTTGTGAAATCATGGAGGACTGGTGAAGTGCCGGATGACTGGAGGAAAGCTAATGTTGTCCCCATCTTCAAAAAGGGCAAAAAAGAGGAATCGGGGAACTACAGACCAGTCAGCCTAAGTTCAAAATGGATATGGACTGCCTTCAACTCGATTCCGACTTATGGCAACCCTATGAACAGGGTTTTCATGGTGAATGGTATTCAGAGGGGGTTTACCATTGCCTTCCTCTGAGACTGAGAGGCAGTGACTGGCCCAAGGTCACCCAGTGAGCTTCATGGCTGCGTGGGGATTTGAATCCTGGCCTCCCAGGTCATAGCCCCCTGGAAAAACTCTGGAGCAGGTTATAAAGCAGTCAATCTGTAAGCACCTTGAAAACAATGCAGTGATTACTAGGAGCCAACATGGATTTATGAAGAACAAATCCTGCCAAACTAATCTTATCTCATTTTTTGATCGGGTAACCTCCCTTGTAGACTGTGGGAATGCTGTGGACATAATATACCTCGAGTTCAGCAAAGCTTTTGACAAAGTGCCCCATGATATTCGGATTACCAAGCTAGCTAAATGTGGGCTGGATGGAACAACTATCAGATGGATCAACAGTTGGCTCCAGAATCGGCTCCAGAATCGTACTCAAAGAGTGCTTATCAATGGTTCCTTCTCAAACTGGGTGGAAGTAACGAGTGGGGTACCACAGGGCTCAGTCCTGGGCCCAGTGCTCTTCAACATTTTTATTAATGACTTGGAGGAGGAGGTACAGAACATGCTTATCAAATTTGCAGATGATACAAAATTGGTGGGCATAGCTAATACCATGGAAGACAGAAAGAAAATTCAAAGGGACCTTGATAGGCTGGAGCATTGGGCTGAAAACAACAAAATGAAATTGAACAGGGATAAATGCAAAGTTCTACACTTAGGAAAAAGAAACCAAATGCACAGTTATAAGATGGGGGATACTTGGCTCAGCCATACGACATGTGAGAAGGATCTTGGAATTGTTGTTAATCACAAGCTGAATATGAGCCAACAGTGTGATGTGGCTGCAAAAAAGGCAAATGTTATATTTATTTATTTATTTATTAAACTTATATACTGCCCCATAGCCGAAGCTCTCTGGGTGATTTACAATAACTATATTAGGCTGCATTAACAGAGGTACAGTTTCCAAATCATGCGAAGTATTAGTTCCCTTCTATTCGGCACTGGTTAGGCCTCATCTTGAATACTGCGTCCAGTTCTGGTCTCCGCACTTCAAGAAGGATGCAGACAAACTGGAACCGGTTCAGAGGAAGGCAACAAGGATGATCAGGGGACTGGAAACAAAGCCCTATGAGGAGAGACGGAAAGAACTGGGCTTGTTTAGCCTGGAGAAGAGAAGACTGAGGGGAGGTATGATAGCACTCTTCAAGTACATGAAAGGTTGTCACATAGAGGAGGGCCAGGATCTCTTCTCGGTCATCCCAGAGTGCAGGACACGGAATAATGGGCTCAAGTTGCAGGAAGCCAGATTTCAACTGGACATCAGGAAAAACTGTTAGAGCCATACGACAATGGAACCAATTACCTAGAGAGGTAGTGGGCTCTCCGACACTGGAGGCATTCAAGAGGCAGCTGGACAGCCATCTGTCAGGAATGCTTTGATTTGGATTCCTGCATTGAGCAGGTGGTTGGATTTGATGGCCTTATAGGCCCCTTCCAACTCTATTATTATATGATTCTATCATCTTTTACATATAGCACAGAAAAGTTTTGGATTTTTTAAATTTTATTTTTGAAAATGAAAACTTTTTCTGATAGTAAAAGTATCAGTCACTATTTTTTTTTCTCCATTCCAACCTTTGGATTTGATATTGCTGGTATTGCTTAGAATAAGGGAGAATGAGGGAAGATTTTGAGATAGAAGGACAATATAAATCAGGGAGGAAACTTGGGTCTAAATCTCTAGTCCTAAAGAGTAAGACTCCCTTTCTAGATATACCAGAACCATAAAAATGCTTTGACTTTTTCTAATCTATGACTTCTACATTTTGGTGAAGAACTATACCTTTTTAAAAGCAACATTCAGTTTTTTAAAAACCCTTGTTGTGAATATTGACGTTTGTATTGGTTATAATTGTACTTTCTAACTATGGAGAGTTTCAAAGTAGTACAGTGATGCCTCTTGCTTAGGTGTTTTTTTAAAAAAAGTTTTAAGAATCATTCCAAATACTGAAAAGCCACCACAGTTGCAAACTACTGCATTTGTTGTGCTTAGTGTACATAGATTTCTAACAGCATGAAAAATAAACATATATATTTCCCCAACTCCATTCACATAATTCACAACAAAACAGCTTAAAAAATTGGTATTGCACATTATTCAGAAATTAATGAAGAACTAAATTCTCACACAGAGGAAGAAATTGAGAGCACATTATTTATTTTTGTTTCCTTGTATTTAGATCTCACCTTTCCTCCCAGTGGGAGGGCAGACCTGCTAAAGATTTGGCACAACAATATAAATAATGTTAAAAACATCATAACATACAAAAATAGCAATGTCAGCAAGAAGGCTGATTAAATTCCAAATGTCTGGGCAAAACAAAACAAAAAAACCCCTTCACCTTGTGCCTAAATGAGACCAACTGAAATGCAGCCAAATATCTGGCAGTTTTATAATTTCATTTGGCACATGCGATTTTGAGAATATATGATACCTTGATTCTTTTTGCAGTGTGATTGGCTATAAAGACATACAACAAAGTATTGATGAGATGGGATTTTAGAGTAGTTTACAGAAAAATGCAACAAACGTAAGGCTGATACAAATACAGCATAATATACAACACTCCAGGTATTTATTTTTATTCCTTTACCTGGTGAAATCCTAGATAATCCACAATTGTTGGTGATGCATAGAATATCATTCCATCAGGACTCACCACCAGAACAAAACCACTCAGTGACTGGGGAAGAAAGAAGCAATAAAATAAATGATGAAACAAAATTGTCAGAAATATATTTTACTCAGTCATTATGGATGCCATGCCATTATATATTTTTCTGACCATCTTTTTCTTAAGCTGGTAAATTTTGGATGTTGTAGTAGTAGTAATAATAATAATAATAATCCACTCTACCTCCCAAAAGAGTCCAGGGCAGCACTGTGGCACTATGTATATGTACATAATTAAGTGCGGTCTTATACTGAGAAGATCAGTTCATTGTTTAAAAAAGATCCAAGCATATGCTGGATACTTCATGTGTTTTTTAAAAAAATGATATATCTAAATCAGTTCAGCAGGATGCTTGACAAGCCTTCCTTGAAAAAATCTAGCTATAAATAATTGAGTAG
This sequence comes from Rhineura floridana, assembly GCF_030035675.1. Taxonomy (NCBI): domain Eukaryota; kingdom Metazoa; phylum Chordata; class Lepidosauria; order Squamata; family Rhineuridae; genus Rhineura; species Rhineura floridana. The sequence goes on from NC_084490.1 coordinate 71,114,512, forward strand.
TATGGTACCACTAGCTATATGCCCCAGTAAAAGGACTCATTACTGGGCTAGCCACCAGATCCTCTGGACTTCCAGCATTCCTGTGATCTTGATAATCCTCATGCCTCCAGATTTCATTAGGCTTTGAAGATCTTGGATCGTGTTTGCTAGTCAATGGCGTTTAAGATTGTATGACAAGAAATAAGGTGACAGAACAATCAAAAAGCTTCTTGCTCTGCATTGAGCTACTTCCATCTTGATGCCCTGCTTTCTTGAGTCAGCAGTAGTTTTTAGCATGCAGAGAAGCTCCGCTTCCACAAAGACTGTGTTTTTTGCATGCAACTTGGACAGTCTTTCTCCTGTAATTATTTAAGGGGAAATATTCTGCATAGTGATTCCTTTGGACTGTCTTCTTGACTGCAGATTTAACATTTAGTCTTTAAGCCTCCTGGGGCTGGTCTTTTTTCTTTTTTCCCTTTCCCCCCCACTTATATTATTCTGTAAGTTGTCCCATACATTGAATGCTCTGTAAAAATAAAATAGTCAGTACAACCCAGCTGGCCGGCTCTGGATCTTTGTAGTACTCAGCTTGACACCTGACAATCTGGCTGCTAACTTTTAAGGAAAAAAACAAATACTGTATGGTCATCATAACTCTGTGATTGTTTTACGAATCTTATCCTTGTTTTGTTAATAAAACAGTCCAATTGGCTTCTAAAATGTTTTTAAGATCTAAAAAAAAAAATTGTATAGTACCAATGAAACTTACTAATAAGCAATGCTACTCTTTGGTCTATGAAAATAAACAACAGCATGTGGTAAATCCAAATGGATTCAACAATAAGTAACATTTCTATTCTAGGATAAGCACTTGAACATATGAAACAGATATGCACTGTGAACATTTCTTTGGGTAAAATAGAAGATTAGGGTTTTTTAATGGAATTATTTTCTTTCTCCCCAGCTTGAAATGTACTCTGTATTCTTTGTCAATATGTAAATCTCATTGTATCACAAAATGCTGCACATGCTACATAACAATTCGTTCATCACAGTTCTAGTAAGTTGACGATGAGGGAGGATAAGCACACTATTTCTCAAATTAAAGTTACCAGTTTCTTGCAAGAAGTGTGTTTAGAAACATGAATGGAAACAAATATTGTGAGGAAGACCTAATTTTTCTAATGAAGAGCACCTTTTCTTTCAGTGCTTTTATTGAAAATCTGCCAGAAAACACTTCAAAGACGTCTTGGTCAAGGTCACAGAAAAACTTAAAAAAAAAAAAACCCAACAAACTCCTGAGCTACAATTATTTCTCTTATTACTATTCTTTGAAATAAAGGAAGAGTGCAATTTCCAGAAGGAAGGTTGCTATGGCTACCAAAGTACAACCATCAAGCAGAGCTTGGAAAAGTTACTTTTTTGAACTACAACTCCCATCTGCCCAATCTAGAGACCATGCTTGTTGGGGCTGATGGGAGTTGTAGTTTTAAAAAGTAACTTTTCCAAGCTCGGCCATCAAGGCCTTGAGACATGCCTTGCTTTGACATATTTTCAAGTCACGCAACATGTTACTATATATTTAGAATCTAAGCTTTTAGTTTATCTGGAACAACTTCATTTATGAGTGCATTCAATTTTTATCTGCACATCAGGGTGGGCCTATTTTCCAAATAACTTCTTTTCAGCATTTTGAAATTGGACACACACCCCTTTATTTCTTTCACAAGTATGCATGCTTGTAAAAACACTATGATGGGAAAAACAAACTAGCTAGAGGATTCCTCCAGTTGTACCATAACATATAATTCTGTGTGCATTGTATCCATTTTGATGTAATAACTATTTGGAATGAGAAGAAGAGGCACTGAACCCCTGCCAATTAAAGGCAAGCCACACTCATGCTAACTCTAATCTAGCTAACATTAGGGCAAATTATACAGTTATATCAAAAACCTTGGGAAAGCCTTTAAAATTAAGCACACTACTTTTTAGAACTTCTTCCAAATACCATTGGAAAGTATTCTAATATCTTTTCCACATACCATGACAACTATTATTATTATTATTATTATAATATCCCGCCCTTCTTCCCAGTAGCCGCCCATGGTGGCAAACAAAAGCACGAAAAACACTCTAAAACATCATAAAAACAAACTTTAAAATATATAATTAAACATCCTTAAAAATGTATTACACAAAACATCTTTAAATATGTTTCAGAAAAGGTTTCTTTCTGAACATCATAAGAGCCCTGTTGGATGAGAACAAAGGCATATCAAGTCCAGCATACAGTTCTCACAATGGCCAGCAAGATGCCCACGCATGAGCACAAAAGGAATTTTCTCTCTCATGATTCCCAGCAATACTGCCTCCAATATGAAAGGTAATAGCTAACCCTCTTTTAAAGCCATTGTCCTGCACCAGCTGGGTTAAGCCTCTGTTCTGGAGCACTGATGGGGCAATTCCATGTGAAAAGTTTATCTATAGGCTGGGATCCAAACCATGAAAGCACCAGCAAGGAACAAGGGGCATCCAAAAAGCAGAGTCTAGGTAAAAGTGTAGTTCAAAGGGCAGAGTCAGTGAGTAGAAGTCCAAAGTCAGCAGTATGGGAGGTCGGTCAATAGGAAAGGCGAATAACGTGACTCTGGAAGATGAAAGTTTTTTAAAAATAATTTTATTGAATACTTGATATACAGGAAAAAAACACCAAACCAACAATAAACAGATACAACAACCCTATCCCGGGATCACTGAGGAGATATATGTATGTATATATATATATACATATATATACAGAACTTCACTCAAGCTTGCTCTGGATCCCTATAAGGATTCCGTTAATCATCTAATATATATATATAAACGTAATTGTGATTAACCAAACAGAGGTTTTTATTATATTAACAAAACATTTCAGCTTCTTCATCAGCTGCCAACATATATATCTATATATATATCTATATATATAGATATATAGATATATAATGAACATTATTTAGTCAATACATTGAGAAAAAGAATAAGAGAATTATAAATATACTTTATAGAGTACAATTCGATGTTTATGAGTTGGTTAGCAAAAGAAAATTAAGAAAAAAGAAGTTTCCTTTTTCTTTAAGAAAACCAAATGGATCTAGCTGTAGATAGTTGATCATGTGAACCATGTTTAGTTGTGTAATCAATAAATAACCACCAGGTGGCAACATATGCATCTGATTTAGTCTTCTTTTGTAGAAAATGAAGATTATGAGTAATTTTACCTAATAAAGTTATATTCCACACATTTCTATACCATGTTGTTTTGTCCAAATTTTCTAATAATTTCCAATTTTGCACAACCATTTGACGAGCTGCCATTAATAATTTAGAAATCAATGGTTTAGATTTCAGTTTAGCATTTTCATCTCTAAACAATGATAAGAGGAACAATTCAGGAGTAAATATAATATTCTCTTTTATATTATTTATGAGTTCCTTGTGCATCAAATTCCAAAATGGGATAATTTTAGGACATGTCCACCAGGAATGCAACCACGCCACCAAAGTGGGTTCATGTTAGAGGATATGTAAGATATTAAATACCATCCATGTAGTGTTTTAAGGTTAATTTCTTTATGGGTAGCAGATATGGTTTTATTATATTTAAACGAGCAAATATTTTTCCATTCCATGTTATTCAATTCAAAACCTAAATCTTGTGCCCATTGAGTTTTAAGACCTGTAAACTGACCCATTTGTGAATCTACTAATATTTTATAAAACACAGACACAATACCTTTACCTCTGAACCCCAACGTTGACACTGCATGTTCAAATGCGGTAAGCGGGCGAGTAGTATGAGCTCTAACATCTGGATCTTTGAGAATGTGAGTCAATTGGAGTACGTGAAGCCAAGCTAAATCTAAATTCGGTACATTTACTCTGAGCTGATCCAATATAATTGGGCAATCTTGTATGTAGAAATCTTTAAGCCTAAAGTAGCCATACCGTTCCCATTTTACAATGTGTTTCCTAAATGTCTCATCTTTAATACTAGGATAAGATTGTAATGGAGTTAATGGAGAATATATTGGTGAGATTTTTGATTGCCAGTTTTTCCAATTTAAAAAGGTAGCTTTTGTAAACAGATTGATTATGGAGTGTAGAAAAGAGTATTGTAATGACCACAATGGTCTGAGGTGTAACATATAATCCTCCAATTGAATCCAAGTTTTATTAGTTCTCATAATTATAAAGCTCAATTGACAAAGTTGAAAGGCTTAATAATAAATCTGTAAGTTAGGGAGTCCCCATCCCCCTTCATCTGTGTGAATGTAATATAATTTCTTTGCTAACCAAGGTTTTTTCTTTTGAAACACAAATCTATTTAATATGTCTTGCCATTTATTAATCTGTTTTGGATGAAGGAGGATGGGAAGAACTTGAAAGAGATACAAAAATCTTGGGATTATGTTCATACGTATGGAAGCTATTCTTCCCAATATGGAGATATTAAGTCTAGACCATCGCTTTATGTCCTTTTTAAGTTTACTTATCAATGGGTAGTATTTAAGTTGGAATAACTGGGATAGTTTTTTGGGAATTTGTACTCCCAAATAACGGAATGAAGTACTGTATTACAGATCGTTATTTCCAAATTTTTACGAATTTCTATTTGATGACCAGGTGGTGTATGAAAAAACATACGATGATTTGTTATAATTAATTTGGAGCCCTGCTACCTCTGCAAATTTATTCAACTCTTCTTTAAGAGGTTGTGCCGCTGACTTTGGATCCCCTAACATTAATACCATGTCATCGGCATACATATTAATTAAATGCTCATCTCCCACTCCCCGGTATCGTGCCACGTTGACATTGCTGCATAAACGTGCAGCTAATGGTTCCAGGGAGAGGGCAAAGAGCAAAGGGGAAAGGGGGCACCCTTGTTTGGTTCCTCTTTCAATAATAATTGGAGCCAATTTGCCAGTCCTAATCAGAGCTTTAGTAGGGACATATAAATGTGATATTGTTGATATAAAGGTCTCTCCCAACTTAAATTTTTAAAATCTTTTACTAAATAGTCCCACCCTAAACAATCAAGTGCCTTGAAAATATCTAACGAAAGGACTCCCAGGGAATATTTATATGTCATTGCATGGTGAATTACATTCAAAAGCCATCTAACTGGGTCTGAAATGTGGCATCCTGGGATGAAGCCTATCTGGTCTGGGTGAATTATATTTGAGATCATAGTATTGTCGCTAAAATGGAGGTAAATAGTTTTTGGTCTTGGTTTAATACATTTATAGGTCGATATAATTCCGCTATTTCCCTGTCCTTACCTGGTTTCGGTAACAAGATTATATGGGACATACCCCATGTATCAGGTTAAGGTTCACCATTTCATATAAGATTAAATAATTGAACTAAATGTGGAGTAAGAATATCTCTAAATTTTTTATAAAAAGAGCTGCCAAAACCATCTGGCCCAAGGGCTTTATTTTGTTTTAATTTTTTAATAGCAGTAGCTACTTCTTCTGTTGTTATTGGTGAATTAAGACTTAGTATTTGGTCTTCTGATAAGTGTTGAGGCTGGAAGTCTTGAAGATAATCTAGAACAGAATCCTCCCTCTTGGGTGCAGATTTGTATAACTCCTGATAATAGTTAGCAAAGGTGGAATTAATTTCTTTGGGGTCATAAGTGAGATTCTCTTCTTTCGTATAAATTACAGGTATCTGTGAGAATTGGCATTGAGAATGTAATGCATATGCCGGTAACTTGGAGCATTTAATACCAGATTCATAGTATTTTTGTTTTATGAACCATAGAGATTTGGCTATTTTGGTAGAGTCCAATGCTTCTAATTCTTTGTGCTTTCTACATAATTTAGTGTAAATTTGTTTGGAATTCGTAATTTTATGTTGGTGTTCCAGAGATTTAATCTCTTCCAGTAATTGTGATTTAATTGGATCAAGTCTTTTTTTATGTTTCACCACCTCTGCAACACAATGCGCCCTAACAGTGGCTTTCATTGCATCCCATATTGTATTAAAATGTACCTCTGGGGTGATATTGAAGGAAAAATAGTCCTCAAGAGCTCCAGCCAGATCTTGGGATGCCAACTGATCCTTCAATAAGAAAGTATCAAGTCTCCAAGAGGGGCTGAATGAGTTATCTGAAGACATACTAATGTGAACCTCAACCGCTGCATGGTCTGATACAATCCTGGGAAGAATATTGGCTTGAATAATTGATGATACTAAGGTAGGTGACGTCAGTACTTAATTTAATCTGGAAAATGAATAAAAACGGGGAGAAAAATATGAAAAATCTTTGATCCCTGCATTAACTTTATGCCAAGCATCTTCTAAGCTGAACCAGGATAATATGTCAGCTATACAACTTTTCCCTTGAAAAGAGTCCAAAGGTCTGACAGTACTCTTGTCCAGATCAAAATTACATACAGCACTTAAGTCTCCCCCCAAAATAATGTCCCCTATTGCAAACTTAACAAGTCTCTTCAGCGTTTTGGTTAGAAAGCTCCATTGGCCAGAATTTGGTGAGTATATTACTTGATGGGTAGCTAATGTCAGCTCTGCACTGAGACAGCAGTGCAGGCAGGGCTGGAAATTCCTGGGTATCTACCAGGGCGGGAAAGTGGACAGGCCTGCCCCTCTTCTGCCTGACCTTCTGTTGTCTCCGTTCTGCAGGTGAGGGGGGAGTATCGTGTTCACTGGCTGCATCTGGCTGAAGGGCTTCAGCTGTGTCTGGGGTGCTCTGCAGCTGAGGGGGAGAAGGAGCTGGGTTCTCAGGAGTTTCCTCCGTTTCTCCTTCTGGGTCTGCTGCTGTTACTCCCAAGTCATCCTTGTCTGATGAGTCCTCCGAAGGGGCCATGACAGCTAATAGGCCAGAAATAAATATGAACCTGCCATCTTTATCTTTTAATATTTTATGTAATTTGAAATCCATATATTTTGCCAACATGTCTTCAACTCCTCTTGAGTGAGACGTTTGGGGGCAATGTATTGTGTTCCGAAGTAGGAGTGTGGGAAGAGACATCCAGTAGTTCCTGCTTTGTACGTCTCTTGTAAAAAGACAATGGAGGGCTTCCGGGTACGAATATAATCGGAAACCCTCCGACACTTGATCACATCTCCTAAGCCTCTCACATTAAGATTCATAATACAGTAATCCAACATTAAAGGTTAACACACTAGAAGTATATATATACCTGTATACGTATATTTATGTCATTAGTACTACAGAAAAAAAGAGTATACCACCTCGACCAATGACACTAGATTGCCCACCAACTCAGGTAAAATATCTAGTTCTCTGTGATCCCAAATACCTTTCCTATTCCCTTCCTCCACTTATTCAACCCTAACCCAACGAACCCAAAACAAAAGAAATGGGAATATACCCCAACCTTGCAGATGAATCCAACAATCCATCTACATCGAAAAGGGCCGAGCCATAAAGAAGCTAATAAGCATGCCGAAAAATTAACTTTGAATATTTGCGAGAATATACCATTACTGAGAATTAACTACAAACTAATAGCATCCAGCTTCCACCCCTCCCAGTTTAAAAAATGACTCATACAGAACTTTTGCATCGTCAACTTAAGCCATTAAATCTCATAAATTTTGACTGTAATTGTGAAATATCAACATTAACTGCACTGTAATATTAGAGCTTTAGCACTTATTTCTTCCTTGCAGCAGTAGAGCGAGTTTGTGTTGTTAGACCTTTGGGATGTGCTGCTTCCATACATATATGGCAGCGGCGTCTTGTTCCCTGAGGAAATCTTTTCCAATCTTCTCCAGCTAATACCATAGAGATGAAGTCATCCGACTCCAGATCTTCTTCTTCCCATGGAGAGGCGAGATTAAATAATGCCCGAATTCGAGTAGCTTCTTTCTTATTAGTTGCTCTATGTTGCGTCCCGTCTGTCTCAACAATCAATGCAAAGGGGAAGCCCCATCTATATTTAACTCCAGATTCTCTTAATAAGTCCGTAGCAGGTTTAAAAGACTTACAGCACCTTAACGTTTCTGCGCTGAGATCTTGCAGAAATAAAATAGTCTGTCCTTCATATTCCACCTGACCTTTATCTCGCAAGACTTTAACAAGGGCTTCCTTTTTAGCTGAATTATAGAAAGCTACAATACACACTTGGTGGGGTGTGAATCTTTGGTCTAGGGCCAAGACTTCTGTGAGCCCATTCAATGTCAGCTGCAGACAGGTCTATGGCTGCGGCAGAGCCTGGAAAAGTTACTTTTTTAAACTACAACTCCCATCAGCCCCAGCCAGCATGGCCACTGGATTGGGCTGATGGGAGTTGTAGTTCAAAAAAAGTAACTTTTCGAAGCTCTGGTCTAGAGCAAGATCTTTCCACCAACTTATTAAGAACTGTATAATATTTACATTATCTGACCATTCCTTCACACCACGGATGCAAAGATTTCTTCTATGCCCGTGGTTTTCCTTTTTTTTTTTTTCAATAATTTTTATTCAGATTTTCATAAAACATACAAGACAAAATCATAAAACATTCAAAGACAAAAAACAAAATCAAAAATAGTTAAACAAAAAGAAAAAAAGAAAAGAAGAAAAAAAAAAAAAACAAATATAAAAAATAAAGAGTAAAATATTGACTTCCCATTTGTCAAAGATCAAATCAGTTATAAGTCTATAATATATAGCAATCCTGTCTCTTAAGTCATATTATAAAATCACTTTCCTCCAGTAGTTATCTTACTTAATCATCAAATCTCATAAACATTACTTTATTCTTTCCACAAAAAGTCAAAGAGAGGTTTCAATTCTTTAAGAAATATATCTATCAATTTTTTTTTTCCAGATAAGCATATCGATTAATCCATCTCATTACTAATTATGATAATCTTATTGTCATAACCATAGTCAAAATAAACATTTCAATTAATCCATCACATCAGAATCTGTTAGGTTCAGTAATTTCAGTAGCCATTGTTCTATTATCTCTATTAGTTCCATTTTCCATCTTCCATCTTCAGTAGTCTTGTTAAGTCCAGTAATTTCAATATCCAATCTTCCATTATCAGTATTCCATAATAATCTTGCTGTCAAAGCCATAGTCATATAATAAGAGTCTGATGGGAATTACCTCTATCCCAAATATTTTCTTGCCATCCATTCTGAATAAGTTGCTGAAATACTGCTGTAAAATCATATCTCTGTTCTTTTTTTCAAAATACACTGGGTCATCTCTTAAAAGTTTTTCCATTGTCACATGGCTGCAGTTAATTCCATAGATTTTCTCTATATTGGGCTCCATCACATCATTCCAGTCCAGAAGATAATCCATGCCATTGATAACTTTATCTCTAGAGTCTTCATTAATTTCTTCAGAGATAACATTGAGTTCCAAACAATAGATTTTATTTCTAAAGTCCATAGACTCCAAATCTTGTTCCTGTTCCACGTTTGTTCCAATCTCCGGGATCTCCTCTCTCACAGGGACCCCTATTCCAGTCTCCAGGGTCTCCTCTCTCACAGGGACCCCTATTCCAATCTCCGGGGTCTCCTCTCTCACAGGGACCCCTTCCAGGGTCACCTCTCTCACAGGGACCCTTATATCTTTAATCTCCTGCTTCATTTTACTCAATTCAATTTTCGTTATCTCAATCTCATTCATTATTCTCTGAAACATAGTTATTTCCAGATTCTCAGCCACTTTCTTAATTGCCATTTTAAAAGAAAAATATAGGAAAACCACTTCTTATTTCAGCAACAATTGGGTTAATACTCCAAACTTGGTGACATCACAGTATAAACAGAGCAGACAGCCTTATCTCTCCAATAGTTAAGTAAACAAAATGCAGTTCCCAGGATCGAAGCAATTAATGGCAATCGTCAAGAAACAGATTCGTCAAAATAAAATAGACCAAAAAAAGAGTAGTCTCAAAACAGTATAATATTTTTCAAAATAAAAATCTGGAATAGAAATCCCTCTTCTGTGTGTATCTTTAGAATGCAAATCCAGGACAGCTTTTTGCAACAAAAACAGAGATAAGCTATTAATTATTGCGTAGCAGAGAGAAGTTACGGCTCCCCAGTGAGATGTCAAAAACCGATCAATCTGGCAAATCTCTTTTAAACAGCAACAATTTAAGTCAAGTAAAAGAAAAATATAGAAAGAAGGGTGCTTGCCTGTTAGTGCGTTCTCTCTTAGAAGATAAGATGAACGTTCGCTTTAACAGATAGAGCTTGCTGTTGAAAATCCGTCCCACCTTCGTCGGCTGGACCTCGTCCCATAAATTAATGAGATCTGGTCGTCCCAACAAAAATAGGCTTTGAGGTTAATCTCTTCGTTTCTCCCTACCCGGGAGAAGTTTAATCAGTCAAAAAAAAAAGAAAAAACTGACTGATATATCTGAATAAGCTTCTTTTGAGGCAGGAGCCCGTCTCAAAAGCAGGCACAGGCTAAGTCACCCTTCCCGGAAGTCCTATGCCCGTGGTTTTCCTGATATTCCAGTCTGTCTTGCAGATCTCTTTGATTTTTTATTAAGTGCCTAATAGTGTCTGTATTCTGGATACCGATCTCCAGGGCCTCGTTTGCTGTGTTGCTTGTCTCGTTCACCTTTCCCGTTAAAGTAGTTATTTTTTCCTCAAGTGATTTAAAACTGTCGTCCCACTTTTTTATCAGGCTGGCTTGTAAGGCAGCTATCTGAGATGCTACCAGGTCTGCTAGAGGTTTTGAGTTAGAAGTTTGAACATCTGTGATTATCCTAGTGGTTTTTGCCACCATTTTGAGTGTGTCATGTGTAGCGGTATGCTGCTCAGAAACAGGTTTAAAGACATTTGTGATCCTGTATTCTTTACCTCCCAATGTAATAGGGAGCATCACAAACAATAATATTCTTTTAAACGGTAAGTTCAGAGCCTTAGATGATCGCAAAAGTGTGTTAAATGTCTGGGAGGCGATGGAGCTTACCGTTAGGCTTCCGACTTTCCACTCTCACGCATGCACGCCCCCTGGAAGATGAAAGATATGTGCTGTTCCAGCAGCTACCACATCTCTACTGAGGGCTTATACCCTGTCTAGTCCAAGCTGCAGGCACTGCAAGTAGGGCCACATTGACTGGAAGGATCCCATCCTGACTTTCCTTGTAAGACACATGCAGAATTTGTTAAGTGTCCACAATACTCCAGAGCAGGAGGACGAGAACTCTTCTCCTTGTTAACTACAAACTCATGAACTGTCAAATCATTGATTGTGGCTTGAACATCCTTCACTTCCTTGTCCTCAGGGGAGTCAACAGCATCAGAAGACTCTTGGTAAGGCAATATTGAGCATATGGATCAATGGTCTGACTCAGTATAAGGCAGCTTCCTATGACTGGAGGTGACATCAGAAGGACAAAGAACTTTTTTGGCTGCTTGGAGGAGCTTTAGGAAGATGCCTGACCCTGAGGGGCTGAAAAGGAGGAGCCTCTGTGCCAGATTCACTTGCACTGAAATCGTTCAGAAGAGTGAGGCCTCGCTGCACTGGCTAATTAATGAAAAGGCTGCTGTTGCATTTGTTTCTTCTTCTTTCAAATCAGGCTGTCAGGTTGGACTAGTAATAAGAGGCCAGACTCGCTACACAAGGAATTGGCTCCAAGGAGATTTTCTCCAAACAAAGATGCACACATAGCCATGCCACTCTATTAGATTAACAAAAGAAACTCATATCTGACCAGCAGAGCAGTTTCTCACCCCCAGGCACAGGATTCGAAATCAGAGGCTGGAAGGGGACTCATACAAATTCCATCTGAACCCACCGAACTCAGACATCTGAACCCCCTTCCCTGACAAAGGTCTGTCCCAGACCTGCAAACAAACTACAGAATAACAGCTTTTCCTACAAAGAAATAACAGATACAGGTTAATAAGACATTGAAATATACGTCAGTAAAAGCATAGTCATAGAAATACAGTCGCATTTCCACACAAGTACAAACACAGTCCATTCCCTTACAGCACATTTTCAATTAATTACTCTCTCTTTAGGCTTCCTGTTCTTTCTTGGAGCCCCCAGTCACAGTTCTGCATCCAAACCGCTTACCCAGCCCTCGTACTTGGCAGTGGCCAAGAGAGTGAGTTCCCGCCATGTTTAAGCCAGATTACAGCCTCTGTGCTGGAGCTCCGTTGTCCTCCCTTGTGCCACTGCAGCACAGCAGCCCTCAACCAAATGCACATTTCTCCCTTGCTTCCCCAAACAGTTGTACACACACTCACAATCTTGCAGACACAGTGTAGTAAATCTTAAACATTAAAACCTTATTGCAAAAACCTATCAGCATAATTCCAAACAAGTTAAACAGTTTACATCCCCACAAGCCCATAAACAGCACAAATCAACAGCATTTCAAAAGGCAATACTAAAACCCTCAGAAGAATTCCTACAGCAAATCAGTACACAGTCCCATATGCATAACCCCCACCCCAAACCATGCAGTTGCCCACATGGCCGTTTGTCTTGGGGCTTCATGGAGTTCCCTGTCCAAGCTAATCCCTGCTGCTGCCTGCAGGGTCTTGAGACTCACCTCCAGGAACAGATTTGTTTCCTCATCAGCACACAGCACACTGTAGCCATTTTCCTCCCACACTCTGCTCTGGGAAAGGTCTTTAAGCCCGTCCACTTCATCTCCTGCCCCAAACTCCAAATCAAAGTCCTGCCACAAGCCTTTATCTGGGGGCATCTTCTTCAGGACTAGCTGGCCTAGCCCACCCAGGTTGGCAGAAAGAAATCTTCTTCCTCGCCATCTCCATTGTGAATCATGGGCCCAAACAGAGGCAGATAACCCCCCCAGTGTCTCTTGCCCTCCAAACTCACAGGGCGCTGGGTGCCTCTCACTGCTGGAATTTGCTCAGGGACTGCATCCATCACAGGAGCTGCATCCCACCCTATAAGACCATTATGGGGCACCCAAGGGGCAAAGTCACTTGGGGATTTTATCTCACCCATCTCTCCAGGTGCTGGGAGCTCCTCTTGGCCTTGCACTCCCACTTCACCCTTCTCCTTCTGCACTTTTTCTTGCACAGCCATTTCTCCAGGCGCTGGCAGCTCCTCTCGCACACACGCCTCCAACTTTTCCTCCTGCACTTTCTCTTCTGCAGCTGGCACACACGGGGTGAATAAATCCATCAACAGCTGCTCTTCTCCAGCCTGTAGTCCAGCTATCTCTAAGGCCTTTTCTTCCTCCTGCATTGCTTCTTTAACAGCAGGCACACATGGAGCAGATAAATCTATCAGCAGCATCTCTTCTCCAGCCTCTACAGCACTTTCTTCTGAGGCCTCTTCCTCTTCATTTTCCAGCCTGTCCTCCTTCAACTCTTGGGGCTTAACTTCCAGCTTCCTGGTGTCTTGCCCCCCTGCCAGGCTCCTGGACAATCAAAGCCTCTTCCTTCTCCTCCGCTACTGACTACAGCTCCTCACAGTCCAAGCCCTCCAGCTGCCCATCCACTTTCTGGATCTCTTTAGCCACCCCAGTCTGGGTGCTCTGCAGCTGGACTCCCGGGTCACTCTCGACCCCTTGTAGTGGCTGATCAGGCAGGGCTCTCACTTCCTCTTATGGGGTCTCCTTTTTCTCTCCAAAGAAGTTTCCTAAAATCTCCCCCATTCATTGCCAGTGCTCCTGTTCTTCTTGGTGCTCTTGTTGCCTTTGCTGCCGGTCCTCCTGATGATATTTCTCAATCCGTTCTGCTTGCTGCAGCAGCATCAATTTCATATGTTCCAAGAGGGTTGCTGTTCCTCCCTCCACTTTAACTCAGGCACACCTTGCTCCCAATGCTTCTTCCAGAAAACTTAATCCCACTTCTAACACAAGTGTTGCGCGCTACCCCAATCTCTGAGCAGAGAGATTTCCAGGGGTCCCTGCACTCGCCCAGGGTTTGGTTTTCTTGGAAAGAAGGTCAGCAGAGACTGTGGTGTTTTTATGAAATATGGTGTATTTATTTACACACATTCCAACATGAGCTTAGGATGGAGGGGTTCAAGGCATCAGCAGTCCAATATTCAGCTTTTCCATCTGGGTTGCAGGAGGCATCCTAAAGCCATGGTGCAAAGAGCCAGTCTCTCTGCCTGCCTCCAGTTCCCAGCCTTTCTCAGACACAACTAAAAAACACAAGCCTCTCCTCAGCCCCAGGAAGGGGGGGGAGGCTCTCCTGATGAGTTTCAATGACAAAAGGATTTCCCTGGCCCATTCACTGCTTGATGGGCACCTGATAGACCCATTAATGCATCTGGCCACTCTATTAGATTAACAAAAGAAAGTTATCTGACCAGCAGAGCAGGTTTCCCAGGTGCAAGTCTCCAAATCAGAGGCTGGAAGGGGACTCATAGAAATTAACCATCTCATCCCTAAATCCATAACAATATTTTTTGTTTTACTGCTAAACTTTGTAAAGCTCAGCAAGGAACCTACTGGCATGTTGAGAGACAGGGCCAGAATAGGAAATGTAGGGTAGCCCCTCCCTTCATCTGATTAGTCCCTGCCTGTGGTGATGGTGAGGCTATCCTGAAGGTTGTGGAATGGCCCCCTCTGGGAGACACAGAAGCAGCACCAACCACTCAGGGAAAAGACTAACTGACTTTTGAATGAATGCCACAAAAACTAACATTTTAAAGCCTTACATAACAGTCACTTACCTGTTCACTTGCGGTAAGAATAAAATCAACGCTTTAGAAAAGCTTTAGAAAAGTTGGGTTTGTTTGTTTTCTTCTGGCCATAAATGTTTCACATAGGTAAATGCTGACACATATTGGCAATATGTTCATAAAAATATATTGAAACGTTTGCTGTCTTATTTGCTAGGCTAACTTTCAGAGTTCAAGAAATGTCGTTTATCACCCACCTCTAGTAAGAATCCTCCTTCTGGTATGGAAGGCTCCTTGGGTATACCAACTTCTTTTATCCCATGACCAGCTTGCTTTCTCAAGCACTTCCCTTGAACACCTATTGGAAAGGATGAATTGATACATACTTAACATCAATTGCAATGTAAAAACAAAAACTGAAATTTTAATTGAACATGTTTTTGAACATTATTTTGGCATGTTACATTTTTACATTTAAAAAAAGTTTTAAACACCAAGTGAAGCAGATTGAAATCTGTGCAAACTTTTATTTTTAGAAGATGGATAGGGAATCTGTTGTCCTCCAGGTGTTGCTGGAGTCCAGCCTCTGGATAGCCACAGGTTCCCCATAACTGTAATCCAAAATCTGCCAGACTAGGGTGTGTGTAGAATATGATACATCTGTCCTAGTCCCCAGTGGAGGAGAGCCCAGCCAATTCAAATACTCCTAATGGAACTCCACGTGCTGTCAATCAGTGGCTGGCAGGCAGAACTTATGCCCACTAGAGATTTGTCTGGCACAGTCCTGCCCTGCAAAATGGCATGTTGGAGATGGGGAAGGACACATGGACACTGGCTGCCACATCCAAACTCATCCACCAGGCATTCCCACCCCAGCACAAGAGCGCTCTCTGGTTCCAGCAGGGTCATGCAGCTAATCAGCACATAGCACTAACAGGATATAAACCCTGCAGGTGCCAGCCATAGATGACATAATGTGTCTTGTGGTGCGGCACTGTCAAATATGCTCCTTGTGTGGGGACTTTGAGCTCAGGAGTACGGCTCCAAAGAAGAGGCATTATGGTGGAAGGGCGCTTTGGACTCTGAGGAGCACCTAGCATAAATACTGGGCACTTGGTGAAAAAAGACTGCATTTTTATGGGGGGGGGGAACTGATGTTAACAATTCTCCCTCTAGCTTCACTCTCTAACAGCCCCCAGGTCAAAAAGAAACAGCTCAAACACTCTCATGGAACAGCCGGCATAGAGCCCATCCACAAGGTTGGTCCAGAAAAAGGGAGTAGCTTCCTTTGGGGAAACGCAGACAACTCCTTTCCTTTACATAGGGGGTTAGTAGCAGTGCCACCCCACCACCAAACAGCCACGGCTGCTCTTGCCCTCCACATTGCCATGTCCACCCTGGGCCAAATCCTAGCTCTGACATTTGGTTCACAGTACATGTGCAAACACACCGAGGCCCTAAGCTGACACATGTCTATATGTTACAGATCATCTCATGTGGAAACCAAAGCAGCTGCGCCCACGTGCATACTGATGGGAGAAGCTGAAGCCTCACAGGGTTTAGGGGCCGCAAGGTCACCAACTCCTTTATCTGCCACTACTTGTATGTGTGTGATTTGCCACCCTGGGAGGAAGGGTGGGATATAAATTTTTAAAATAAATAATAAATTTGCGCTTTGCAGGATCACATATATCCAGGTTCTTGGCAGATGATGACAATGACCCTTAATTTATATACTGCTTATATGCTAAAATGGCTTCGAAGCAGTTTACAACTATAAAATCAATTATAAACCCATACATAATTAAAATACACAATAACAGTTCCATCAGAATATTAAAACATCCTTAATTAAAATAACAAGCCAGTTAAAAAGCATTACAATTAAAACTGTTAAAAAAATAAAACAATAAGATCAGAACTTCAAGTTCAAGGAAATGCTTGCCTAATCAGGTGTGTCTTCAGGAGTCAGTGGAATGCAATACTGATGGGGCCTTTCATATTTCAGCAAGGAGAGCATTTCATAACACTGGTGCCACCAGTGAAAAAGTCTGCCTCTGTGTTACCACAAGCTGATAATCATCAGGCTGTGGCAAAACTAACCAAGTTCCATTTGCTGATTGTAATGCCCTTACCAACCAGTGGAGGAGAAGATAGTTTTTAAGGTAACTTGATCCAGAGTTATTTTGGACTTTGTATGCAAGTAGCAAAACCTTAAAACTGGCTCGATGGCCCTTAGCTCTGGTATGATATGTACCTGAAGGAGCACCACTTACCACCCAGGCTGTGGCATTCTGCACCAGCTGCAAGGGATGCCCCACATGTAGCACATTACAATAGTCCAGATGTGAGGTTACCAACATGTGTCACAGTGGCCAAATTATTCCTGGACAGGATATGGCACAGTTAATGCATCAGCCACAGCTAAAATTTGTGCTCTTCACCACAGAGGCCTCCTGGGCCTTCATGGACAAAAATGGTTCAAAGAGTATCCCTAATCTGTGTACCTGTTCCTTCAGAGGAAGTGCAACTCTGTCCAGAACAGGCAGACTCCCTAATCCTCAGACCTGGGAACCACTTACCCACAGTGTCTCTGTTTTAACAGGATTCACTTTCACTCTATTGACCTTCATTCACCCTTCCACTGTAGCCAGGCACTGTAGATGTAGACATGTAGTCCTCCAATGCTATTATCAAGTATCAGTCATACAGGTGGGAGTGGAACTACTGTAAAACAGTGCCTCCAACTCCCAACCCATGGAGGCGGTCCAAGAGGATACCATCCAACCAGCACTTGGATGGAAGGCCCAGAGCCAAGAAAGGCTAATGGGATCAACTAGGCTGCTCATCAACAAACTAACCAAAATTGTCAGTCCTCAATCATCTGCATTTTGTGCTTTGCAGGATTGCAGAAACCCAGGCCACACCAAGGACCCCCCCTTTTTTTGGAGTGGCCAGTCTGAAACTCTTGGTCTGAAACTCTCCCAACCACCCCTGTAGACAATCTGCGAGGGTGTTTGAGGGGTGTTTGTTATGTCAGTTACTGCTGTGGGCTGCTGTGTCCTTCTGGGCTGAATATCTCATTCCATGAATACAATAAAGCTTCCTTTTGCATGTCCACGTGTGTGTTGTGGTGGTTCCTATACATGTGTGCAGTGTTGGTGCGTGCTTGGGGTGCTTCTGGTGGCTATGATCCTGAGGTGCTTGGAAGTGAGTTTGTTTACATTGTTATACTATTTGTGACTGGCTATGGGCAGTGGGCAGTGTGTGGGGGTTAGAGATGTAAACTTTCCTGAAATTTTGAAGCCATGGGGGAAAACTTTTTTCCCCAGTATTTTTTTTTTTAATGGAAAAAATGCAATACATATTTTTAGGACCTTTTACTGATTGAAAGTCACTCTTTGTTGTTATATGCCTTAAAGTCAATCACGATTTATGCCGACCCTATGAATCAGTGACCTCCAAGAGCATCTGTTATAAACCACCTTGTTCAGATTTTGTAAGTTCAGGTCTGTGGCTTCCTTTATGGAATCAATCCATATCTTGTTTGGTGTTCCTCTTTTTCTACTCCCTTCTGTTTTTCCCAGCATTCTTGTCTTTTTAAAAAAATCATGTCTTCTCTTTATGTGTCCAAAGTATGATAACCTCAGTTTCATCATTTTAGCTTCTAGTGATAGTTCTGGTTTAATTTGTTCTAACACCCAATTATTTGTCTTTTTCGTAGTCAATGGTATGTGCAAAGCTCTCCCCCAACACCACATTTCAAATGAGTTTATTTTTCTTTTATCTGCTTTTTTCACTGTCCAACTTTCACATCCGTACATAGAGATCGGGAATACCATGGTCTGAATGATCCTGACTTTAGTGTTCAGTGATACATCTTTGCATTTGAGGACCTTTTCTAGTTCTCTCATAGCTGCCCTCCCCAGTCCTAGCCTTCTTCTAATTTCTTGACTATTGTCTCCATTTCATTAATGACTGTGCCAAGATATTGATAATCCTTGACAAGTTCAATGTCCTTGTTATCAACTTTAAAGTTACATAAATCTTCTGTTGTCATTACTTTAGTATTCTTGACGTTCAGCTGTAGTCCTGCTTTTGTGCTTTCCTCTTTAACTTCCATCAGCATTCGTTTCAAATCATTACTGGTTTCTGCTAGTAGTATGGTATCGTCTGCATATCTTAAATTATTGATGTTTCTCCCTCCAGTTTTCACACTTCCTTCATCTTGGTCCAATCCAGCTTTCCGAATGATATGTTCTGCGTATAGATTAAACAAATAGGGTGATAAAATACACCCCTGTCTCATACCCTTTCTGATTGGAAACCAAACAGTTTCTCCATATTTGCAGAGCCTCTTGTCCAGAGTATAGGTTGTGCATCAGGACAATCAGATGCTGTGGCACCCCCATTTCTTTTAAAACATTCCAGTTCATGATCTGTACCGCAGTCTACTCCTGGTCTTGTTTTCGCAGAAAGTATGGAACTTCTCCATCTTCTGTTACCAATTATATAATCAATTTGATTCCTATGTTGACTATTTGGTAATGTCCACGTGTCTTTTTGGTAGCTCAAAAAATGTGTTTGCAAAAAAACAAATTATTGGCTTCACAGAATTCCTTAAGTCTTTCTCCTGCTTAATTTCTGTCTCCTAAGCCCCATTTCCCCACAATTCCTAGTTCTTCTCTGTTCCCTACTTTTGCATTCCAGTCCCCCATGATTATCAGCACATCTCGTTTTGGTGTGTGATCAATTTCTTCCTGTACTTCTGCATAAAATCTTTCCAATTCCTCCTCTTCTGCATTTGTCTTTGGAGCATAGACTTGGATGATGGTTATGTTAATAGGTTTCCCGTTAAATCCCATTGATATCACTTACTCAGACCTTGTGTTATAGCTCCTAATTGCTTTTGCTACATCAGTTCTCACTATTAAAACAACCTCGTTTCTTCTTAATTTCTCATTTCTTGCATAAAATATGTTGTAGTTGCCTGATTGAAAATGTCCCATTCCCGTCCATTTTAATTCACTCATGCCAAGTATTGTAATGTTGATATGTTTCATTTCTTGCTTGACAATTTCTGACTTTCCTTGGTTCATGCTTGTCACATTCCATGTTCCTATTGTGTGCGTCGTACAACTCCGGACTCTCCTTTTGCATCTGTGCGCATCAGCCTCTTGGTTTCCTTTCAGCTTTGACCCAGCTGCGTCATTAGTCACAGCACTACTCGTACTTGTCCGTTGTTCTTACCCAGTAGCTCGCTGAGTGCCTTCTGACCTGGGGGTCTCATCTTCCAACACTATCTTGTGTTGCATTTTGCATAGTCTATTCATAGGGTTTTCACGGTAAGCAGTATTCAGAGGTGGTTTACCATTGCCTTCCTCTGAGTCTGGATGCATCTTAGTGTCTCAGCTTTGACCATTCCACCTTGGGTGACCCTGGTAGGAGTCTAGCCTCTTGGTCTAGACTCCTGATGGCATTACTCTCAGCTTTTTCAACACTCTCAAACCCCCTCACCACGTTAAGGTGTGCATCCTAGAGTGGGAAAAGTCACTTTAGAAACATAAGATATATTATGTAATAACTTGGGTTGTTATTAAAATTATGTTTTTGGTATATTAAAAGTACAGTTTATTCAGACAGTGATTACAAATTTAATTTACTTTTTAAGATTTTTGTTGCAAATGAAGCTACAAGCTGCTTAGCTGTTAGGAATCTAGAATTTATTTTATTTTCCCAGTTTACGAGGAGCAGGCAAAGAACAACCAAAACAGGAGAAACCATCAGCATTACAGTAAAAAAAGAAATTATGCATTCTGAAAATTATTATATTTTCTCTAGTCTTCCACAGTGTCAAACAGACATAAAGCACTGCTTTCCATTGAAAGAGCTGAGAAAAAGGGGGGAGGAAACCAAGACTCATAGAATACTACATGAAATTTAATCAGACTTATTTTCTCAACTATCTCTATCAGTTTCTGCTGCTTCATCACATTTGTCATCTTATTTATCTGGACTTCTAAAAACTGAAGGTTTACCAAGGCTGAAACAAACTTCTGAACCCTTTCACATGTTACAGTCCTAATTTTTAAAAACTTTTCCCATTTTTGTGGGGTGGTGGAACAAAGGCTTTGGAAACAATCAACAAAAAAGGTTTTCCCTGTGATTTTTTTCTGGTCCTTCACATCTCTAGTGGGCAGTGGGCAACATCAGTGGAGTTGCTATGAATGCTGGGCTTAAGAGAGTGCTTTCCTCCTGCTACGATCCCTCCCAGCCTTTGCAAAACGAGGCTTGGATACAGGGATTTTTATGTTGGTGTATCACCAACCAGACACTAAACTTGGTAGAACCTTATAGTTTGTATTGTTCTGCCTGAATGGGAAAGCACTACAATCTAAAATAGAAAACGTAACAACAAAAGAGTACTCTTGACACATTGTCCAAAGAACACACTGTAAATATTGACTCAAAATTGTCTGAATTCTTAGTTACCCTTTTTGAGTTAACTGTAAATAAAAATCTTGTGCTTATATGTAAACATAGATCAGATTTTCTTAATTATCATTATCAAGAGGTTACCTTTTGATTAAAAAAAGGCTTATACCAATTCTGATGCAGGAATTTCATGGCTACCATACAAAATGACCAACACTGTGATGAGACTGTCCTTAGGCTGCTGGAGTTCAACTCTGCAGCCTAAGGACAGCAGTGATCTTTTGTTTTACATGAGCATTGGGAGGATCAGTGCTAAAATTTGCAGCCTCAAACACACACACACACACACACACACACACACACACACACAGAGAGAGAGAGAGAGAGAGAGAGAGAGAGATTTAAATTACGCATATTCAGGTTTTTGTACCAAATAGTGAAGTTGGGCAGCACAGTTGGTATAGCCTATGTCAGCCACTCCCATTCTGAGTGTCACACCATCACAGTTACTTGTTTACATGCATCAAAAAAATGGATGAATATAAAACCATCTTCTTTCACATTAGGCAATTCAATTTGATACTGATGGCAACATGCCAACACCACCTCTCAAATCAACCACATATTTCAAATGTGCAGTAACAATGTTTTTTTCTCCTCTATGTAGTCATTTTCCCCAACCTATTTTTTCTTAGGAGAAGCTTTGAATGTTCCTTGGTGTTTCAGAGGCACAGTATGACGTTTAAGGTACAGAAATCAACAAACTATGGTCTTTCCTTTTATATTTTTGCCTCTTTAAAAACAAAATTTAAAGGACTTATAATCTCCCATTTGAGTTTTATATTTCCATGAGAAGGTACCATAAGCAACTCCAAGTATTTTTTTAGGCTGTGTTAACCAAACTTGCAGACATATCTTCCCTGAATGTGAGCAACTACTGGGCACAGAGCCACCTACTAACTCCACCCTTTGCTTTCTTCCTCTCCTCTTCAGCAGAGGGTTTTTTCCCCCCAGAAACACCAGGGGAAAAACATGCTTTTGATATTAGAGAACAGTGCTGAGTAACCAGGGCTTCAGTGTCACGCAATGAGAACTGACTGTTAATCTTTCCATGCAACTGGCAGTAGTAGCCTGGCTCTTGTTTAAGTCATTGCGTGCAAACAGCCAGCCCACATTTCCCTATGAAATTCTTCATAACAGCTGTTAAATATTGACGACGCCTAGCTAAGTCTGAACATTCTTCATGAAGGTTAAGCCTTCATATAACAGAACCCAATTCTGTGTTTTTATCTCCTAATAATAAAACCCAAGCCATGGGTTTTAAAAACAAAATGACAATGTATTTGATTACAATGTATTAGCAAGTTAAAAGAATCTCTCAAGTGACCCTTTTCCTTGCTTGAAAGACTAGAAGGCTACAGAAAACTGAAGCTAGTACAGTAGTTGTATTTGCCAGGATTTTCTATAAACTGGATCTGTAAAGCTTTGTAATAACTACAGTCCAGTTTTGCAGAGGAATAATAACAATGGGCATATAATTTTGTATGCACCACAAGAAACACTTTGAAAATTCTTAATCTGCAGTCTCTTCTTTATTTATTTATTTATTAGATTTATATCCCGCCCTCTCTCCCAGTAGGGCCCCCCAAATATCATATTCAGTTTATTAAATAGAGATTTGTGTATAGTTGTAACATGTCAAAGTTTACAGTTTGACATATATGGATTGCACCGCCAGTCCTCACTTGCAGACAGTTGCACTTGCAAAAAGGATAGGTTCCACTGATTCTCATAGCAAAAAATGTCCTGCATACATGAACACTTACGTGATACAATATTCTGCAGTGGCTTAGAAACAGTTCTAGGCATGAGGGCCACCTTAATGTGCAGGAAATAAAGCTATTCTGACTCATAACACAAATATGTCCCTGTAAGAAGCTTTACATAAGCCAAACTAAGAGACTCCTTAAAAAACATATTGGGGAACACCTTAGCAATATTTGTAATAATAGAATGGGATCCCTGTTAGTAGCTCATTTTCAGAATCAGAGACATATGTACAGTGACTTGGTCTTTTGGGCCATAGAAAAAGTACACTGTACCCATTATCAAGCTTTGTTGAAAAGAGAACTTTTTTGGATTCTTCACCCGAGAAGTGTATCCCCCTCAGGTCTCAATGAAGATCTAGGGATCACTGCATTATTGTAGTTCTTCTGCAGGGCAGACACCAGTTTGTTGGACCTTTCTATGATTAACTATTTTTTTCCTTTGCAAATTTCCTGTCACACTAAGAGCAGCACAATTACATCTTTAAGAAAAAAAAATGCCTTTAGTGCATTGCTATTTCCACCTGTGTGGGATCTGCCCTTTTTTACTTTATAGCCAGCTGTGCGTAAGAACTTAGAATCATAGAATCACAGAATAGTAGAGTTGGAAGGGGTCTATAAGGCCATTAAGTCCAACCCCCTGCTCAATGCAGGAATCCAAATCAAAGCATTCCCGACAGATGGCTGTCCAGCTGCCTCTTGAATGCCTCCAGTGTCGGAGAGCCCACTACCTCTCTAGGTAATTGATTCCATTGTCGTATAGCTTTAACAGTTAGGAAGTTTTTCCTGATGTCCAGTCGAAATCTGGCTTCCTGCAACTTGAGCCCATTATTCCGTGTCCTACACTCTGGGAAGATTGAAAAGAGATCCCGGCCCTCCTCTATGTGACAACCTTTCATGTACTTGAAGAGTGCTATCCTATCTCCCCTCAGTCTTCTCTTCTCCAGGCTAAACATGCCCACTTCTTTCAGTCTCTCCTCATAGGGCTTTGTTTCCAATCCCCTGATCATCCTTGTTGCCCTCCTCTGAACCCGTTCCAGTTTGTCTGCATCCTTCTTGAAGTGTGGAGACCAGAACTGTTCAAAATGAGGCCTAACCAGTGCTGAATAGAGGGGAACTAATACTTCATGCGATTTGGAAACTATTCACTAATAGGCAAAAAACCTTGCGGTTTAAGAATGTACCTATAGCCCACAGATATTTCTACCAAACTTTAAAAAGCAGGGAAATTGGGCAGCTATAGTGAATGCACCAGGGGAGCAGGAGACCTGACCTCCTCTCTGAGATATTAGACTGCCCTACAAAGTTGTCAAAATGCAAACACAATTTGGGTTGGTCTTTCACAGTCCAATCCACTTGCTCTGTAGCTTGGAAGAATTTGGTAACATGTGCCTCTGAGCATATGGTGAGTGGTGGCAACACCTGCCATCTCCAAAGATGGAGAATTATATTTTTGTATGTTTGTTGGTGTTCTTCTTACTTTGCTTCTTTCCTGTGTTAATAATGTTTCTACAGAGAATCTAAACCAGAAAATTCCCCCCCCTCCTTATTCATCCTAGAAATCTCTGTCAAATGTATTTTTATTAATTTCAAAGCCTTTTTATTGGTCATTGTCACGTGAGGGTGAAGACAGCCTTTTGTGTTTTATATTGGAGGTTATATTCTATTTCTATTCTGGGTGCATTAACAGTTGAATCTGAAACTGCAGTTTGATGTAAAATCAGATGGATTACAATATGTTGCTACTTCAGCAATGACTCTAGCTTTTGGAAAAAAGAGGATGCATGTTTTCAGCCTGCTATGTTTAAACCACTTTATTTATGGCAAGGTGTTCACAATCAATTAAAAACATAGAGCACATCTAGAATTTTGCTAGAATATATTTCACTTTCCACTGTTTTATCTTGTGCAAATTGAGACACTTCAGAGGTCCACTGGAGACTATTTTGCAGAAGTCAGTACCATTATTCCACAATTATGTTTGGAGTTTTTTAGTATAAATTTTGCAAAGTGTTGCTGTACTTCACATATTCATAGAAACAAAAGCAAAAGAAAATGATTTCCTATAGGAAACTTCACTAAAATTGCAAAGTAAATCAGACATATTTAAAGTGACCATCTCAACTATATCAACTGTCTTAATAATGTTGCTTCCTTCTGGCTAAAACAAGATCAGCACAGGACATATCTTCTTTCTATTATTTGGGCTGATTACAGGTGTTGCCACCACTCACCATATGCTCAGAGGCACATGTTACCAAATTCTTCCAAGCTACACAGCAAGTGGATTAGACTGTGAAAGATCAACCCAAATTGTGTTTGCAGTTTGACAACTTTGTAGGGCAGTACAATATCTCAGAGAGGAGGTCAGGTCTCCTGCTTCCCTGGTGCATTCACTATAGCTGCCCAATTTCCCTGCTTTTTAAAGTTTGGTAGAAATATCTGTGGGCTATAGGTACATTCTTAAACCGCAAGGTTTTTTGCCTATTAGTGAATTTCCCTGCTTTTTAATCCGGGAGGTAAGAAATGGGATCCTGCGCAAGTTTGCTGAGAATGGATTGATCATTTGCATGCTTATTGAGTTAAGTGGGATTTACACACACACACACACACACACACACACACACACACACACGGCAATCATGCTTAGGATAGGTGAAACTGACCACAGGGGATGGGGAAGGGAGGATGGGTGGAAAGGCAGAGGGGAGGACTGGGATGGGAGCAGGCAGGAGGGGGAGGGGAGAAGAGTGGGGTGGAGTGGGCAAGGAAGGCGGAAGAAGGAAGAGGGGAGGAGAAAGGGAGAGGAGAGGGGAAGGAGGGAAAAGGCAGGTCTGATCATTTGCATGATTATTGAGTTGAATTGGATTTACTCCTATGCAATCATGATTAGGATAGGTAAAACTGACCAGGCTGGGCCTGCCAACCAAGACGTCTTCTGTATCTTTCAAAGTTGGGCAGGGGGAAGGGACAATTCTACCTTGTGGTTTTTCCCATTACAATGTTGCAAGAACACCGGCACTTGGCTGACTTTCTCTTCTCCTAAAGATACAGGATCAGTCTCAGGCCTTGAACCTGGCAACCCTACCTCCCACCCAAATTTAAAACAAAGCTGTCCCTGGCCACATCCACACCAGGCCTCTATTACACTTTGGACAATCATTATTTATTTATCTATTTATTTAGTGTATTTATATACCACTCCATAGCCAAAGCTCTCTGGGCGGTTTACAATAACTAAAAACATTGAAAATAAATATACAAATTTAAAAACACATCTTTTAAAAACAATTTATCATGGCTTCTCTCAAAGCCATGGCTCAAAGCCAATCATGGCTTCTCTCAAAGAATCCTGGGAAGTGTAGTTAGTGAAGGGTGCTGAGAGTTGCTAGGAGACGCCCTGTTTCCCTCGCAGACCTTCAATCAGAGTGGCTGACTGTTAAACAATTCTCTCAGGGGAATAGGAGTCTCTTAGCACCCTTCACAAACTACACTTCCCAGGATTCTTTGAGGGAAGCCATGACTGTCTCACATGAAATCAAAGTCTGGTGTGGGTGTGGCCCCCTGGTTAGGCAAACCCAGCAGCTGTGAGGCTTTTAGAACTCTGACAGTTGGTTCTTACTGAGCATGCTCTGCGCTATCATTGGGTCCCAGCCAAAATTTATTAAATTAATTAAAAATCAGCCAGGCATTTTTTAAACTTGTAAACTGCAGCAGATGAAGGTCAGAGTATGGGGCAATGTCAGTATTAGGATAACAGGTACTCTGTGAACATGGCTGATTTTTAATGAATTTCAACAGATTATAACTCTCAGAGAAAAAAGTCCAAAAGGGCTCTGAGGTTTTTCTCTCTCTTTTTACACTTTGAACTGTCTATTCTCTCTGACTGTTTTGTGTATCGCCATGAAAATTGACAGGGTTGTTAAGCAAGCGTTTCTGAGTTCAGGACTATAAGTTATGTAAGGTTTTGTTTTGAAATGAGCTTATGGGAAGCATCAGAATGGCATGGGGGTATTTTCAATTTAACATTGCGGAATGTGAAAAATCCCCGCTGACTATAGTATACAGCCACTATCGTAGCTATATAATACTTCTGTTAATGCAGCCTAATATAGCATTTGCCCTTTTTGCAGCCACATCACACTGTTGGCTCATATTCAGCGTGTGATCAACGACAATTCCAAGATCCTTCTCACATATATTGCTGAGCCAAGTATCCCCCATCTTATAACTGTGCATTTGGTTTCTTTTTCCTAAGTGTAGAACTTTGCATTTATCCCTGTTGAATTTCATTCTGTTGCTTTCAGCTCAATGCTCCAGCCTATCAAGGTCCCTTTGAACTTTCTTTCTGTCTTCCACAGTATTAGCTATGCCCACCAATTTTGTATCATCTGCAAATTTAATAACCATGCTCTGTACCTCCTCATTCAAGTCGTTAATAAAAATGTTGAAGAGCACTGGGATCGGGACCAAGCCCTGTGGTACCCCACTCGTTACTTCTGCCCAGTTTGAGAAGGAACCATTGATAAGCACCCTTTGAGTATGATTCTGAGCCAACTGTGGATCCACCTGATAGTTGTTCCATCCAGCCCACATTTAGCTAGCTTGCTAATCAGAATATAATGGGGCACTTTGTCAAAAGCTTTGCTGAAGTCGAGATATATTATGTCCACAGCATTCCCACAGTCTACAAAGGAGGTTACCTGGTCAAAAAATGAGATAAGATTAGTTTGGCAGGATTTATCTTGATAAATCCATGTTGGCTCCTAGTAATCACTGCATTGTTTTCAAGGTGCTTACAGATTGACTGCTTTATAATCTGCTCCAGTTTTTCCAGGGATTGATGTTAGGCTGACTGGACTGTAGTTCCCTGGTTCCTCCTTTTTGCCGTTTTTAAAGATAGGGACATCTGGTTTTACCGACAAGATAGCTATGTTATATTTCCTTCAAGTATTTATATTTTCTTATTCATTCTCTGTTTCCAGATCTATTATAGGAGCAGTTTTAGAATTTTTACATTCAGGCTGTTTGCTTGTTTGATGTTTTTGTTCTGTTAACTTAGTGTTATTACATGATATACAACAGCTGTATATATTATCCACATGCATGTTTGTTTGCATCTTTCAGTCACATTCTTTCTCTTTAGACCAGCAGTGCATATTTTTAGCAATTTCATATTGTTGGATGCTAAAGGTTTTTTTGCCCATATTCCAGAGCCATCTCTCTCTCTTCATTTTGTATTTTCCTACACCTATGAGATAGTTGTATGGCATTTGCATCATTTTTGCTGAGTCTTTTTTCATTTTTTCGGGTGTATTTGCAATAGAGATAGCCATGTACCAAAAAATTATTTATTTTTTGGCTGCTGGTCTATTCTAAAGTTTTTTTATTTTTTCCTAATTTTTATAAATTGTTCTTTCTATAAGCTAGTTTTTTTATATATATTAAGCTTTTGATATGGTTTTGACATTAATGTGTATAGTGGAATAGATATTTTACCTTTGCATTTATTTTTCCTTCTTATGTATTTTAGATTTTGGAAAAGATGTTGTGCCAGTATCTTGTATATTCATTTCTATTCATTTTCATTTTTGCAGTATGCATCTCTATGTGCAGTTTTAGTTTCACTTTGTAATATATTCTATCCCAGTTGTCTCTCTCCCTTTTAATTTTGTAGCCAATGTCTAGTACATTGTGGAACTGTTTGTATTTAATTGATTAATGTTTTAAATAGGTTACTATGTTTGGTATGACTGATAACTGTTTTTAATGTTGTACATTTGTTTTCTCTGACAGATCGCCCTTGACAAAGGGTGACTTGTACCCGAAACACATCGGGCATTTATTAAAAACATTCCTGTTTCCACTACCAGCTTTTTCACTGGCTTTGCAGTTTGTGGGTCTCCCCCCCCCTTCTTGTTACTGTCTATGTATTTTTAAATCTTGTGTGTATGTGTGTGAGAGAGGTCTTCCCAACAACCCTGTGAGGTAGGATTCCCAATTGGAAACCAAGGCAGATCACAACAAGAAATAAATCCCTTTAAAATCCAATAACCATAAAAAGTATAAACAGTTGCAAAACAGCTTAAAGTAGCATGATTCTCAATTTTGGGTTGGGTGAGTGTTTCTTATCACTTGAGGCTGCAGCTCTGTGCATGCTAACTGTTTGAGTAAGTCCCATTGGACACATTGGGACTTGCTTCTGAGTAAACAATAATGGGATTGCACTACAAATATCTTTATAGGTTGTATAAATAATAAAAATCTTTGACAGTCACACTTATGTAACTATTTCTTCTTATTATGTCCTGATAAGTATTCGATTTCACACTATGGTTGCTCATGATTACTTCCTCTTCATTTTAAGTGTGCCCTTCTTCCTTAGCGTGGTCATGGTTCCCCTCCATTGTTTTCATCCTGAGGGGCAGATAGGCTGAGAGATGGTGAGTTGCCCATGGTCACCCAGTATACTTTATAGCTCATTTCCATTTAAAAAAATTAAAATGATTTACATGCAGGCAAAGTTTATTAAGTAGATCCACACAACAGGGCCTGTAAAGGGCGGCCAGGTTGGGCACTGGCCCGAGAGCGCCTGGAGCTACAGGGGCCCCTCTGCTCCCCTTCCGCGATCTGCGGCAACAGCCGCGGATCACTGGGCAGGAGCTTCCACCTGCCCTCTATTCCCTTGCCCCACCTACCTGTCTCCTGCCTTTTAGCATTGCCCTTAATGAGGATGGCAGCCGAGGTTTCCTAATGTGCTGAAGCCCGTCGCCATCTTGGTTGATGGCAGAGATGCGCGCGTGTAGCACACACACGTGCCATCAGCCAAGATGACAGCGCAGGCTTCATCCCCTTAGGGAAACCGTGTCCGCCATCTTGGTTAATGGCAATGCTAAAAGACAGGAGACAGGTAGGTGGGGCGAGAGAAATGCTGGGCAGGCAGAAGCTCCTGCCCCACGATCCACAACTGTTGCCACAGATAGTGGAAGGGGAGTGGAGGGGCCCCTGCAGCTCAAGGGGAAGCAGAGACAGATAGGTGTGTGTGGGGGGGCACGCATGCACACACATGTGCACACACCGGGGCCCAGTGCAAGCTGATGCCCAAGGGCCCCGGCATGCCTGGGGCCGGCCATGCCACACAATACATTTAAAACATATCCAACTTGCATTTAAAGTGTGTGAATTAAGAACATAAGAACATAAGAAGAGCCTGCTGGATCAGGCCAGTGGCCCATCTAGTCCAGCATCCTGTTCTCACAGTGCCCAACCAGGTGCCTGGGGGAAGCCCGCAAGCAGGACCCAAGTGCAAGAACACTCTCCCCTCCTGAGGCTTCCGGCAACTGGTTTTCAGAAGTATGCTGCCTCTGACTAGGGTGGCACAGCACAGCCATCACGGCTAGTAGCCATTGATAGCCCCGTCCTCCATGAATTTGTCTAATCTTCTTTTAAAGCCATCCAAGCTGGTGGCCATTACTGCATCTTGTGGGAGCAAATTCCATAGCTTAACTATGCGCTGAGTAAAGAAGTACTTCTTTCTGTCTGTCCTGAATCTTCCAACATTCAGCTTCTTTGAATGTCCCTGAGTTCTTGTATTATGAGAGAGGGAGAAGAACTTTTCTCTGTCCACTTTCTCAATGCCATGCATAATTTTATACACTTCTATCATGTCTCCTCTGACCCGCCTTTTCTCTAAAAAGCCCCAAATGCTGCAACCTTTCCTCGTAAGGGAGTTGCTCCATCCCCTTGATCATTCTGGTTGCCCTCTTCTGAACCTTTTCCAACTCTATAATATCCTTTTTGAGATGAGGCGACCAGAACTGTACACAGTATTCCAAATGCGGCCAAACCATAGATTTATACAACGGCATTATGATATCGGCTGTTTTATTTTCAATACCTTTCCTAATTATCCCTACCATGGAATTTGCCTTTTTCACAGCTGCCGCACACTGGGTCGACATTTTCATCGTGCTGTCCACTATAACCGCAAGGTCTCTCTCCTGGTCGGTCACCGCCAGTTCAGACCCCATGAGCGTATATGTGAAATTAAGATTTTTTGCTCCAATATGCATAATTTTACACTTGTTTATATTGAATTGCATTCACCATTTTTCCCCACATTCACTCAGTTTGGAGAGGTCTTTTTGGAGCTCTTCGCAATCCCTTTTTGTTTTAACAACCCTGAACAATTTAGTGTCATCAGCAAAATTGGCCACTTCACTGCTCACTCCTAATTCTAGGTCATTAATGAACAAGTTGAAAAGTACAGGTCCCAATACCGATCCTTGAGGGACTCCACTTTCTACAGCCCTCCATTGGAAGAACCGTCCGTTCATTCCTACTCTCTGCTTTCTGCTTCTTAACCAGTTCCTTGTCCACAAGAGGACCTCTCCTCTTATTCCATGACTGCTAAGCTTCCTCAGAAGTCTTTGGTGAGGTACCTTGTCAAACGCTTTTTGAAAGTCTAAGTACACTATGTCCACTGGATCACCTCTATCTATATGCTTGTTGACACTCTCAAAGAATTCTAATAGGTTACTGAGACAGGACTTTCCCTTGCAGAAGCCATGCTGGCTCTGCTTCAGCAAGGCTTGTTTTTCTATGTGCTTAGTTCCCCTAAAGTATCCTGGGAAGTATAGTTTCCCCTCACAGTAATTGTTCCCACTACCCTTAACAAACTACAGTTTCCATGATTCTGTAATGGTATTGTTCAAATTGTGTTTAATGTGCTTTAAATGAATCATGTGGGTCTGCTCTATGTATACTGTGCATTCATTAGTGAA
This sequence comes from Rhineura floridana, assembly GCF_030035675.1. NCBI lineage: Eukaryota > Metazoa > Chordata > Lepidosauria > Squamata > Rhineuridae > Rhineura > Rhineura floridana. Next base: position 71,146,150 of record NC_084490.1, read on the forward strand.
TTGAAAAGAACAAATTTAAAAAATACTTTTTTAAACAAGAAAAGGGCTGTAGCTCAGTAGCAGGGCATATGCTTTGCATGCAAAGGTCCAAAATTCAATTTCTGGAAAAGATTATTGCCTGGAATACTGGAGAGCCAATGCTAGTCCATGTCATCAGTACTGCGCTAGATGGTATCAAATGGCCTGAGTCTGTATAAGGCAGATTCCTTTGTTCCTAAAAATGGAAAGAGACCCAAGGGCCACAGTGACTCCAAAAATTATTTATTTATTTTATTTACAAGATTTATATACTGCTTTATTGTAAAAAAATCTCCATGCAGTTTACAGAAGGAATTAAAACAATAACATTATTGGCAAAAACAGTTAAAGGCAGGTATTTAAAAACATTCAAAATAATAAAACCAACAATGAGTTAAAAACAGATAAAAAACACAATAGCTTCTACATGCCTGGGTAGGCTTGCCTAAACAAAACTGTTTTTAGAGGGTGCTGAAGAGTACAATGAAGAGGTCTGCCTAATGTCAACAGGCAGGGAGTTCTAAAGCATAGGTGCTGCCACACGAAAAGACTGATTTCTTACAAGAGTGGAACAAGTACTATGTGACACCCATAACATGGAAAGCACACCTTGAACTTGGGCTGGTAGCAAATCGGCAACCAGTGCAGAGCTATTGTGTATCACTCTTGTCAGCAATTGTGCCATAGCATTCTGCACTAATTGCAGCCCTGGGGTCAGGTTGTGTTGCATAGGGAGTTCTGTGACCTTGGCTGACTGGCTTTAGTTTTGGATTTTGGTTAGGAATCCTGACTGGTTGTGGGATGCTGAGTTTTCTGCCTTACACATAGGAATCTTGTGGTTGCACTTAAGAAATCACCACTGTCTTACTCTTTTTCTTTTTCTATTTGCATTTCATTTACCTTTAACCTCACTCCCTTACATCCATAGAAGCAACAACAGTGATTCCATGTGCTCAGCTCAACCCCCTTAAACCCACTGATGATGCATCTTGTTGGATGCATGATGGTTTGTTTCTTGCCCAATAGTGGTAAAAGAGAATTCACATACTGGGAGGTGTGGCTGCAATTGTTGTTCCCAAGTTGCTGTCTATGAAGGTAGACCAAACCATGCGTGTTTTCTTTCTGTCAGTTATTACTGACTGGAATTGGGTTGGCTGTCAAAGTGAGTTTATAGCAGCCCACAAGGTAGACAGAAAAGGGTAGAGAATCTTCTTACTCTTACTAATTTGTCAGACCTCTTGCTAAAGTGAAGGGTCAGATCTGTAAAGACGTTTGGAGCAGTCATGTAAAAAGGTAAGGGCAGGGCATTCCAGGCAGGGGGTTGCCAACCCTGCTTGGATATGGACATCTCTGCAGAGGATCCCTAGTTAAACTTTACCAACACCACAATCAAAACCATATCTACTGAGAAGTAAGTCCTATTGAGTTCTATGGGGCTTGGTAAGCGTGTTTAGAATTGCAGCCTTCAGGGGCATCCATCTTTACTCTTGAGTGCTCTTATCTAACATCTCCACACTAGGCTCCTTTCTTCCTACAATGGCCTTCTGGTGACTGGGCTGGCCTGAGGGCACTTAAACCCTTCTTGTGAGAAGCAAGTAGGCTAGATTAAATGTTCCCTACCCAGGCTCTATCTTTTAACTAAGATTTCTATCTTAATCTCCAATCAGAGAAATGTTTTTGTTTGAATTTTATGCTCCAAGCAACTGTGGTTGATGCTGAAGGTATCATGCTTAATAACGTCACTAGGGCACACCCCTGTGACATCACCAAGACCCGCCCCTGTGACATCACTACAGCCTGCCCCCATGACAACACTAGGGCCCGCCCCTGAAATCTCAGGGTTTGGGATGCTTCTGACCTGGCAACCCTAATTGCAGTATCCAATATCATAGTATCCTGTTTACTTACAATTCAATTCAGCATTTTTACAACAATATTGATAGTCTCCTACTATCTCACAGTCTTCATCTACTTTATTATTCTAAATCATGCTGATAATCAATCATATGGGATTCGGTTCATTTCTTAGTAGACAAGACCGCAACTAGAAAGCTTATTAGGGTTGCAATCCTAACCACCCTAACTCGGGAGTAAAATGTATTGAATTTAATTGAGGAGACATGGTTAGGGTTGCACTGCAAGTCAAATATGATCCTATAGGTCTGGTCTGCTAGTAAAAAGGCCAATATATACTCTCTAATCCAAACACCCATGCATGTTGTGATAAATTTCTGTCTACCGATTGTTGGACCAAAGAGCTGACTAAATCTTTCCATGTAATTTTCACTGCTGCTAACATCAGCATTAATGCCTCCGTTTGTGATATTTTGAGGCATAGTTTTCAGTGCTCACCAATAGATTCAGATGCACTGGCTCCCTTTTGCACCCATCTAGACATCATCTCCCCAGATTCAGCAGAGTACCACTGTGCTTCTTAATGTCATTTCTAAAGACTGCTGGCATACTTGCTGATATCAATCTTCAAATATACAACATTAATGACTCTGGTGCAGTACTGCAGCTTGGAAACTGAGCTATGAATCAGGAATAGGAATGTGCTAGAATTCCACCCAATTCAGATTTAGTGGTGAATTTTCCATCAGTTCACTTACTCTATTGTTGCAGATCAGATTTTTATGTAGCAATTTTCTGTGGCTATTTTTAAAACTGTTTTTTTTAAAAAATCAGCCTCTAGAACATCAATATTAAGAGCAATAATGTTATCAATATTTCCTTTAAAATTGTCAGTATTTCCTCTCAAAACATTGCTATTAATATCAACTTTTGTAAGGGAAAAAAGTGGATCGGCAAAAACAGTGCCTAGTGGACAAAGAACCAACTTGAATCAATATCAGCCTGTTAGGTCAATGGAATGTTTTTGAACCAGCACCAGCCAACAGAACCCATCCCTAATCAAGGAGGACACATTTTGGATTTAACCTTTGCCACAAGGCTCAGGGAAGCCGTTCTAATAACCAGTCCCCCATTTCCAATATGGTAAAAAATAATATTGACCTATCCTATAGAATACATAATGGTATCATCTGTTAGTTCATCTAGTCGTGTACGTTTTATGCTGACAGTCTCAAGCTGAGGTACTTGGATACTTTTACAATTTTTGCTAAATTCCCTTTAGAAGAACTCAATCAAGGTAATCCTTAATTCTTCCAAACAGGTAATCAGCACTATAAAAACTGAGTATGTCAGTGGGTGGATATGTGCATGCATAAGCACACTACAGCACATATACAGAGTATGGGAGAAGTTTGTCTTTGTTTTTAGTGAAGTGCTCCAGATTTTTCAAACACTGAGAGAGTTTTTATCCTGGTCTACCATGTAGCCTCGGGGTCATTCTTGACTCCCAACTGTCCATGGAAGCTCAAGTTTCGGCTGTGAGCCAGGCAGCGCTGTATCAACTCCATCTGATACGGAGGCTACGCCCCTACCTTCCCAATCATCTGCTCCCATCGGTGGTACATGCCCTGGTCTCCTCTCGCCTAGACTACTGTAATGCGCTCTACGTGGCGCTACCCTTGAAAACGGTCCGGAAGCTGCAACTGGTACAGAACGCGGTGGCACGCCTGATTAAAGGCAGCCGCCGGTGAGATCATATCACTCCAGGGCTAAAAGAGCTGCACTGGTTACCACTTGCTTACTGGCCCCAATTCAAGGTGTTGGTTTTGACCTTTAAAACCCTATACGGTTTTGGCCCAGTCTATCTAAAGGAGCGCCTCCAGCATCATCAGCTATGCCGCCCAACAAGATCAGCCTCAAAAGACCTTCTCTCCATCCCATCAGTCAAAACAGCCAAACTGGTGATGACTAGAGAGAGGGCTTTTTCAATTGTGGCCCCCACCCTGTGGAACTCCCTCCCAAATGATCTCCGCCATACCCCTTCTATGATGAGTTTCTGCCGGGCCTTGAAGTCCTGGCTCTTCAGGCAGGCCTTTGGGGTGGACTAGATTTTATCTTCATTGTTTTTAGATTTTCAATGTCTAGGTATTATATGCCTATGTTGTATGTTGCCCAGAGTGGCTGGACAGCCAGCCAGATGGGCGACTAATAAATTCTATAAATAAATAAATAATAAAATCAGATCTCAACTCCACAGATCAAAAGTTCACTCTCATAACCACTTTTTTGAGGTTGCAACTAACCCTGCTACAGTTGTGCAATCCCTGGCTTACTACAGTTTACTGTAGTAATAAAAGTAAAGGAAAAGGTGTCCCCACACTTGTAGTGTGAGTCGTTTCCAACTCTTAGGGTGACGTCTTGCAACGTTTACTAGGCAGACCATATATATGGGGTGGGATTGCCAGTTCCTTTCCCGGCCTCTCTTTACCCCCCAGCATATGCCGGGTACTCATTTTACTGACCACGGATGGATGGAAGGCTGAGTGGACCTCAACCCCTTTTACCGGAGATTCGACTTCCTCCTTCTGTTGGAATCGAACTCCGGCCGTGAGCAGAGCTTTCGGCTGTGTTACCGCCGCTTACCACTCTGCGCCACGGAGGATCTTCCTGTAGTAATACAGGCGACAAATTCTTTTAACCCTTCATCAATAGAAAAAATACTATATAAATCTGGTATACCCTAAGAAAGCCATACAAATAAAATACATGATGGCAGTTATTATGTATTACATCACTTGCAAGTAAAATAAACAAACATCATTCATTCATTCATTGGTGATCACTCGTGGCTGAGTAAGATTGTCTTCCGAGATAAGATCTTTAACAGTGGGTCCATAAGTGACTGTGGAGGCCAATTTCTGGATCCACACAGCCTCCCACAGTGGGGACATAGGTTTCCAGATGGAAGATGGTCGCAATGAGGATTTGTTTGACTTGCCTTCCACTTAGCTTGTTTGTCCCGTTCGCCCTGTATTCATGCTTCTTTGATGTCCATAGCACCTTTGATAATTGGTGACCTCCATTTGGAATGTTTATGGGCCAAGACTTCCCAGTTCTCGATGCTCATGTTGCATTTTTTTAGATTCGTTTTAAGAACATCTTTAAACCTCTTTTGCTGTCCACCGATAATCCATTTTCCATCCTTAAGTTGGGAATAAAGTAGCTGCTTTGGAAGATGGTGATGAGGCATTTGAACAACATGGCCAGTCCAGTGAAGTTGATGTTGAAGGATCATTGTTTCAACACTGGTAGTCTTTGCTTCTTCCAAAATGCTAACATTAGTTCGTCTGTCTTCTCAAGTAATTTGCAGAATTTTCTGGAGGCAGCGTTGGTGGAATCTTTCAAGAAGTTGGGAGTGGTGCTTATAAATCGTCCATGTTTCACAGGCATACAGTAAGGTTGGTAGTACAATGGCTTTGTAAACATGCATTTTGGTCTCCCTGCGAATATCCTGATCCTCGAACACTCTACGCTTCATTCGGGAGAATGCGGAACTTGCAGAGCTCAGACAATGTTCAATTTCAGTATTGATGTCAGCTTTTACAGAGAGATGGCTGCCAAGATAGGGGAAGTGATCAACATTCTCCAGCATCACACCATTAAGCTGGATTGATGGTGCTATAGAGGGACTAGTTTGCCCCTGCTGATGAAGCACTTTGGTTTGTTTAATATTAAGTGAGAGCGCAAGCTTTCCATATGCTTCTGCAAAGACATTTAGGATAGTCGCCCAACTCTTGCATTGAAGTCACCCAAGAGGATAATTTTGTCCTCCTTAGGTATCCCTGATAAGATAGTGTCCAGCTGGTTATAACAGTTTTCCTTGATGTCTTCATCAGCATCTAATGTTGGTGCATAAGAACTTAGAATAGTTGCCTGCTGGGTTTTGGCGAGTTTTAACTGGAGAGTTGAGAGTTGTTCATTAATGCCAATAGGAACTTCTGACAAGAGCTTCACAAGATTATTTTTAATAGCAAAGCCTACTCCCTGTATTCGTCGTTCTTGTTCAGGCAGTCCTTTCCAGAAGAAGGTGTAACCTCCTTTTTCTTCCTTCAGTTGTCCTTGTCCTGCTCTTCGAGTTTCTTGGAGTGCTGCCATGTCAATATTACAACATCTCAACTCCCTCGCAATGATGGCAGTCCTGCATTCAGGACGTTCACTATCTGTATTGTCCAGCAATGTCCGTATATTCAATGTTCCCAAGTTCAATTGACTTTTGCAACCGCTAAGTGGTGACCCCACTGGACGTGGTAATCCAGTCAGGGAGAGAGATGAGGCAGACTATGTTTAGGGCACCTCTTCTAGCCCCCTCCCCATACGGGGTGAGCAGAGTGGATCCTGAATAGGACTGCTCAGTTGTGGATATAGCTGCCGAACTACTCAACTGCCTCGGTCCTTGAGCTAGGACGACTGAGCCTGTATCCACCACGTGCCTTCAAACAAACCATGCCTTCATTGAGACCTTTTCTTCTCCAGTAAAATAATATAGTTGCACATAAGTCACCAAGGTCAACAATACCCTACCATGTAAAGTATAAAAATGATATGTGGATCTGACTTACCCCACATTTTTACCATAAAAATAGTGCACTATCACCATGCATCTAATATAATTATAACAGTTGCACAAGTATAACAGTATGAATCCACATGAATTGTGGATTATCTGTAATAACTCCTTCCACAGACCTTGCAAGCATAGCATATACTACCTGCACAACCACATTTCACAACTGCATAAGGTGAACAGGCAAAACAGTTACATGAAGCACATTGTTGCTGTAATGTTTTTTTGTCATTGCTTCAACCACAGAGATGACACCTTTTCACTTTTCTGGTGTCAGCAGTAGCAGACCCTATGAGTTCTGAGGCTGCATCTCTTGATGTCCCAGGCAGGCCAGCTATATGTCTATAGACTCAACCCAGGGTTTGATCAATTGTAGACCTATGTCTACTTGGAAGAGATGTCTTTAGGGATTTTCACACTGTTGTGGGTTGTTTAGCTTCCAAACAATATAGGCATTTAAGTTGGCAATGATTTGATCATCCGTTTGGTAGAGACCATCTGGTCACAAGCACCCATGACACTTTTAGCTTTATTATTTAACAAATTTGTATGCCACTTTTAAACAAAAAATTCCAAAGCAGTTCTTAGACTATATATCAAAACATAAACCACCCTTCCCCAACTGGGTGCCCTCCAACTCCCATCAGCCCCAGCCAGCATGGCCAAAGCTATGTATGTATTTATGTATTCATTTATTTTTAAAACATATTCTGGCCTTAGGACCCTACACCCTTTGATGGGTTATAATAGTGCATACATAAAATAATAAACATTAAAACAAAATACAGTATCAGCAATACAATAAAATGGGATTATGGCAGTTGTGGTCCAAAACATGTGGAGTGCACCAGGTTGGGGAATGCTGGCATAAAGAATAAATTACAACAATGGCACTAATTCATCATAAGACAGGACTATCAATATTGGGCAACAATACCAATTCTGCAGCTACATTATAATTTGTCATGCCCTGACCCAGTACCAGACACACAGAGGACAAACCAGGCACTCTATAGGTTAAGGACCTTGAGGAACAGGCGAGGTTCCTTGGAATTGGTACTGAGGATCCCCTTGATGGATCTTGGGGGAGATGAAGAACCTTCGAAGCTGTTAGAGGAGATGGAGCTACCTCCCAGTCCTTGAGACCAGTGCCATTGGGTCTGGGTCCGGAACAAAAAGAGACTACATACTATGCTTCTACAGATCCAGAGTTGTGCAGCTTGAGAATAGGGGGTCTCCTTATGAGTAAGCAATCCCATAAGCACCTTCACTACCAGTAGCTGTGGTTAGGATGTAGTCTAGGAGGCCAGAGTAAGGTCTCCCTCTCAAGCCTTCTGGTTACTGAAAACAACAACTGGAACAGCTCATTGTTCCCAAACCTAGCCACCCTTTTGCTGAGCTGTACCTTGCCTGGATTCCCCTGTGGTACTGACCTTGGAGTGTTGCCCATCTGTCAAAATACCTTGTGCTTTGCTTTTAAGTCTCCGAGATCAGGGACTTAAAGGGGGGAGAGGCTTCCGAGATTCCAAGTCAGAGACTTAAAAGGAAAGTGGGGGGGGGAGAAGCTCTTTTGCCAGTGATGCTAGCTGATGGGTGGGTGGGCATGATTTGGGGGAAATGGTGGGGCAAACGGGACCCCCTGAAGGGCTATGATTAGCCCAGAGGCCAGAGTTTCCCCACCACTTGTTTATAGGATATTCTAAGGCAGGCCTTACCATCCTGGTGCCCTCCAGATGTTTCAGGCATGTTGGGGATGGTGGGAATTGCACTCCAAAACAGCTAGAGAGCACTAGGATGGGGAAGGCTGTCTTAAGGTAATATGTTTTATGATATTGAGCATAAGAGGATGTGTCTTGCTAGATGAGATCAAGGTTATACATTCTTTACAATATTGTTCTTCAAATTTGGGTCCCCAGATATTGTTGGACTACAACTCCCATCAACCCCAGCCAGCTTAGCCAATGGCCAAGGATGATGGGAGTTGTAGTCCAACAATGTCCAGGGACCCAAGGTTGAAGAACAGTGCTTTACAAGAATCCCAGTAGGCACTAGACCAGGCATGAGAAACCTTTTGCCCTTGAGATGTTATTAAACTACAGTTTCCACTATCTGTGGCCATTGGCTATGCTCATAGGAGTTGTAATTTAGCAACATTTTGTTTTAATGTATTTTAAAGTATCTTTTTATGATGTTTTAAATTGTTTTTAGTGCTTTTGTTTGCTGTCCTGGGCTCCTGCTGGGAGGAAGGGCAGGTTATAAACCAAATAATAAACAAACAAACAAACCTCTGGAGGGCTAAAGGTTCTTCACACCTGCACTAGACAGTCCTCCACCATCTACTGTCCTCCGCTGATCTACATTGCTATATTGAATTGTATCCAATAGTGCATATAGTGGTTTCACCTTAGGAGAAAGCACTTCTGTCTGTGCAAGTTGAGGCCCATAGCCTATTGGACCAAGCTCAAGGTTCTTGAATTAATTTACAAGGCCTGAACAACTTGGGCCCAAGACCACCTGATTCCTTATATCCATGCCTAATCACTGAGGTCTTTGGGGGAGTCATTGTTAGTGATCTCCCATAGTTCAGATGTAAAGCCTGTATTCAGGAGGCACCATTAGCTCAGTTTTGTGGGCCCAATTCTGTGAAACTTTCTCCTGGCTGAGATCAGACAGGCTCCCTCCCTGTTAAAATACCTGCTTCACTAAGCAACAGAAGTTCGTTTCTCATTATATTTTAACTGATTTTATCTTTGTAATATCTTTTGTAACCTCACTGTGCACCACTTATATGGTATATATATTCTTGAAATAAACAGATAAAATACTTTTTCTTTTCATGAAATGCCAGAAAGGTTTTCTTTGCTTCAGAAAGGTGATATTAAACATATTTATTTCTAATGATCTGAACTATGATCCTTTTAGAAACCAGTCTGAAGTGCTTGCACCTGCATTATAAAAATAACTATGTCTGATACCTTGTTTTCATATTAGGAGCAACTACAGGGAGGACATCTAGTGGTGATCATTAATCTCTGCACAAAAACCTCTTTAGTAGTACATCATTTCATTTAGCAGTAGGCAGAGTGCTACAGATCCAGCTTCCAGACTCATCTAAAACTTTTACTACAGAACAAATATTCCTAGGTCATTGGTGGGCAATCTGTGTCCTGGAGGGCTAACATATGGCCCTCTGTCTACTTTGGTATGGTCCCCAAGCTGAAAATAAATAAATGGAAGATAATGAATGGTGATAGATGAGTGTGTGTGTGTGTGTGTGTGTGTGTGTGTGTGTGTGTGTGTGTGTGTGTGTGAGTGAGTGAGTGAGTGAGTGAGTGAGTGAGTGAGTGAGTGAAACTCTGGAAACTTGGATCCATTCCTGGAACAGCTTCCTCTTAAAAGCACATTAAACATGAACTGCTCTTCTCTATCATTAGGATCAACTATGCTGGAAAAGAATTTATCCCCTTCGACTCCCCCAGCACAAGAAACATTAAACTTTGAAACACTTAACTCCATAAACTCTGATATTATTTTGGATGAAGTAAGCTCCTCCCCACTACCAGCTCCCATTTTCGTTCCGATACCTTCACCTTCTTCTCTGGTAAACAGTAAGGAAAATCAAGATCTTGCGTTTGACTTTGCTTGTGAGGGCGAGGAGGAACTATTAAATAGTTTCCATACATTCACTGAGAGTGAACAAAGCGAGGTCATAAACAAAATGCAGAACCTGTTAAATAATCTAAGGGCAAAAAGGACATGCTCCAGATACTTGGAGGACTATGAACTGAACTCACCATCCAGCATTCAAGTTTCTCCTCTGAAAGTTCCCTTAAAGGTACTGCCACATTGTTACTCAAATGTTTGTAGACCTAGCACAATATGTGATGTGATAGTACATGAGGTTCCTGAACTGACTTGACAACCCTTATTAAATTCTAAAAACTCGATTCTAACCTGTGAATCTCCTGAAAAAATGGTAAACCCTCATTTCAGGACATCACAGCACTCACTCTGCAAATCTTATACTGCAAAGGAAATTTCTAATCCTACGAATTCAATTATTAATGCATGCCAGGTTTCTGTTCTCTCACCTAATTTTACATTCCACCTTCTCTACTGGAACATTGCAGGGTGGAATGCCAAACAAAAAAATCCTGACTTTATTACTTTTTTGAACAAATTTGACTTAATTTTCTTACTGGAGACGTGGTGTACCCTTAAATTAATAGTGGATGGTTTCTCTTGTTCATGTTTACCAGCGACCTATTCCCAACCCAGTTCCAAAGGCAGACCCAAAGGAGGCCTAGCCATACTCATTTCTACTTCTGTAACAGCTTGCTCTATAAGTTTAACCCCTTGTAAAAACATTGCACAGGCTGTTTTATTATCTTTTAGCACATTTTCTCTTCTGTTAGTAAATGTTTATATTCCCCCTCATGCCTCTCGGGCACAAATTGACTGTGACTGGGACGTTCTTACCAATTATCTAACATCACTCGAGGCTAAATTCCCCAAAGCGCCTCTCATTGTTATGGGTGATTTCAATGCCAGGTCTGGCCCCCACAATAATGCGCTATTTGCTTCAAACCTCTGGGGAGGCGAGGACACCGCCCCATACTTCCCAGGCTATGCTAGGACTTCCAAGGACCCCAAGATAAATTATGGTGGAATATGTTAATATCGATTCCTTGCTAGCCACAGCCTAATAATGTTGAATGGTCATAAGCAGATAGATTCATGTGCGGAATTCACCTACATTTCTGGCCTCGGGTGCAGTGTCATCGATTACGCCTTGATCTCGCATTCCCTGTTCAGGTTTATTATACTTTTCTGTCGGCTCCAGACAGGATAGTGATCACCTTCCCCTTACCTTTTCCTTTTATCTACCAGAACGCGGTCGCTTGCTCCTTACCCATAAACCAATGGTAAATCCAATCTACCCCACCCATAAAAGGACCTTTTGGACTCCCACAGTAGCCTCTAATGTGGCCTTATTTCTCACTTCCCCCTCTGCCCTGTCCTTACAGAGGGAGATCATGCATGCTACTGATTCATATTTAGCGTCAATAGCGTATAACTCCTTAACTACAAACCTTAAAGTCTCTATTATCCCGTCATCTTCTTCCTTCAGGGCTCCTCCTACCACTGGTTTTCCCAGATGGTTTGATGACTGTCTTGATGCTAAGAAACAGCTGAGACGGCTATACCATCAATATCGACACCAAAATTTAACCACCCTCCCCCCTGAGTATTTTATTATCAAAAAATACTACAAGCATATGATAGTCATCAAAAAAAGGCAGGTAATGCATGAAGATTGGGAAGCCTTAATTCAAGCTTCCAGATCAAATAATTCAAAGTGTTTCTGGGAGCTGGTCTCTGGTTCTATGAGCCCACTAAATCCGGCCCCTTGCCACATTTCCCCATACCTCTGGGAGAAATATTTTTCTGCAAACAATGTGACTGTAAATGCCATTTCCTTTATTGATAATTTAACAAATCTTCCCACTTGGCCACCTGTAACCCAAAAAGAAATTATTGATTTGATTGCTAGCTTGAAATCCGGCAAAGCTCCTGGACCTGATAATATTTCATTTCTGAAATGTTGAAGGCGCACCAAGCTTGGTGGGCCCCTCTTCTAGCAAATTTCTTTACTCTGATCAATAACTCTGGATGCTTTCCTGAGTCTTGGCTCGAATCCATAGTTATCCCTATATTTAAAAAAGGGAACAAAGATGACCCAGCAAATTACCGCCCAATTAGCCTCCTTTCCATTATTGGCAAACTATATGCCTGCTACTTAAAAGAGAGACTCTCATCTTGGTTGGAGGAGGATAATATCCTTGGGAGGGAGCAGGCAGCTTTCCGGAAAGGTAGGTCTGGGATAGAACACTGTGTGATTTTAAATCACTTAGCTGAAAAATACAAGAACCGCTGGGGTAACGGCCTGTTTGTTGCCTTTGTCGACTTGAAATCGGCTTTTGATTCCATCCCTAGGGAGATACTATGGGCGAAACTCGCAAAATCTACGATTGACAAGAGACTCCTCTTCTTAATTAGCCGTCTGCACCACCACACATCCTTTCGTGTTAGATGTAGTCGTGAAGGACATCTCACAAACCCCATTACTACAACAAAAGGTGTAAGACAAGGCTGCATACTAGCCCCACTTCTATTTAATTTTTTCATGAATGATCTGTCCCTCTATTGTCAATCCCCGGACTTCCACCCCCCTAAGTTAGCGAACCTGCATTGTCCTCTGTTATTGTATGCAGACGACGCTGTCCTCCTTTCTGTTTCTAAAGTAGGACTCAAACGCCTAACAAAAGCTTTTATGAGCTTCTGTCATGATAACAAACTATCTATAAACTTTTCCAAAACTAAGATCTTAGCTTTTGCCAAGCACTCTCCTGCTCACGTATGGACAATCAATACCCATAAAATAGAACAGGTTTCTCATTTCAAATACCTTGGTATACTATTTCATTCCTCTCTGTCCTGGACTCCCCATATCCGAGGGGCTATTTCTACTGCTCGCAACTCAGCCAGTGGTATTCGAAGGTTCTTCTTCACTAAAGGAGGACAATACATTCCGGCAGCCCTAAAGGTTTTTAGATCCAAAACTATTTCTCAACTTCTCTACGGGGTACCTTTATGGATTGGCGCCTTCAACTCTTCTACGGAGGCAGTTCTCTCCTTGTTTCTCAGACAAATTTTTGGCGTTCCCAGGTGCGTTCCTGCGGCGGTCCTTAGGTTAGAATCTGGCCTAGTCTCACTTGAGTCTCAAGCGTGGTTGGCCGCCCTAAATTTCTGGTTTAAAATGTCTTATGAAAAATCTACTGGCTATCTCCCTTTACTCTGGGAAGACTCTTTTACCTCGAAATGGGCCCCAACGTTTACAAATTACCTTGCAAGTATTAGCCTCTCAATTGAGAACATCTGACGTCCCTCGCTCCAGAGACAGTTAAACATTCTATCCGGACTCGTATTAGCGATATGGACTTCCAACGCTCCATAACTGCAGCCACCTCGACCTGTTCTCCTATTCACTTTGGTCTGAGCTTTGCGCCTATGCTCAGTGCCCCTTATCTGGAAACTCTTACGATCCCCAAATATCGTCTAGCCTTTACAAAGGCTAGATTTAACTGTCTTATCTCTGCCTTACTTGAAGGGAGATTTAAACGTATCCCGTATGCAAACCGATTATGCCTTTGTGGTGTCAGCGCCATAGAAACTCTCTCTCATGTCATCTTTGAGTGCGCCCTATATGATGATATTCGCTCCAGATTCATAACCCCCATTATAAATAAATACCCCTACAAACCGCTTAACTGTTTACTTTTCCATCTTTTGTCAGCGGCTAATAAGGATACTATCTTGCCAGTTGCTAAATACATTTTCGCGGCTCAATCAATTCGGAAGGCATCTATCCCTTCAGAAGCTTCCGCCACCCGACTGTAACTGTTTTCCTTGTTGTTTTATTGTTTTAACATGACTGCAACTTTGTAACCTTTTGTTATAAATGTATGTAGTTTTATTTATAAATGTGTTTTGGTCTATGACTGTATCAATAAAGATTGGATTGGATTGGATTGGACTGGAGTGAGTGAGTGAGTGAGAGAGAGAGAGAGAGAGAATATGAATGAATGAATGAAAAGATGATGGATGGATGTATAGCAGAGAAAGATAAAAGGGTCTCCTGCTCACTTTTTGTTTTTGCCCTGCCCACCGACATTGGTATGTGGCCCACAACCACTTCCCCCCAAAGGAATGAGGCCCTTGAACCCCAAAATACTGCCAACCCCATTAGGCAAAGTGAGGCACATGCCTCAGGCTATAGCTGTTGGGAGAGAAGCAGCAGCAGCCTCCACCCCCCCCGCTGGGTCTCCTAAGCTAGCCTGCTCTGAGTCTGCACCTCCTATGCTAGCCTGCTGCTCTCAGGGATATGGAGGACGCTGCCCTGTTGTCACTGCTTGAGTAAGATTCATCTGCCAGTCTACTCACACTCTGTATGTGGAATGGGGGTGGGAAGGAGGGCATCTTGTCCGTCTTGGGCAGCAGAATATCTTGGTCCACCCCTGCCTTATGTGTCCTATCTGAAAATCTCAGGAAGGTTCTTTCTTCCGTGCTTCAAGAAGGGGGCTTTAGCTAACAATGGAGTTATGGTCAGTCCCCCCCGAATACTAGTGTATAACACACATCCATAATGGTGGATTTCTTCAACAAAATTAATTCTAAAACAAACATCCTATCATTCTGTCAAAAACTGTAGTTTCAGTTGGTGTTAATCTAAGTGCACCCGACACTTTTCATCATTTAAAGCTGGGGTGAGGACCCTGTGGCCCTCTAGATGTTGTTGGACTCCGACTCCTAGTCGCCCAGCCAACATGTCCAACGCTTAGGGATGGGAGCTGTAGTGCAGGAACATGTGGAGCTTCACAGGTTCCTCAACCCTGATTTAAAGCTTGAAATCCTATGTGAAAATGCCAAAGACAAAAAAGCAATGAGTGTACAACTAAATTTCAGCCACATGTGTAAAAAAGCTCTCAGCCAAAAACTAGATGTGATTGTGTTAGAACCATCCCTTTATATATGGGTTTGCCTCAAATATGTATAAAGTGGCTGTGGAGGTTTTAAGATCAAAGGAGGGACTTTGGTGAGGGGGGTCTGAATTATCCCTCAACCATTACCCCATCCACTGCCCATATGTCATCGCAGGCATCTTTTCCCAGCTGGGCTCATTTCTATTATTGGAGCATGGTCTTTATCAAATGGGGAGGTGAGCTAATTCATGCCTAATTCAGTGATTAAGGTGTTGGACTAGGACCTGGCAGACCAGGGTTCGAATCCCCACCCAGCCATGAAGCTCACTGGGTGACCTTGGGCCAGTCACTGCCTCTCAGCCTCAGAGGAAGGCAATGGTAAACCCCCTCTGAATACTGCTTACCATGAAAACCCTATTCACAGGGTCACCCATAATTCGGGATCGACTTGAAGGAAGTACATTTATATTTTCAGTTTAGGGCAAAATTAGTTATAAACTGGGTAATCTGTAATGTGATCTTCCAATGTCTTTTTGTTTGGTTAAAAGCAACTAAGAAGCTCTTATTAGCTGCACAGGGTGGGGGAGGGAGCCAAGTGTAATACAGGCAACTCTTTTCCCCTTCTCTGTGATTAACAGATGTTTTGGGGGGATGGAAGGAAAAGTTAATTCAGGAAAATGGTATGGGGTTTATTCTTCTAAAACCAAACAAGCCACTGTTCCAGCACTGTGACCCTGGTCAAAACTGTCTCCTCTTCTGCAGCTCTTTTTAATACAAGAGGAAGAAATGATCATAGACCTCCCATATCATGACCAATTGCATCTTTAGAACTGCCATAGTAGAATCATACTTATTTCATTACTTTCCAATAATGTTGGTGTTTTGTTTATGTATTTTCCCCAAGGTACTAAGGCAACAGGGCTTGCAATTTATGCTAGCCTCCTAAACGTAAGACTGCAAACCAGGATAGAGGAGGAGGATATTCTGGGCCGGGAGCAGATAGGTTTCCGAAAGAGCAGATCTGCCATCGATCACTGCCTAGTATTACGGCACCTGGCGGAGAAGTATATGTGTATCTCCAGAAAGGGCCTTTTTGTCGCCTTTATGGACCTTAAGACTGCTTTTGACTCTGTCCCTAGGGAACTATTATGGGCCAAATTATCACAGACTTCGATAGATAAGCGCCTTCTGTTTCTGATTAGTCGTCTCTACCAGTGCACTTTGCTTTGTGTACGCTGTGGTGTGAATGGTAATCTAACCAATGCCATCCTTGCTAACATAGGGGTGTGCCAAGGTTGTGTCCTGGCCCCTACCCTCTTTAACCTCTTCCTCAATGATCTGAGCAGTTATTGCCTTGCTGATAATTTCCATTCCCCTTAATTGGCTGAAACGAGATGCCCCCTTCTGCTTTACGCGGATGATGCGGTGTTGTTATCCTTTTCGAAGGTTGGCCTTAAATGCCTCTTACGTGCTTTTATGGCCTACTGTGACAAAAACTTTCTCACCATCAATTTTATAAAATCAAAAGTCATGGTTTTTACACGTAGGTTCTCGAAACAATCATGGACTATAAATGGGCAAAAGATTGAGCAGGTGAGGCAATTCAGATACCTTGGGATTATTGTCTGCTCTTCACTCTCTTGGTCCGCTCATGTCCGGGCCGCAGTTTTATCTGCCTATAATACCTCCAAGGCCACCACCCGATTCTTTTATACTAGAGGTGGCCAGTATATCCCGGCTGCTCTCCAAATCTTCAAAGTGAAAATTCTCCCCCAACTTTTATATGGAATTCCTATCTGGGTTACGAGCTTTAGCACCAAAGTGGAGGCGGTGTTTTCGTGCTTTTTGCAAGCTATATTGGGGTTGCCACGCTGTGCCTCTGCGGCTGGACTTCGCCTTGAAGCGGGCTTTACATCAATCGAGTGTTCAGCCTGGCTCCAGGCTTTTAGATTTTGGGCCAAAGTGGCCTACGCTGGACCTTCCTTGGGGTACTTAAACTTGTTATGGAGGGATTCCTTTATAAGCTCTTGCTCCAAGATCTTTAATGAAAAGATAAAGTGTCTTGGTCTTTCACTGGAGCTATTGTCAACCTGGGACCTTGAGGTAACGAATCATATTGCTGGTCAACGTATTAAGGACATTGACCTTCAATTCTCAATGGCAGGAGCACATACATCTTGCTCACCCATACATTTTGGCTTGAGCTTTTTGTTTCCAAAATATGCAGCTTATTTTGAAACTTTGACTTTTTCACACTACCGATCCCTGTTTACCAGAGCCAGATTTAATTGTCTTCCCTCTGCAGAATTAGAGGGCCGTTTTCAAGGAACCCCCCTGGAAAGGCATCTATGCTTCTGTAAATTGGGGGAGGTTGAAACAATTGGACACATCCTACTTTCCTGTGAACTATACAGGGATGCTCGATCTAGACTTATTTTTCCAATCACCAAAGCCTTTCCCGGTAGATCTATTGAGTGGCTTGTGCAATATCTTCTGTCTGACAAGGATAAAGACACTACTGAATTAGTTGCGAAGTTCCTCTATGTAGCCCAGACTTTACGGAAAAGGCAAATCTGTACTACCCTGGCCTCTTGCTAAATTATTATTAATACTGTTTTCGGTTTTAATCTTGTTTGTTTAACTGACTGCTTAATCATTTGTATTGTGGGTCTATGACCGCATAATAAAATTTGATTTGACTAATTGCATCTTTAGAACTGCCATAGTAGAATCATACTTATTTCATTACTTTCCAGTAATGTTGGTGTTTTGTTTATGTATTTTCCCCAAGGTGCTAAGGCAACAGGGCTTGCAATTTGTCAGGATTTTTTTAATAGATAGTTTGGGTAAACACCAGCTAAGAAAGGAATGTACAGCTAGAACGTATACTAGAAATGGTTAAAAATCACATACTGATAATTTATTTAGCATGGTGGCCAATGGTTTATACAACAGTTGGCTGATTAATCATCTTCCTTTTGACAGATGAATTGCTTAAATTTGCCATCTACCAAAACCTCAATAGTGATCCCTGTACTGAAGGCACAGTGGAATGTCTTACATCTGAATAAACAAAAGTCACCATTCACTGGTAGAAGGAAAACCCATCTTTATATTTTTCCCATTCCTTATTACTGTAACACACTAAAAGCAAAATCTATCAAAAAATGAGCACATGCCTTTAACTTAGCTCCACTGAGGTAAATTTCTAGTTCATTAATCAACCATTTATAATTGCAGCACTAATATCTAATTGTTTGATAATAGATTTTAGCATTCTGCCATGCATGTCCCCACCCTAGGACCTTTGGGTGAAGGGCACTTAGAAATGTTAATAATAATAATGTGCAATGTGTGCATTTATTTATTTATTTATTTAATTTATTTTTATTTTAATAATTTATACCCCGCCCTAGTTCATAGAATTCAGAGCGGCGAACAAAAAACAATGTCCAATACAATCTAATATAAAATAATAAGAGTACAATAAAATCATTAAAAAATCAATTAACTATTAAATGTTTAAAAGCTAGAAGAAACAAAAAAGTTTTTAACTGACGGCGAAAGTCCATGAGTGAAGAACAACGTTGGATCTCTGGTGGAAGATTATTCCATAGGATGGGCGCTATGGTCGAGAAGGCTTTATTTCTAGTACTGGCACGGCGGATTATAAAGGTGGATGGGATGATGAGAGAGTGTTCGAAAGGTATTCTTGTTGGTCGCTGAGGTTTAAATTCCAGAATACGATTTGATAAATATATTGGTGCTAAACCATTTAGAGCTTTAAAAGTTAATACTAAAATTTTAAACTGATGACGGAATGAGATCGGAAGCCAATGAAGTTGATAAAGCAGAGGCGTGGTGTGTGTCTGTGGGCTTGCTCTGGTCAGCATTCTTGCCGTCGCTCTCTGTATCAGCTTAAGCGGGCGAAGTGATCTTGCAGATAGTCCAATATATAGGGAGTTGCAATAGTCCAGTCTTGAGGTAACAAGAGCCTGTGTCACTTGCTTCAAGTCCGAGATTCCTAAAAAAGGACGGAGTTGACGGACTAGTTTTAATTGAGTGAAAGCACTTCTGGATACTGTTGCAATTTGAGGTTCAAGGGTCAGAGCGGAATCTAAGATAATGCCCAAACTCCGAACTTGGGATTTCAAAGGGAGTGAGACCCTGTCTAAGGTAAGTAGGTTTTTGATTTCATGGGACGGTTTTTGTCCAATTAACAGAACTTCCGTCTTTTCTGGATTAAGTTTTAGTTTATTCCTATTAGTCCAGTTTTGTATGGCAACCAGGCATTGGTTTAAGGGACGAACCGCCTCTACGGCATCTGGAGGGAAAGAGTAGTAGAGTTGGGTGTCATCTGCGTATTGATGGTAGTGTATTCCGAATTCACGGATAATCCTTCCTAGGGGCTCCATATAAATATTGAATAACATTGGGGATAATACGGAGCCTTGGGGGACACCGTATCGTAATGGCCAAACCTTGGATGAGAAATTTTAAAGGACAACTCTTTGTAGTCTGCCCTCCAAAAAGGAGCGGAGCCATTGTAGTACCGTTCCTCGGCATCCCATACTAAAGAGGCGGTCTAGGAGAATGGTATGATCGATAGTGTCGAATGCGGCTGACAGATCTAACAAAATTAAATAAGTTAGATTTCCTCTATCCGACTTCCCGGAAGTGAGTGCTCAGCTGGTGACTGAGAGATCTCTGTCTCAGAGAAAGCTTTTTTCAGGTTAAAAGCCAGTCAAGAGGAAACTTTGACTGGCTTAAATGTTCTCCAAGGTATAGGAGAACCGATCAGATTTTCCACAAGACTTCGTTGAGCTGTCGGCAGCTGGAATTGATCAGGAAAGCCCTGAGATAAGAAGGCATGCTGATCGGCTGAAGACGGAGCCAGGATTTCCATGCAAGCTGTACTGGAAAAAAGCGAAGCGTTTTTTCTTCTTCTTAAAAAAACGTCCTTAACCAGCGAGCCTACTTCTGTCTAAATCTTATCATTTGGCTTAAATTACTACAATAAAAGGGATTTGTTTACGAATCAGCAACTGAGAAACCTGGGTGAGTCATACCTTTTCTCTTTTAAATATAATTAAGGAAGAAAGAAAATGTAAACAACTTATATACTTTTTCTACGACAAAAAGCTGGCCTGAATTTGGAGTTTTAAAGTTTAAAAACGGATGAGAGGTAATTATTATTTGATGGAAATATATTTTGGACTATTTTTCTCCTTGGACTATTTCTTTTTGGACGAATCTGCTGCTCATATATGTTACTAAACGTTTGGTGTTGGGAACCAGAATTGTTTTGCATTCTTGGACGTAGATAAGAACTGTGCTGTGCTGACTGGACTACAATAACAGGCCTGGAATATTAACTTTTTTGTTGGTGGAGGAAAAAAAAAGAAATAGACTGCCTCTAGGTTTTGGAACAGTGATTAATAACAGAAATTAAAGGCTTCTCTTGAAAATGACAACTAAAAGAGCAACTAAGGCCCAGGAGCGAAGAGGTTCTACTGAACCACAGGAAGAGGCTATACCCCCAGATATGTTTCAAAAAATAATGGAAGGGATTAATGATATAAAACAGGAAATGAAAACTGAACTGACAGATATAAAAGACTATATTAAAACACAAGTGGATGAGATTAAAGGGACAATTGGGCAAATAAAGGAGGATGCAAAAAACACTAAAGAAAAGGTACAAATCTTGGAGAATAGAACAGATATATTAAATCTGGAATTAGAAAAAAACTTGGATTATATGGCTGTGACTGAAATAAGGAATAAAGAACATTGTTTGAGATTCCGTGCAATCCCTGAGGAAACAGGTGAAGACATCAGAGATAAAATTGTTAATGCTCTAGTAAAATTTCTGGATTTGAATGAAGATACGATGGAATTTGAAATAGACAAAGTGTATAGAATCAATTCCAGATATGCAACAATGAATAAAATTCCAAGAAATGTACTTGTTCATTTTATAAAGAAGACGACCAGAGATATGGTATTACAACAACACTTTAAAAATACCTTTAAAATTGATGGTAAGGAAATACTGGTGATGAAAGAAATTCCTACTAGACTTTTACGTAAGAGAAAAGAATATGCTTTCCTTACAGAGAAACTTAAGCAACGCAAAATTCAATTTAGATGGGATGTTCCAGAAGGAGTGATTTTTACATTCAGACAACAGAAATATAGATTGAATACTGTTCAAAAAGCAAGGGACTTCTTGAGAAAAGTTTTAAAACTTAAAGATATGGATATAATTCCTGGGGAACAAAGTCAACAAAGATATGCAGAGGAAGGGAAGGAAGATGATGGATTAAAAGGAGCATCAGGCACATTTTAAAATACGCACTTAAAGATGGATTACAAATATCTAACTTGGAATATAAATGGAGCTAATACGGCGCAGAAGAGAAAGAAAGTGTTTCATTATTTGAAAAAATTAAAATTGGATATAATTTGTTTACAAGAAACTCATATTAAGAAGAAAGATTCCAAATATTTGATTTGTAAAAATTTGGGTGAAGAATTTATTTCGGCTGGACCAAAAAAAAAAATGGAGTTGTTCTCTACATTAACCCACAATTGCTTCCTAAATTGGTATTATTGGATGATAGTGGTAGATTTGTGGGGGTTGAAATTACTCTACAGGGTACAAACATTTTGATAGTGGGTATCTATGCCCCTAATGAAGATAAAACAAGGTTTTACACAGGACTTATGGAAAAATTGTCAGAGTTTTCATATGATCATTGGTGTGTCATGGGTGATTGGAATGGGGTAATCTCACCAAAAATTGATAGGCTTTCTGAAAAAAATATCAAAGAGACACAGGGTAAATTACCGAAGATTTGCTTTGAACTGATGGAACATTTAGAATTGGTGGATACCTGGAGATATATAAATGACAATGCAAAGTAATTTACTTATTTTTCAGAAAGACACAAAAGATTCTCGAGGATTGATATGATTTGGATGTCTAAAATTTTAGTGAAGGATACTTTTAAAATGGATATATTACCAAAAACTTTTTCGGATCATAATCCTGTGATATTAACTTAAAAAAAAAAAAATCTTGGATTTAGATGGAGACTAAATGAATCTTTATTACAGAATGACAAAGTAGTACAAGAATGTAAGAAGAAATTAAAAGAGTTTTTTGAACATAACCTACATAAAGGAACAAGTGAAAATATCGTTTGGGATACAAGTAAGGCATTTATGAGGGGATATTTTATTAAATGTAACTCTGAATTAAAAAAAAAGAAACAACAGAAAATGCAATTAATTTTGGAAGAAATAAAACAAAAAGAGGAAGAATTGAAAAAGAATCCAACTAAAGTCTCTATTGTAAATCAAATTTAAATGTTACAGAAGCAAGTATCAATGCTGACAGTTAGAGAAATTGAAAGAAAATTAAATTTTGCTAAACAAAGGACTTTTGAATTTGCAAATAAACCTGGGAAATGGTTAGCATATAAATTAAGAAAAGAACGTCAAAAAAATATTATTTTAAAGATACAAGAAGGAGATGAGACGTTGACAGATAATGTAAAAATTAAAAAGATTTTTCATCAATATTATTCAACATTGTGAAATACAAAAGGGTACAAGACAGGGATGTCCTTTATCTCCCCTTTTATTTATTCTGGTCTTAGAAGTGCTGCTTAGAGATATAAGGCAAGATAAAAGAATTTCGGGATTAAAGATAAAAAAAGAAGAATATAAATTGAGAGCATTTGCTGATGATTTGATAATTGTACTAGAAAATCCTTTGGAAGGAATTAATGTATTGATGGACAAATCATTTTGGGCACAGATAGGTAGGAAGATCAAAATAAAATGATGATACTGGGATTTGACGATTAATTAAGACAGCTTATGGAGAAAAGGGATTCTGTATGTATACATTAAGGGACAGGTTTGATGTATATTATATACTTATAGCTGATCTGCGACAAATCGGAAGTCAACTATTTTATTTTTATTTTTTGTTGTATTGTTATGTCTTTTTGACTTTGTTTTGTTTGTTTTTGGAAAAATTTGAATAAAAATTATAAAAAAAAATATTATTCAACATTGTACAAATGTCAGGAAATTCCATCTGAAAAAATAGAAGAGTATATATCTAAACAGAATTTGCCTAAAATTACAGACTTTCAGAGACAAGCTATTAATGGCCCTATTACGTCAAGAGAGATATCTGAAGCTATAAACAAAATTAAATTAGGAAAGGCACCAGGACCAGATGGGTTATCTGCAATGTATTATAAATGTTTGGAGGAAGAACTCTTGCTACCTTTACAGTCTACAATGAATTCTATTTTGCAAGAGGGAAAGATACCGGATAGTTGGAAAAATGCTAACATAACATTAATACCTAAAGAGGAGCAAGATTTAACTAAAACAAAAAACTATCGACCAATATCTCTATTGAACAATGACTATAAAATTTTTACAATGATCTTGGCAGAAAGATTGAAAATAATATTGCAACAATTTATTCAGGACGATCAATCAGGGTTTTTACCTAAAAGACAATTACGTGATAACGTCAGGAATGTCTTGAATGTCTTGGAATATTTAGAACAACGAAATGATAAACAAGCAGCTTTGATTTTTTTAGATGCTGAAAAAGCATTTGATAATTTGAATTGGAAATTTATGTTTCAAGTTTTGGAGCAAATGGATTTTGGAGACAATTTTATAAAATGGATTAGATCGATTTATACATCTCAGAAGGCTCAGATAATTGTTAACGGAGATTTAACGGATTCATGTGAAATACAAAAGGGTACAAGACAGGGATGTCCTTTATCTCCCCTTTTATTTATTCTGTTCTTAGAAGTGCTGCTTAGAGATATAAGGCAAGATAAAAGAATTTCGGGATTAAAGATAAAAAAAGAAGAATATAAATTTAGAGCATTTGCTGATGATTTGATAATTGTACTAGAAAATCCTTTGGAAGGAATTAATGTATTGATGGACAAATTAAAAGAATTTGGACCGTTAGCAGGATTTAAGATCAACAATCAAAAAACAAAGATGTTGGTGAAAAATTTAACTTTAAGGGAACAGAAAGAGTTAATGGACAAGACAGATTTTACAATAGAGAAAAAGTTGAAATATTTAGGTATCACTATGACAAATAAAAACTCAAAGTTGTTTCATAATAATTATGAAAAATTATGGACAGAGATTAAGAAAGATTTGCTAAGATGGGATAAACTACAACTGTCATTAATGGGTAGAATATCTGTGATAAAAATGAATGTACTACCGAGAATGATGTTTTTGTTTCAAACAATACCTGTAATATCCTCTGATTTACCTTTTAAACAATGGCAAAAAGATATCTTTAAATTTGTATGGCAAGGAAAAAAACCAAGAGTTAAATTTAAACTACTACAAGATGCCAAAGAAAGAGGAGGACTGGGATTACCAAATTTGAGACTTTATTTTGCTGCCTGCTGTCTAGTCTGGATAAAGGAATGGATCTTATTGAGGAATAAAAGACTATTGGATTTGGAGGGACATAATTTGAAGTGGGGATTGCATGGATATCTATGGTATGACAAAGTAAAAGTAAATGTAGACTTTAATAATCATTTTATAAGACGTTCTCTGTTGAAAATATGGAATAGATATAAACCAAGGTTTTATTCGAAAATACCATTATGTGTTTCAAGTCAAGAAGCGTTTTACAGAAGAGAAATGGCTGGAAAAGAGAAATGGTTAACTTATCAAGAACTATTAGAAAATGTACATGGAGAATATATAATGAAAGAGAAAGAAAAACTGATAAAGGAAGGATATAGTTTTCAATGGTTTGCCTATTTACAATTGTTAGAAAGATATAAAATGGACAAGAAAATGTATGGGTTTGAAATAAGTAAATCTGATTTTGAAATAGGATTGTGTACAAATGATGAAAATATAATTGCGAAAATGTATAAACTCTTACTGAAAATGGATATGGAGGAAGAACAAGTAAAAGAGTGTATGGTAAAGTGGGCAAAAAATTTTGGTTATAACATACAAATGGATCAATGGGAAAATATGTGGAAAAAAGGCTTGAAATTTACACTATACTATAATCTTAAAGAAAATTTTTATAAAATGATGTACCGTTGGTACATCACTCCAGAAAAGTTGTCAAAAATGTATAGTAATATTTCTAATGTTTGTTGGAAATGTAAACAACAAGAAGGATCATTTTATCATATGTGGTGGCTGTGTAAAAAGGCAAAATCATTTTGGGCACAGATAGGTAGGATGATGCAAAAAATTCTAAAGATAAATATTCAGTCAAAACCAGAATTTTTTTTATTGGGTTTTATGGATAAACAAATATAAAAGAAATATGGAAGAATAATATTATATATGATTACGGCAGCAAGATTATTATATGCACAAAAGTGGAAAATGGAATCAACACCAACAACGGAAGAATGGCTATTGAAATTAATGGACTTAGTAGAAGGATAAATTGACATGTTTACTTAGAGAAAAATCGACAGATACATTTCTTAAGGAATGGAAGCCTCTCTTAGACTTTTTGTTGAAAGATCAAAATAAAATGATGATACTGGGATTTGACGACTAATTAAGACAGCCTATGGAGAAAAGGGATTCTGTATGTATATATTAAGGGACAGGTTTGATGTATATTATATACTTATAGCTGATCTGCGACAAATCAGAAGTCAACTATTTTATTTTTATTTTTTGTTGTATTGTTATGTTTTTTTGATTTTGTTTTGTTTGTTTTTTGAAAAATTTGAATAAAAATTATTAAAAAAAAAAAAGATTTCCTCTATCCAATTCAAGTCGTAGATCATCTACCAGTGCTGTTAGCACTGTTTCGGTCCCATGTTTTGGCCGAAAACCTGATTGGAAGGAGTCATAACAATCATTAGTATCTATAAATGTTTGCAGTTGTGTGGCTACAGCTCGTTCAATAACTTTACTGATAAAAGATAAGTTAGATACTGGACGGAAATTGGTAAGAAGTGTGGGGTCAAGGGAAGGCTCCTTCAATAATGGAACTACAATTGCTTCTTTCAATGTCTGGGGAACATGGCCTTGTTGAAGTGAGGCATTGATTATCACACAGAGCCAATTCGCAAGTTCAGCTTTTGATGTTTTTATAAGCCATGAAGGGCAGACATCAAGTGAGCAATTTGTCGGTCTCATTCTAGTGAAAAGTTGGGGAATATCAACCGGTGAGATAGGCTGAAAGTTATTAATTATTAATATTATTAATTAAATATCTGGCATCTGACCACTTTAAGGGAAACAGCTCTGACCAAGAGGCCAGCTCCTGGAGAACTGACTCAGAGGATCTGCCATGGCTAGAAGAATTTGCTAGTACGAATTCATGCTCCCAGGCGTCATCAAAATAAAGTTTGTTATACCATTAACTCACCTTATAGTGAGTTTCTACATAAACAGCAGAAGATAACACACTGCATGAAAGGAGAAACTCTCATTAAACCCATTTATTCCATTCAGTCTTTACTTTTCTCTGCATGAGCCCCAGAGGAAAACACTAGAACCAGCTAAGACTTCCTCCCAAGCAGCAGGGAAAGGAGTCTGCCATTGGGCCAGTGTAGACCTATACAATTTGAGACCAACACTTTCTTCCACATGAATCTGCCCACTTGTCAACATAAGCAAATGGTCCTGCTCCATTGTTCCACTGCTGTCAGATATTCAGTTGGCGGAGACATGGGACAGGGTCTTCTTGACAGTGGAGCCTGAGCTTTGGAATTCCCTCCCCCAGGATGTCGACCAGGACCTTACTTTACATACGTTCTGTGAAAATGGTTTTGTTTGGAGTATTTTTTTATATTCAGGTTTGCTGTTTTGCTGCTGTAGTTTGGCTTTTTCCTGCTTGGTCTCATTTATTCTTTTATATGCATATTGATTCAGATAGGTTGCTGGTACAGAAGAATGCAACGAGGTAGTTGGGCACTATTATTACCACCAGCAGTCACTGCTGTTCATCCCCAGTCCTGTGCATTAGCATCTGGAAAGTTTTGTTTATCCTGATGCTATTGCTGTCTGAGATCAGTCCCAATTTCAGTGAATACATATGTACTTAACAAAAATTTTGGAAAGATACCTGCTAGGACACAAACCTTTAAAAATTAAATTGCATTGGAGAGGATTAATGACAATATGAAGAATGCTATTGGCTAGAAAAGTTTGAGAATAATGATCTTGGATGCAGTTTATAATGATTCAATGGAACATCCACTAATTGTTTGCTCCAGTTGCGCATAATTGAAATTATTTTGAGGGCAGCAGGAGATAATTTTGGGCACAGCAATACTGCACATATTGTTTTAATTACTTACGTCTGGTGTATAGCATTTGTACATATAAGTAAAGTTCAACACTGACATATTTCAACTTCTATTGAAAATATTTTCAGATGGTGAAATACGTGGTTAACAAAATAATCTAAATTGTTTCTAAATCTGCAAGATTCCTCATGATGTACATCAATGGCCAAAAATCAAACGTAGCTCATTCCAGTATTGAAGACATCAACATTCTGTTTGTTCTGAAACAAAATCATTGGCTTCATTTTTAATTACAATATCACTTCTTATGGGGAACTATCTTTGTCTCTCTGTGTGTATGCAGTCATCTGCGTGCAACAGTTTGTGTGATTGTGTGTCAAGGATATATGAACATGGCTGGGTCTGTCCCTGTGCACTATTGTAATATGGCCCTTGACAGGTTTCCGCCAGGATAATGTGGCCCTACTCAGGAAAGATTCACCTCCATTAAGATAGAGCAAGGGTCGCCAACCTTTTAAGGAACGGGGGCGCCAGGCACATTTGGGATTTTCAGAAAGTGCTCTGGGGACAAGTCATAAAATGGCTGCCATGGGGGCGTGGCATAATACAACATGACAGAGTGTACAATCATTGCTGCTCACCCTCCCCTTTGCTGCCCCAGACAACTTCAAGCTTACCATGGGAAGTCAGCTATATCCTGCTGGTCCTGATTGTGTAGATCACACAATATTTATTTTACACACAGAGAGAGACAAAATTATGCTGTTGCTGTCTAATAACAACAGGGAGCATTCCCCAGTAATAGGAAAAATATACAAGATAGCCACACCACACTCACTCTCTCTTGCATACTTACAGACCACAGACGCACATCCATCTCTCACTCAGTCATACACACCTCATGTGAGCATCTGTCCCTCTCTCTCTCTGCCCAAGTGCATCTCTCCCTCTTTCACACAGGCCACCCATACACAGAGACCACACACTCATACCTTCTTCGCACACACCTCTCACCCACCCACCCACTCACTCACTCCATACATCTCTCCCTCTCTTTCCCAAGTGCATCTCCCTTTCACACACACACAGGCATCTGCCAGAAGGGGTGGGGGAAGTAAAACACTGGAAGCATGTTGTGGGCTAATTTGTAATAAAAAGAATTATGAGAAGAATTATAAAGAATGATGTCTGTATGTTTTGCCTCATATCTCAGGTTGTAAAAATGCTGGGAACTTACCCCTTTTTTTAAAAAAAAAGAAATCTGGAAATTATGGTTTATCCTTGGGACATCAAAGATGACCTTCATGGGTACCATGACACCCACGGGCACTGGGTTGGCAATCCCTGGAATAGGGTGTACAATTCAAGTAATGGTGGTTGTTTTACTTGTATGGATAAAGTAGTAATCAAAGGTTGGAAGCCCATTATAGTTTTTCAAAGAGTTAAAGGTGACTTGAAAGAGGATCACTGCTCATTATGTATACATTCATTCTGCTTTCACTTCTGGTAAAGAGGTTTTTGTATTGCTTCGGAAATTCTACAACATCTTTTAACAAGAGGTACACCAATGGAAAGGAAACCACTTCTTTGATTTTTTTTTCTCTCTGACCAATTGTCTTCAAAGTTTCAACTATACCTGAGATCTCCCTTCAGGGCTCTCTTCGCCATTAAAGAAGTATAGGCAAGGGTGCCAACAGGATTTTATAAGCCTACTAAACTGTACAAGCCTTGGAGCCTTCACCCATCCACAATCTATTAAAAAGAACTGATGCTTATGTACATATTAAAACTAAAACCATTCTTGTCCATCATGACTTCTCTCCATCGCCATCTCTCACATACACATAGGTACACAAATTAGTCTTCCTTGACCCCACAACTTTTGCCTGAAATTAAAGTCTCCTGTCACCAGTCAATACCTCACATATAATATTCAACCTCCTCAGACCAATACAAACTCAACTACAACTATGTTGAAAGCTGGAAAATGTCCTATGTGCAGAGGAGATACCTCAAGAACTTTAGCTAAGCCACACTGATGTATCATCCAAAAAAAATTAAGCATGAAGAAGACTCCAGAAAATATCTGCCCATTTTAGAGATGGGAATATGAGACTTAAGACTGAGAGATGAAAAATATATATTTTTTAACATCTGAGAGACTATAACACAGCCTCCAGTCTTTCAGATGATGGGAACAAACAACAGGCGAATCCTAATCTATTATGTCCCACGTGACTGGTTTTCTTTTGTGCATAGTTTTCTTTTGCAACCATTTTATCCTTCTCAAAACACCTCTGTGTGGTAGGGTAGGCTGCAAGGAAGTAAACGGCCCACAACCACCTGGTAAGCTTCATAGGTGAGCAAAAACTTAAAGTAAAGGCTCTCCAGTCCTTGTCTGACACTCTAACCACTCTGCCATGTGTGGCTGCCAACTGTTGGAAACAGGATGTTAGACAAGAGAGAGAAGTGAGTTGCCCAAGACCACCGAATGCATACAAGGCAGACCTCCCCAGCTCTCACATTATTCCTCCATTAATTCAGAATAATCTCAGATTCAATCTCTTCTCCCCCCCCCCCCATTATTACTGGATAGTCCCAAAACTGTTCAGCTGACTCCTCAGTAGAGATGGGCACATGTCAATATCAATTTCTCTCAGCTTCTCAATTTTCCAACGTTAAGTTCAGTTCTCTACATTTCTTTTTTAAAAGTCCTCATGAAAATTCATGGGCATTTTCGTGTGAATTTCTCCTAATATACACATTTGTGTGTGCAATTTTGCCTAATATACACATTTTTGCAAAGCAAATTTCTGTAGTATGCATTTTTGTATGTTATAAAGTATGTGCTTATAGGCACAATTTGCCCTAGTATATGCATTCTGTACATATAACTTGGCTGTTCGACCAACAAATAGAGTGCTGCATGGCTAATATCCCCCAGATAGCGTCCCCCTGGCCTTGCCAGAACTGGGAGCAATTGAAGCCTTCTCTCTCTGTCTCCCTCCCTCTCCCCTCCCCTCCCCCCCAGAAGCAAATACATTTGTCCCTCTTTTCCCTCCCTCCTCCTGAGAGTCTTGATTTTAGGTCTTCCCAGATTGTTCAGCAGGTAGACAGGCAAAGAAATGGAGTGAGCAAGAGAGCAACCATCCTGCTGCTGGCATTGCCCACAAGTGAGCACAGTGTTACCAGCAAGCAGCACCTTACCTCTCCCTCCTAAACTATCAATTGCAAGGTAAAGGGGAAGGCAGGCAGAGCACTCAGTGGGGCAGCATGTAGGGGCAAATGGAACATAAAAAGAGCCCTCCTGCATTGGGCCAATGGCCCATGCAATTTATTCAGCAGTCTGTTTTCACACTGGCCAACCACATACCCATAGGACTTGAGCGCAACAGCTCTTTCCCCATTTGTGATTCCCAGAAACTAGTATTCAGAGGCATACTGCCTCTGACAGTGGAGGAAGAAAATAGCAGAAATGACTAACAGACATTTGTAGCGTTATCCTCCATGACTTTGTCTAATCTCCTTTTATAAGAAATATTCTTTTATAAGACTAAGGTCACAAAGGGCTCCTTTCTCTCACCTAACTGCCCATTAAGATCTTCAGCAGAAGCCTTGCTTTTTGCCCCATGACCACCACAGATACAGTTAATCCATAGGACAAGGCCTGCTTACCCAGACCTTGAGCTCCCTACCCTCCAAAAGCTCATCTAGCCCCTCTGCTATTGGTTTTTCATCATCTGGCAAGAACTATATAATTTCATGAAGATTTTGATCTAGGATAGCTGTCCAAATTGATCTACTGGTTAGATGTAAAACAGACTAAACTCCAATATTGGAGTAGGGATTAAAAATAATAATCCACCAATATGTAGTAGGCTCAGCCTCTAAAAAAGAAAAACACATAAAGCTCTGTTTTCCTAGATTAAAAAGAGCAAACGTCGTCCCGCTCTTTAAAAAGGGTAAAAAAGAAGATCCGGGGAATTACAGGCCGGTCAGTCTGACTTCAATACCGGGAAAGATATTAGAACGGATAATAAAAGAGTCCATTGGCAACTATCTAGATGACAGTGCTGTGATTAGAAGGAGCCAGCATGGTTTGTCAAGAAAAAATCCTGTCAAACTAATCTCATCTCTTTTTTTGATCGGGTCACTAGCTTAGTAGATGGTGGAAATGCTGTAGATGTCATCTATCTAGATTTCAGCAAGGCATTTGACAAAGTCCCCCACGACCTTTTGATTAGCAAACTAGTCAAATGCGGACTACATGGAAATACTGTCAGGTGGATTCACAACTGGTTGGAAAACCGTACTCAAAGAGTGGTCGGACTGGAAGGAGGTCTCGAGTGGAGCGCCACAGGGTTCTGTCCTGGGGCCGATACTCTTCAACATTTTTATCAATGACTTAGATGATGGGGTGGAGGGAAGCCTTATGAAGTTTGCGGATGATACGAAACTGGGAGGGATAGCTAACACAATGGAAGACAGGAATAAAATCCAAAGGGACCTGGATAGACTAGAAAATTGGGCTGAAATTAATAAAATTACATTCAATAAAGACAAATGCAGGATTCTGCATTTAGGCCTCAAAAACAAAATGCACGGGTACAGGATGGGAAATACCTGGCTTAGCAGTAGTGCGTGTGAGAAGGACCTTGGAATTGTAGTGGATCGTAAGTTGAACATGACCCAGCAGTGTGATGCTGCGGCAAAAAAGGCAAACGCGGTTTTGGGATGCATAAACAGAGCTATAGTTTCCAGGTCGAGGGAAGTAATAGTCCCACTATATTCTGCATTAGTCAGGCCTCATCTGGAATACTGCGTTCAGTTCTGGGTGCCTCATTTTAAGAAAGATATAGACAAGTTAGAGCGGGTCCAGAAGAGGGTGACGAGGATGATAGCCGGTATGGAGAACAAGTCTTATGAGGAAAGGTTAAAGGAACTTGGCATGTTCAGTCTGGTGAAGAGAAGGCTGAGGGATGTCATGATTACACTCTTTAAGTACCTGAAGGGCTGCCACATAGAGGAGGGTACAGATTTGTTCTCTGCTGTCCCAGAGGGTAGGACTAGGTCTAATGGTTTTAAGTTGCAGAAGCGTAAATTCAGATTGGACATTAGAAGGAACTTCTTGACAGTAAGGGCAGTTCGGCAATGGAACCGACTGCCTAGGGAGGTGGTGGGATCCCCTTCGCTGGATGTCTTCAAGCAGAGGCTGGACAGCTATCTGTGGGAGATGCTTTAGCTGTGGATTTCCTGCTGTGAGCAGGGGGTTGGACTCGATGGCCTACAAGGCCCCTTCCAACTCTATGATTCTATGATTAGGCTGATGTTATAGGTGAAAAAAATATTCAACTGAAAGTTCCAGTTTTCAGTTCAGATTAAAAGCAGCTAAAACTGGTTTAGTTTATCAAAGCTAAAATGTGCAAGGTACCACTTAAAACTACAGGGTAACTTGCACTTTTAAAAGTGTATTGGTTGGGAAAACTTTTTTTAAAAAGTCATATAAAAGCTAGTTATTTTTTCTAAACTATTATTATTTAAACAGGATTCCCAGGAAGGAAGACCTCTTCCCCAAGGTGAATTCCCAGTTAGCCCACTGGACATTGTCCATTCCCATTCCCCACTTAATCAACATTAAGTGTTGTTCACTCCCCTGACTTCATTGGCTGCTACAGCAGCTGGGAGGAACTAACTAGGAATATAAATTTAGAGCAACCCAGTGAAGGGAGCAAGCTCTTTGAACTAGAGGGAACCCCCAGCAGACAAAGCATCTCTGCCCCAGCTGAAAAAGCAAAAGGGCAATTAAAGTAGCAGAGTGAATTCAGCAGCAGGGTGAAGAGGCCAGGGTATACCACTCTGCCTGTCTGTCCCTTAATCTAAAGAAAACCTAATTTCTCAATATAGCAACGCAATAAACTACAAAACAATTATAGTAATATCTCAGTTAACACAGTAGATGCTTTCTTGGACAATTCTTTAACAGAAACTTTGGTACTAGAGGTAGGAATAACATGGTAAGAACAGAGATACAGTACCTTGCAAAAGTAATCAGACCCCTGACCAATGGTCTCATATTACTGAATTACACATGGTACATTGTAATTTTGTTCTGTATGGTATTTTATTTTGAAACACTGAAACTCAAAATCAATTATTGTAAGGTGACATTGGTGTTATGTTCGGAAATGTTTGTAAGAAACATAAAAATCTGAAACATGTTGCTTGCATAAATATTCAACCCCTGTACTGTGGAAGCTCCCAGTTTACACAGATGAAAGAAACTGCCCTATCGAGGACACAGTTACCTTACCACTGGCCTCCACCTGTGAACAATTAAAGTTGCTATCACATTTTAAAACCCCACTGTTGAAGGATCATTGGTCAGACTGTGGATCTGATGGAAAATGAAGACCAAAGAGCATTCTACAGAAGTGAGAGATAGCGTAATACAAATGCCTATATTAGAGAAAGGGTACAAAATAATATCCAAGTGTTTGGATATCCCAGTGAGTAGAGTTGGATCAATAATCAGGAAGTGGAACCTGTATCACACTACCCAGGCACTGCCAAGGAAAGACCATCCCTCAGTGCTTGAACAAGGAGACTTGTGAGAGAAGCCACAGAAAAGGCCTTCCCTCAAAACTCAGTGCTCGAACAAGAAGATGACTTCTCAGTGCTTGAACAAGAAGGAGAAATGCCACAGAGAGGCCAACAATCACTTTGAAGGAGCTACAGTGGCTGGGAGTGGAGTAATGGTGTACCAGTCAATCATATCAAGAGCTCTGCCTAACATTGGCCTATATGGGAGGGTGTTAAGAAAGAAGCTGTTACTCAAAAAGTACCATCTGAAAGTGTTGGAACTGGGGCAAGAGCAACTCCTGTTTTGTTCTTTTGTTTAGGTTCCAGAAGGGAGATAGAGTTAGGATCCTCCAGATGGATAGGCTTGATTACCTTCACCTGTGATGCTCTGACTGACTTCCTTCCGTTGTTAGACTGATACATCTTAAGGGAAGCTTATCTGCCCCTCCTCCTTCCGCCCTCTCCTCTCTTCTCTTCTCTGACTGTCTGGGAGAGAGGAGACACCTTTGTCTCTGCACTCTCTCTCCTAGCCATGAGGGCAATTCCCACACCTGGGTGTTGTGCCTCCAACTTAGTTAGTTAGAACTAGGTA
Organism: Rhineura floridana; assembly: GCF_030035675.1. Lineage (NCBI taxonomy): Eukaryota > Metazoa > Chordata > Lepidosauria > Squamata > Rhineuridae > Rhineura > Rhineura floridana. The sequence goes on from NC_084490.1 coordinate 71,180,680, forward strand.
TGCCTTTCTATCTATTATGTATTTCTATAAATAAAGTCGCTTTTCTTATTTTACTAAGTCTTAAGTCTCAGTGATCCTAATGCAGGGTAAAAGCCTGCTTTCTTAGGTAAACGCACACACACACTGGCACACTCGCATTTCAGACCGCTGTTACTCTCTGCTTAACTAATTTAGCACCACAACAGAAAGCATGTCTGGAGTTTGCCAGAAAGCATGAGAGTGCCCCAGCTGTGATGTGGGAAAAGGTTTCGTGGTCAGATGAGACCAAGATAGAGCTTTTTGGCCAAAACTCAAAGTGCTATTTGTGGTGCAAACCTAACACTGCCCATGCCTCAAGACACACCATCCCTCCAGTGAAGTATGGTGGTGGCAGCATCATGCTGTGGGGATGCTTCTCATCAGCAGGGACTGGGCATCTTGTTAAAACTAAAGGAAGAATGGATAGAGCAAAATGCAAGGAAATACTGCAAGAGAACCTGCTTCAGTTCACTAAAAACTGAAACTAGGGAGGAAATTCACTTTTCAGCAGGACAATGATCCCAAGCACAAGGCCAAAGCAATATTGGAGTGGCTCAAGAACAAAAAGGTGAATGTCCTACAGTGGTCCAGTCAAAGTTCTGACCTCAATCCCATTGAGAATCTGTGGCACTCTTTGAAAATTGCAATCCACAAGCAACATCCAACTAACCTGAACGACCTGAAACGAATCTGCCAAGAATGGGCAAAAATCCCTCCAACACTGTGTGCAAAGCTGGTACATACCTACCCCAAAAGACTTAAAGCTGTTATTGCAGAGAAAGGTGGCTCTACCAAATATTAATTGGGGGGGGGTTAATACTTTGCAAGCAACATGTTTCAGTTTTTTATGTTTCTTACAAACATTTCCCAACATAAAAAAAAATGTCACCTTACAATAGTTGATTTTGAGTTTCACTGTTTCAAAATAGAATATCATACAGAACGAAACTACAATGTACCATGTGTAATTCAGTAATATGAGAGCATTGGTCAGGGGTCTAATTACTTTTGCAAGGAACTGTAGATTGTGGGGGCAGCTTCAACAGGGGCTTTAAAGCCACTCATAGATGGTGGGGGCAGCTTCAACAGAGGCTTTAAAGGGTGCCTACCGGGCACCCACCCATTCCCACTCCTTCCCCCTCCCCTCCATTTCCTCCTCAGAATTGTACTGGATCCTTTCTTTCCCACCCTGGGGAAAAAGGCAAGAGATCTCTTTGATGCAAAGCAAACACACAGGGTTGTCAGTTTTACCCTAGCAGAGCAAAGACACAGGTTGGTCAGTTTCACCTTAAAGCAGAGGCACAGGCTTGAAATTATATCTATAGCCAAGCAAAGACATAGGCTAGTCAGTTTCACCTTAAAGCAAAGACACAGGCTTCAAAGTTTATCCATAGCAAAGCAAAACTGGTCAGTTTCGGCTTTTTTTTTTTGTTAAAAGGAGCTTTGTTCCTGGTGGATTTGTTAACTGAGGTATTACTGTATGTAGATAGGAAGCCAGCAAGGCTGTTGGGGCTTTCCAGTGTTTTGCCCTGTATGTCACATGTACAACTATCTGCCTGTTGGACAGAAGTCATGATTGTGTCCTCAGTGCAATGAGCTCCTGAGAACAAGTTTGATTTCCAGAGGCCTTCAGAGACATGACTGCTGTGTCTCACTCCTAGGATGATAGCTATCCTGCTGTCATGGATAATGAGGGTCTCAGGGAAGGAGAGTGTCACTCTGAGGAAGAGGGAAATTATCCCTTAGAAAGGACCCATTATTTGGGGCATGAGCAGCTATCCTCTCGTGCACATGATACTTCTCTAATGGGTGGAAGGATTCTGGTAATGGATTGTTCAATAATTAGGAACATGGATAGTTGAGTTTGATGGGTGTACAGATCATAGGCAGGCACCTGGCACCAAGATTGAGGATGTCACCTGTCATCTAGATCAGCCTTTCTCAACCTTTGGGCCCCCAGATATTGCTGGACTACAATTCCCATAATTCCTGATCATGGGCCATGCTGGTTGGGGCTGATGGGAATTGTAGTAAAGCAATATTGGAGGACCCAAAGGGTTGGGGTTAGGAAGATTAACCCAGGCTATGGTCTGAAGGCACATAAGGCCAGCTCCCTGCTGAAGCTAAGCAGGGTCAGGTCTGGTCAGTGCCTGGATGGGAGACCACCTGGGAACCATATGTACACTGCCTTGGGTTTCATGAAAAAAGAAAGGTGAGGTATAAATGTAATAAATAAATAAATACATAAAATAAAGATTGGGAAAGGCTGACAGAGATAGTCTGGTAGACAGTGGAGTCAGTGGTCATTGTGCATGGTCATGGCACCAATGACATGGGGACATGTAGTCATGAGGGCCTAGAAGTAAAATTTAGGAGGCTAGGTAGGATGCTGAAAGCCAGGACTTCCAAGGTAGCTTTCTCTGTGCAGGGCCAGCTAGATAGTTGCAACTTTGCACTCTCAGTGCATGGATGAGATGATGGTGTCGGGAGGAGGAGTTTGGATTTCTTAGGGACTGGGGAACATTTTGGGACAAGCCAAAAGGGATGGGCTCCACTTGAACTGGGATGGAACCAGAGCGCTGGTGCGTAAAAAAAAATAAAAATGGCAGAGCAGCTTTTAAACTGATTACAGGCAGGGAAGGAGGAGAGAGATTAAAGGAGTTGAGAATGGTCCCATTCAGAACAATTATGCTCCCTGTGATGAAGATGAAAACACTGGTGAAAACTTAAATTGGGGAGGCATACAACTAGGCATTGTGAGTACAGAGGCACAGGATAGTTATTCAGAGAGGCCAAAGCATTGCAGGTCAAAACACAAGTGTAAAAGACACGTGAAGAGAGACACTGTAGAGAAGTGTTTATACGCTAATGCCAGAAGCCTCCAAGCCAAGATGGGAGAACTGGAGTGCTTGGTCTCAGAAGAGAGCATTGATAAACTGACCATAATGGAAACCTGGTGGAATGGAGAGAATCAGTGGGACACAGTTATTTCTGGATATAAATTCTGGATATAGGAAGGAAAGGGAAGGACATACTGGAGGTGGTGTTGCTTTATATATTAAAGAGGGCAAAGAATCCAGCAAGCTAGAAATCCCCAAAGGAGCAGACTCCCCCACAGAATCAATGTGGGTAGTGATACTAGGCCTCAAGAGTAATTTATTACTGGAGATGGGCTATCATCCCCCTTATCAAAATGCTCAGGAAGACCTTCAGATGAGCAATGAAATCAAGGAAGCATCCAAAAGAGGAAAGGTTGAAGTAATGGGTGATTTCAACTATCCTCACACAGACTGGCTACATACATGTTCCAGTCACAAAAAAGAGGTAAAATATCTAGATATCCTAAATGACTGTCCTTTACAGCAGTTGCTTATGGAATCAACCAGAGGGGTGGTGACCCTGAACCTAATCTTAAGTAGCACCCAGGATTTGGTGTGAGATGTAAGTGGTGTTCAACCAATTGGGAGCAATGACCATTGTGCTATTAAATTAAACACACATGTAAATAGCCAAGTGCCATTTGACTTTAAAAGAGGTCACATTTGACTTCAACAACTTTGCAAATATGAAAGGACTGGTAAAAAGGATGTTGAAAGGCAAAGTCAGGAGGGTCAAAAGACAAAATGCTTGGGAGTTGTTTAAAAACATTAGAAGCTGAACTGGGGTGTATACCACAGATCAGGAAAGGCACCACCAGGGCCAAGAGGATGCCAGTGTGGTTGATAAGCAGAGTCAAAGATGTTATTAGTGGCAAGAAAACTTCCTTTAAAAATGGAAGTCTTGTCCAAATGAGGAGAATGAAAAGGAACATAAACTTTGGCAAAAGAAACGCAAGCAGTCAATAAGGGAATGTAAAAACAAATTTGAGGAGCACATTGCTAAAAACATAAAGACCACCACCAAAATTTAAAAAAACCACACATTAGTAGTAGGGGACCATCTAGGGAGGCGGTTGGATGCTTGGATGACAAGGGAATCAAAGGTTTGGTAAAGGAGGATAAGGAGACTGCAGAGAAGCCAAATGAATTCTTTGCATCTGTCTTCACAGCAGAAGGGAATCTCAGGAATTGAGGCAGATAGTAGTGACAAGAAATGAAGTTCTAGGACAGCCTTTCCCAACTAGTGGGCCACCAGATGTTGTTTGACCACAACTCCCATCAACCTCAGCCAGCATTGTCAATGGTCAGGAAAGAAGGAATTGTGGTCCAACAACATCTGGTGGCCCACTAGTTGGGAAAGGCTGTTCTAGGACAAACAGACAAAATAAAAACTAATGTTGGCAGGTCCAGATGGCATTCCCCCCAAATGTGAAATTGCTGATCTGTCTCCAGACATGAGGAATTGAACAACAATTTTTAAAAAGGGATTGGGGGGAGGGGGATTCTGGAAATTACAGGCCAGTTAATTTAACATCTGCTCTGGGGAAGCTTGTGGAAAGTATTGTTAAAGATAAAATAACCAAGCATATAGAAAAACAAGCTTTGTTGAAGCAGAGCTAGCATGGCTTCTGCAAGGGTAAGTCCTGTCTCATTAATCTTTTAGTGTTCTTTCAGAGCATCAACTAGCATATAGACAGAAGTGATCCAGTTGGCATAGCATACTTGGACTTCCAAAAAGCTTTTGACAAAGTACCTAAAATATTTCTGAGTAAGCTTAGCAGTCATGGAATAACAAGAGAAGTCCTCTTGTGGATCAGGAACTGGTTAAGTAACAGAAAGCAGAGAGTAGGAATAAATGGACAGTTTCCAAATGTAGAGATGTAGAGAGTGGAGTCCCTCAAGGACTCGCGTCGTTTCCCACATCAGATGCCACAGGAAGTGGACTGCAGCTCCCTGGCTTGTTTGCTTGCTTGCCAAAGGAATAAGTGACTGCATGTGAGCACCTATAGTCATGCATATCTTGGCTTATTACTTACTTATGAAGCAGAGGTTTAATTGCTGAAATGTGGCCAGACTTTCACAGTACAATCCTATACAAGTCTAATCAGAAGTATGAGTTCAGTAGCATTTACTCCCATGTAAATGTGTGTAGGATTGCAGCCTCAGCCCCTATATTATAGCAACTCTCCACAGTATTCCTCCAGAGCAGTGGCAGCTACTGCCCACTAAAGCTGGTGAGATGAAGGACAGGGCAGCTATCAACACATGGAGCTAGGGATAGGCTGAGCCACAGGTCATGTTAGGCAAACCACACTTGCCACACAGAGAGTTTGTGGTGGAGGCATAGGCATCCACAAGAATCTTTACACTAGAGTGAGTGAGTAGTAAATATTACAAATACATAAATAAATATACACAACTAGCATCACAGAAAAGAGCTACAATTTCTGGTAGATCTGGTGACTGAGCAGTGGTCAGGGCTGGATAGACCTGGCCTCTGAAAACTTGTATTCCATGTCTACCCTTTTGTTGGCTCTTAATGGGTAGTATCCAGATGACATCTTTCCACTCACTGCTGAAGCCCTCAGTTCTTTCCCTGGCTCCCTTGACCTCTTCCAGCCCTTAATTTCACTATTGCTACAATCAACTTCCCAGCCCCCTCCCCACTGCATTCTCCCCTGCCCCCCCATCAGATTAATAACACTGGACTGTACGTCAGAGTTATCATACATTACCTCCTCCACTTTCTTCAGCAAATGGGTATAACGACATTGAGCTACTTTGCAAGGTTGGTGTAACCCACACTCTCAGCAGCAATCCTGCCCACTGCAATATGGACATAATAATGATGGACTACGTCCTCACTGGCATCAATAGTGTAATTTTTAAAGTGTTTACAACTGAAAACCATAGTTTTGAATGAAATAGGACCTCTGTTAAAAAGATCATGAGCTCCTGTCTTTCCTGCTACCTTTTGTTTTTGAGGAGACACACTACTCCCCAGTCGTAGCTATGCTAAAATCCTAGGTACATGAATTGTTTTCTGTGGGGCTGCAATCCCTTCTCTACCAGGGAAGACCAGCAGAAAAGGCTTAAAAACAAAGCAAGGATCTAACTAATGCCACCAGATAAAGCCGAGTAGGGTAGATGGGAGTCAAAGCGTGGATCATTGCTATGGCTTCTTCGCTCATTGGCTAAAACACTGAAAGGTGGGAGCAGCCCAGTTTCTCACAAAACAAATGAGACAAATATCTCATATTTGCCTCATGTCTCAGGTTCTACAAAGTTAGAAACTTACTCTTTTTTTAAAAAAGAAAGCTGGGAATTGGGGGTTATGGTCCTTTGAAGGGGCAAGTAGCCCCCTTCCCCCTGTGGATGACCATTGGTGGAGGAAAAACATCAAGGCTGTAAGGAGTAAGAAAAGGAGAGATTAAGGGGTGGGGGGGAGAGGAAAGAGGAAGGTGAGGAGCTGGGATTGGGCAGAAATAGCAGGAAGAGCTTTTTCCCCCAGCACAGAAACCAGCAGATATTGTCATGGTTTCTTGACCCTGGTTTACACAAAACCAACACATCTTGCCTCCTCCAGCTGCTTCCTGCCCAGACTCCCAGACAGAATGTTCGCTAAGCTCCTCTCTCTCAGAACAGAACTGTAGCAGCCACAACAATTTGATTGGCTGAATGCACCCTGAATGAATTCTTAATAAGAGCAAAATGGGGGGAGGGGATATTTTAAAGAGCTTGCAGTGGATTGGTTGTGGGTAATCAGGAACAAACCACTTTATGCATCTGATTGGCCAGGTGTTTCCTATCTCAAGAAAATAATGCTTTTTTAAAGGGATCAGTGGGTTTTGTCACTTGAACACTATACCTCTATAGGGAATTGCTTGAAAAAAGTTTGTATTCCCCTCTCCATCTGGAGATATGGGGGCTAGCTCACACAGCAATGCAGACTTCAAGTAGAAAGATGTATAATGTGGGAGAAGGGGAGAGAGAGAGTGGGCTCCAGCTCTGTGGTTAATGGGGGGGGGTACTGGCACCTGTTGCTTCACAAAGAAAACTAATGTGACAGGAAAATCGTTCTAGCCTAGCGTTCTCCTTGACATGCTACTTTTCTATATTTTTGTATCAAATAGCATTCCATCATGTAAACCCCTGCATGAACAATCTGAAATGATATACTCCAAACACAGATTTACTATCTCAATGAGGACTAAGCCAAAGGAAAAAAGCTCAGTAGCAGCATTGTGTTTCTAGAATAGGTGTGAACAAAAGTTCAAAGACGTTGCTAGTTTTTCCAGAGGAAAAGAGTGAGGGTTGGGGAGCCAAAGCAACAAACCCTTTGTCTCCAGAATGGCACATGATGAACTTCTCCAGAGAGCTGGATTTTACCCAGGAGCCTTCAGTTGCTGACACTTGGTCAGACCTTTTTCTGTCTCCCCCTCCCCCTGTCTTTTCAAAAATTGGCAAACATGTTCTGTAGAATCCACTCCGTTATTAAGAGAGATTGCTGACAAAAACACGTAAGAGTCACAAGGAACAGTCTGGAGAAAAAAGGAATGAACTCTCCTTCATGACAGTCCTAGAGTTATATAAGCTTGTTCCCCTCCCCAAAGTTCCCCCAAGTGTAAGGAAGCCTACACTTTTAAGCAAATCTTGAATTCTTCTTGTGACTGGCTTTAAACAGGACAGACATGAAAACAAATTTATGCAGTTATTGCTAGCTAAATCAGAATAAGGAATGGAAAAGTCTCCTAGCTTGACAATATTCCCTTAAGACTTCAAGAAAATATTTTTTATGACTTGAAGACTTACCTTGAAAGAAGCTTTTGATTCTAAGGTAACTGACGCTAAGACGCAAGACAGAGAGTTTGTCCAGTTTAGCTATTATGTCTGGTGGGAAAGGCAGGAGGCTGGCCAGGTGATCTAATTCAACATTCAAGCGGTCTCTATGTCTCTTTGAAGGATTAGACTTCCCATTCTCAAGTGCAGGCCTCCTGTTTGCAGAAAACACATGTTACAAAGACTCAGAGTCTTACACTGGCAACAGCAGCTTTCAGTATTGACTATTTAACAATGAGAGAGAGAGAGAAAACCCTATAGCATCCTTTGTTGCACTAGATTTTAGTCTTGGTCAGCTCCATGGAAATGTATTACTGTCAGATAAGAATAAACTAGTTGTAAAGATCATGTCTTTTGCTGTAGCAAAAATTAAGATTTGGCATAACTATTTGACCCAAAATTGTATATGCTATTATAAGTACCAAACTTAGCTCTGGTTGTATTTTATACCATTTGCAAAATGATTCTTGTATAGTATGTAAATCAGGGGTTTCACACCTGAATAAGTTGGAGGGCCAACTCTTCCCCTCTATAATAAAAAATAAAATAAAATTTTATTTATGAGTCGCCTATCTGGCCGAATTAACGGTCACTCTAGGCGACGTACACTGACATAATAAAATACAATATAAAACCAAAAACCACAGTCAATAATTAAGCTAAACGGTATTAAAAGCTAACCCATCCCAGAAATCGGGCTGCACTCAAACATTTACACAGAAAAATCACCAATTTCAATAGAGGTTTTATATTGGTGATTAACTGCCAAAAATACTCCTCACTGCCTAATCACTATGTAACATTAATCAAGGACTTTCCCTACTTAAACCTGCGGCTCCAGGGGAGGAGCTGCTGAGTCAACTTTCTTTCTACATTGCAGAGCATGTCTAGAGTGCAGGTAGGGAATTCTAGTGAGTTAGTTTAGTGCTCTCTATGAAATGTACTGCTTTTGATGTATCTATTACTCTAATAAAACAAGAATTAATTACACCTGCGTCTCAGCGTCATGGATCCCACTCTGAATGGGACACCTGCTTCCTTGGTAAGGATGTAACATCTTGTCAATTTCTGTCCCAATGTGTATTTGTTAAAGAAAGGGCTTTGTCCTGTTTTGTTGCTCTTCACATTCTGAAGAACCAACCACAATTTGATTCATTTTTTATATGTTTTAAGTGTTGTTTGCAATCAAGTTGTGTTTTTTTCTTTATTTGATTACAGGCACAGGGAGTGGGCTATATTCATTGGGAGTGCAGCCCATGAGGAGGGGATGTTTACTTTCTCCCCAACATGATTTCAATGAAAATCAACATTACTACCCTGCACTGCAATTAAGGTCACATTGATGCCAGTGAAATCTTTTTTTAAGCCCAATTGCAGCACATGTGTGTGTGCATGTGTTCATTACAGTTGTGGTATGAGACTATCCAAAAAGATTCATAAAAAGGTAAAGGTGTCCCCGCACTTACAGTGTGAGTCGTTTCCGACTCTTAGGGTGACGTCTTGCAACCTTTACTAGGCAGACCATATATATGGGGTGGGATTGCCAGTTCCTTCCCCGGCCTTTCTTTACCCCCCAGCATAGGCCGGGTACTCATTTTACCAACCACGGATGGATGGAAGGCTGAGTGGACCTCGGCCCTTTTTACCGGAGATTCGACTTCCTCCTTCCGTTGGAATCAAACTCCGGCCGTGAGCAGAGCTTCGGCTGCATTACCGCCACTTACCACTCTGCGCCACGGAGGAAAGATTCATAGGGTCGCCATAAGTCATAATCGACTTGAAGGCATAGAACAACAACAATATGGGGAACGGTTAAACTCCCTTCTCAACATGCTGCATTCCCAATGTACAGTGCTCCCCAATGCCTATAATTAAATTGAGAAAGAGAAAAACAACATGATTACAAGCAACTCAATTATCATAATGTGTAGGTTCAGCCCTTACTGTCATGGCATTCCCAAAGAATCTTGAGAATTGTAATATGGTGTGGTACAAACAATTCTGTTACAGATACCTAACTCCCCCCCCTCCGAGAACTATAGTTCACGGTGTTGAAGGAATAATAGTTGAATATGCTTAAATATAACACTGAGGGCAAGGTTGAGACATCATACCTCCCAGTATGAACAGACATACACTCCATCAGGCTGGGAAAATACTATCCCAAACAAAGGGGGACATATTAACCCTACAATAAATACCTACTAGATGACCTCGGGCAATTCATTATTTCTCCACAGAACCTTACTCACAGGGTTTTTATAAAGATAAAATGGGGGGGGGGAGAACCATGTATGGCACCATGAGCTTGTTGGAGAAACAGCAGAATATAAATGAATATAATAAAATAGATAAAAGTAAGACTTGTCTCAAAGGCCTATTGTGAGAACTAAAAGGAATAAATAAACAGACAGGACCAACAAAAATAAATACTTAACTGTTTCTGGATGGGTTTCCGTCTTTTCCTCCCAGCATACAGACATTCTCCTGGTGGAATCATTGTCCTAGGATGGAAGATGGAAAACATATCCCGTTACATCTAACTAAAGCAACCGTCTTCCCAAGATATGACGTTAATGATAAAGAACAAAGTTACAGAAACCCTCTGAGTTGCTAAATGAAAAACCGGTGTAAGCCAATTTTCTAGTTTAATGCTATATAAATAATGTTCATAATGTTTATTCATTTTGGGGATGGCCCACTGGAAACCTGTATGCTGGATTTGTCTCCCATAACAATTTTACCTGGCTCCTGAAGACCCCTCCAAATTTCACATAAGATATTATAAAAACTGTCTGACATGGCATCCCCATGTCAATAATAAACAATGTATATAGAAATAAACAAGAATTAGGGGTGTGCACCCCAAAATAACTTTGGGTCACTCAAAATCATAAACCCAAACCTCTGGGAGATTGTCCTCTACAATGTGTCACAGCATTATGTCTGGCCCAATGTACTGCCCCCATGCCAATAACAGCCAAAGTATACTATGCAGATATTAATAAGGAATAATGAACCCCAAAACATACCCCCATACGTCCCTATGGCATGCCACAGCATAGTACTTAGCCCAATACTTGGTTTAAGCACAAGGTACTGTCAAGCATAACACTCCCATGACAATAAATATTTGCTGTTTCTGTTGTCTTTTTGACACCTACATCCTCTTCCTACTTTTTAAGGAGATAGCTTTTCCACTTTGTATCTGCATTGGAATTATTTTTAGATGTTTTATTCTTTGTGTATTTGCCACCCTGGGCTCCTTTTGGAGAAAAGGTGAGATAAGATCAAAAGAATATAACAAGAAGAACCTGCTAGATCAGGCAAATGGCCAATCTAGTCCAGCATCCTGTTCCTGCAGTGGACAACCGGTTGCCTCTGGGAAGCCTGTAAGCAGGACCTGAGTGCAAGAGCAATCTCCCCTCCTGAGGTTTCCATCAACTGCTACTCAGAAGCATACTATATCAAACTATGGGGGCACAGCATAGCTATCACAGCTGGTAGCCACTGATAGCCTTTTCCTTCATGAATTTATCGAATCCTATTTTAAAGCTATCCAAGTTGGTGGCCATCCCTGCATCGTGTGGGAGCGAATTCCATAGTTTAACTATGCATTGTGTAAATAAGTACTTTCTTTTGTCTGTCCTGAATCTTCCAACATTCAGCTTCACTGGATGCCCATGAGTTCTAGTGTTATGAGAGAGGGAGAAAACCTTTTCGCTATTCACTTTCTTCATGCCATAGATAATTTTATACACTTCTATTATGCCACCTCTTACTCTCCTGTTCTCTAAACTAAAAAGCTCAGAATGCTACAATCTTTCTCCATAGGGGAGTTTACCCAGAGCTTGGAAGTAAATCATTACTTTTTTGAGGAAACAGTGGATGATTCCTTTCTGATTGTAATAGAACTAGGAGTAATTTTACTACTTTTGAGGAGTAATTGTAATGCTTCCAGCATTACTTTTGGGCATTACTGGGGGGGGGAGCAGGGGAAGTCTTCTGCTCCTCTGATTTGTGGATGAAAATCATGTGCCTCAAACTGGGCTTCTGTGCAGCATCGCTCTTCCCTCGTGCTCTGTGGGTGAGTAGGAGGAGACGACGGAGGAGGTGGAGAGTGAGACGGGGTGGAGTGGAGAAAACAATTGTTCAAAAAATGGATGGTGGTGGTGAAGAATGAAGTGGAGGCAAAAAGGAGCCAGAGGGCAAGAACATGGATAAAGAAGGAGGAGGCAGCAGAAGAATGGAGATAAAGAATAGTGGAGGTGAAAGATGACTCTCTCTTTCTCTGTGTGTGTGCGTGTTTGCACTTGGCACACAAAGTGGCCTCCACCACCCTCTCTGGCTAGTGTGCTGCATTTGCAGTATTTAACTTTTTTGCATCTCAGGGGAAAATGTTTGCTTGGGTGAGTGTCCCTTAGTTGGTGGCAGGGCAGGGTCCGGGAGGTGGTTAAGTGAGAGAGATTATGCTTGCTGGCTGAGTGGGGGCAGTTGCATTTGAGTTGACGTGCAAAGTTCTGAGCAGGGCTGGTTCTAAAGGGCGGCCAGGTGGGGCCCTGGCTGAGAGTCCCTGGAGCTACAGGGGCCCCTCCACTCCCCTTCCACAATCTGCGGCAGTATTGCTGCCGTGGATCGCAGGGCAGGAGTGTCCACCTGCCCGCCATTCCCTCACCCCACCTACCTGTCTCCTGCCTTTTATTTTATTATTTATTTATTTATTTAATTCAATTTTTATACCGCCCATAGCAAAGCTCTCTGGGCGGTGTACAACAATAAAAATATAAATTTACATTTCAATTTTAAAACCACATAATCATCAAATCAACAATTAAACAAACAGATGAAACATGTAACTGACATATACAACAATAATACAGATACTACAATACAAAAATATTAAAAATATTAAAAATATTAAAAATATTAAAATGCCTGGGCGAAGAGGAAGGTTTTCACCTGGCGCCGAAAGGATAGTAAAGTAGGTGCCAGGCGTACCTCGTCAGGAAGGGTGTTCCATAATTCGGGGGCCACTACTGAGAAGGCCCTCTTTCTTGTAGTCGCCTTCCGGGCGTCTTTCTGAGTAGGCACCCGGAGGAGGGCCTTCGATGTTGAGCGTAGTGCACGGGTGGGTTCGTATCGGGAGAGACGATCCACCAGGTATTGTGGGCCCGTGCCGTGTAAGGCTTTATAGGTCAAAGCCAGCACCTTGAATTGGGCCCGGAAACGTATAGGCAGCCAGTGCAAGCGGGCCAGAATTGGTGTCACATGTTCCGACTGCTTGGTCCCAGTTATTAATCTGGCCGCTGCATTTTGCACAAGCTGCAGTTTCCGAACCGTCTTCAAGGGCAGCCCCACATATAGTGCGTTGCAGTAGTCCAATCTTGAGGTTACCAGAGCATGGATAACTGAGGTAAGATGTTCCCTGTCCAGATACGGGCATAGCTGGGCCACCAGCCTAAGTTGGTAAAAAGCACTCCATGCCACCGAGGCCACCTGTGCCTCAAGTGACAAGGACGGGTCCAAAAGGACTCCCAAGCTACGCACCTGCTCCTTCAGGGGGAGTGTAACCTCATCCAGAACAGGTCGAACATCCAACTGGTCAGGGGATCCATTTACTAACAGCATCTCAGTCTTGTCTGGATTGAGCTTCAATTTGTTCACTCTCATCCAGTCCATTATCGCGGCCAAACATCGGTTTAGGACCTTGACAGCCTCACCTGAAGAAGATGAAAAGGAGAAGTAGAGCTGCGTATCATCAGTGTACTGATGACAGCGCACTCCAAAACTCCTGATGACCGTACCCAGCGGCTTCATATAGATGTTAAAGAGCATGGGGGACAGAACTGATCCCTGCGGGACTCCATATTGGAGCGCCCAGGGTATCAAGTAATGCTCCCCAAGCACTACTTTCTGGAGATGGCCTGCCAGATAGGAGCGGAACCACTGCCAGGCACTACCTCCAACTCCCAAATCCGCAAGCCTCTCCAGAAGGATACCATGGTCGATGGTATCAAAAGCTGCTGAGAGATCAAGGAGAATCAACAGAGTTACACTCCCTCTGTCTTTCTCTCGACACAGGTCATCATACAGGGCGACCAAGGCTGTTTCCGTACCAAAACCGGGCCTGAAACCCAATTGAAATGGATCCAGATAATCGGTTTCATCCAAGAGTGCCTGGAGCTGGGATGCAACCACCCTCTCCAGAACCTTGCCCAGGAATGGCACATTTGCTACCGGCCTATAGTTATTCAAATTATCTGGGTCCAGGGAAGATTTCTTCAAAAGCGGTCTCACCACCGCCGCCTTAAGGCAGTGCGGGACCACTCCCTCACCTAGTGAGGCATTAATCACTTCCTTGGCCCAACCGGCAGTGGCCACCCTGCTAGCTTTTATTAGCCAGGAGGGGCAAGGATCTAACACAGAAGTGGTTGCACGCACCAGTCCAAGCACCTTGTCAACGTCCTCAAGCTGTACCAACTGAAACTCATCCAACAAAATATGACCAGACTGTGCTCCGGAGACCTCAGTTGATTCCACTGCTATAACTTTGGAGTCTAAGTCTTGGCGAATGCAAGAGATCTTATTCTGGAAGTGCTTTGCAAATTCGTCACATCGAGCTTTAGAAGATTCCATCACGTCCTTAGGGCCAGAATGTAGAAGCCCTCTGACGGTTTGAAACAGCTCCGCCGGACGGGAAATAGAGGCTTCAATAGAGGCAGTGATATGTTGTTTCTTTGCTGCCTGTACCGCCCCAAAGTACGTCTTATTTTAGCATTGTCCTTAATGAAGATGGCGTCTGAGGTTTCCCTAAGGTGCTGAAGCCCTTGCTGCCATCTTGGTTGATGGCAGAGATGTGCGCGTGTAGCACACAAGCGTGCCATAAACCAAGATAGCAGCAGAGGCTTCATCCCCTTAGGGACACCGTGGCCACCATCTTGGTTAATGGCAATGCTAAAAGACAAGAGGCAGGTAGGTGGGGGTGCGTGGGAGGCGGAGATGTGCGTGTGCATGTGCACATGCACACGCATGCGCACACACACCAGGGCCCAAGGCAAGCTGATGCCCAAGGGCCCTGGCATGCCTGGGGCAGGCCCTGGTTCTGAGTTGTGGCCTCTGCCTCCCTCCCCACCTCCCTTACCAGTGGAGAGACCACCATTGCTATCTTATGGATAAAAAGAATTAATCTACTACCTCTGTATAAATGCGTGTATTTTTAATGTTGTTTTAGGCTACTTATATGTGTAGTAGCCAAGGCCAGCACCTTAATAACAATAATAATAATAAATTCTATTTGTTGGTCGCCTATCTGTCCAGGTTAGTGGACACTCTAGGCGACTTACAATGATAGACAGCAGTACATAATACAAAATAAAATACAAGCAAACACAATCATAATCAATTTAAAACCAATTTCTATTTAAAACCTTATAAAATTAATCCTCCCCAATCCCATAGGCCCGCCTTGTAGGCGTTTTTTAAAAAAGTAACTGAAATGTAATTGTAGTGATTACTTTTGAGAACAAGTAAAGTAATCAGTTACTTTCAGAGCAATTGTACCGGTAATTACTACTTTTGGGGGGCATCTAATTGTAACTGTAATTTATTACTTTTTAAAAGTAATCTTCTAAGCTCTGAGTTTCTCCATCCCCTGGATCATTTTGATTGCCCTTTTCTGAACCTTTTCCAGCTCTACAATATCCTTTTGAGATGAGATAACCAGAACTGTACACAGTATTCCAAATGGGGTGACATAAATTTCATTAATAATAACAATAAGCGTCATAATATCTATAAATATATAAGGTGTTTTCAGCCCTACAATAAGCTTTGGGACACCCCAAACCAGACATCCACATCTCCAGGAAATTGTTCTGTATGACACAGCCTAGAATCTTGTCTGGTCCAGTGCGTTGTTTGGGCACAAGACACAATCAAGTATTTGGGGTTGCCCAAAGCAGATTATTTATTTATTTAAGACATTTATATACCGCTTTTCAGGCAAACCTCACAAAGCGGTTTACGGGTATTTATTTATATAAAGAATTATACACCGCTATTCATTTTTTTAAAAAATCAAACCGGTTTACAACATATACAAACACAGAACAAAACCATATATAAATTTAAAATCAGAACTCAATCAACTGCTTATTGCAGAAAGATACTGTCTTGGTTGCCTGCATAAGCCTGGTGACGTAAGAAAGTTTTCAGCAGACGTTTAAAAATCAGAATAGAAGGTGCCTGCTGAATCTCTATTGGCAGGGCATTCCATAGGACTGGGCCAATGACATTAAAGGCTCAATTTCTTGTTGCTGTCAGATGAGCCTTGCTAACTCAGGGGATGACCAATTATTTTCCAGCAGATGATCTCAATTATCGAGCTGGGATACGAGGGTTGAGGTGCCCCTAGATCTATGTTGTTCAGGGCTTTATAAATTAGAACAAGAACTTTGAACCTGGCTCAGTAACGATGGGTTGTTAGTGGAGATGTTTGTTGGCCATGTGCCCCCATCAGCAGTATGGCCACTATATTCTGCACCAGCTGGACCTTCTGAACCAGGCCCATACACAGCCCTACATATAGCACATTGCAATAATCCAGCCTTGAGGTTACCAATGGATGGACTACAGCTGTCAGGCTATCCCTTTCCAGGAACTGCTGTAGCTGGCAAACCAGGCAAAGCTGGTAAAAGGCACTCCTAACCACAGAGGACACTTGAGCTTCTAGTGACAGAAATGTATCCAGGAGTACCCCCAAGCTATGCACCTACTCCTTCAGAGGGAGTGCAGCCCTATCCAGAACATCCCAACCAAAACCTGCCTATCTCCCAGACACGAGAACCATCCACCAAAAGAGCATCTATCTTCCCAGGATTTAAGCACAGTTTCTTAGCCCTCATCCAGTCTACCACTGCATTTAGATGCTGATCCAGAGCTTTCACAGCCTCTTCTGATTCAGATGTTGTGGAGAAATAGAATTGTGTGTCATCAGCAGATTGATGACACCTTGTTCCAAAACTCATTCCCAACTGCTTCATATAGATGTTAAATAGCACTGGGGAAAGGATAGTACCCTGTGGAACCCCACAGCACGAGTTCCAGGGGGCCAAGGAGAAGTGCTACTCTCTGAATATAGCCCTATAGATAAGAACAGAACCATCATAATATGGTGCCCCTGACACTCATCCCTCTGAGTCAGTCCAGGAGGATATAATGGTCAATAGTATCAAAAGCTGCTGAGAGGTCGAGCAGGGCTGCACTCCCCGTTTCTCTCTCTATCAAGGTATTCTATCAGGGTGACCAAAGCTGATTCAACTCCAAAACCTGAACTGAACCCAGACTGTAGTGCATTACTTAATCAGTCTCATCCAGGAATACCTGCAGTTGCTCCTCAATCACCTTCTCCACCACCTTTGCCAAGAAAGGGGTGTTGGGCAAATGATCTAAAGTGATTACATTCCACTGGGCCCAGAGTGGGCTTTTTCAGAAGTGGACACATCACCATTTCTTTGAGGGCAACAGGCATCAGTCCATCACAGAGAGATGCGTTTACTATGCCCATGACCCATTCAGCCATGCCACTCCGGCTAGTTTTAATAAGCCAGGAAGGACAAGGCTCTAAGGAGCAAGTGGTTGGGTGCATCACTGCAAGCATCCTGTCCACATCATCAGGTCACATTAACTGGAACTGATCCCACAACACTAGGTTCAATCTAACACCTCAGCTGGCACTGCCACAATCGCTGTGTCTAAATCACTGCAGAGCTAAATGTTTTAATCCTCAAAGTGTTTGGCCAGCCAGTTAGTTAAACAATGTGTGCTCCAGAGGTCCATCCCCAAACTCCAGACCACACAGAACAATCCTGCTGGGTGGCTCCTCAATATGCAATAGAGGCAACGAAGTGTCCTGGCTCCCAACCAAAGAGACTCGGAGACTGGATTTTTCTGAATGAAGTTTTATTCCAGAAGTCAGTACAGGAACACATTTGAGGCTTGAATCAAGATACAAAAACTGGAGCAAACTAGGTATGTCGCAGAATATAAAAACAATAACAGACTAGATATATCTCAAGAACAAACTAGGGAAGGTGAGGGCAGCAATAGACATTCTCACAATAAATTTAAACAGGCTCAACTACTCACATATATATCAGATAAATGGGCAGGCACGTTTCTGGCAATAGCTACTCTAGCATTTTCTACCCTGTTCTACAAGACTGGTGCTTCTTCTGGAAGCAGAGAGCATTTATTGTAATTGAAGCTAGCCCTTTCCCCAACTGCTTTGACCTTGAAGGGACTGTCAGCGTTTCCTCTAAACCCAGCTTATCACTATGGCCTGGTTCTATTTGCTCATTGGTTATGTCTGGGCTGGGTGCCAGTGGGAATTCCTTTCTCCCTGTCAGAGATGCTGAGGGGTGTGGATGGGCACCGATTAAACAACCGGACTCCGAGCTGCCAGAGATTTCTGGAAACATTTCTCCTGTGGTTTTCCAAGCTCCCTCTATGACATCTATAACACATTCATCATCCTCCCAATCTTGCCAAAAGTTCTTCTTGAGGCCCATGACACAAAGTAAGATCTCTTTGCTGCCCTCCCAGCCACATGGTAGGCCCGATTATGAGCTTGGACACATGCTTGGCCGGCTCTGGAGTGAGACTTACGCCTCTTACACTTCAGCCTTCTCCCAATCTGTTTCATTGACTAAGACTCCTCAGTATACCAAGAGGCAAATTGGGCTCCACAGCACCAGACAGGGTCCTCAAGAGCAATTGTGTCAATGGCCCTACAAGTCTCAACATTCCATACTGAGACTAAAGTCTCAATAGGATCACCTGGAAAATTCCCCAGAGCAGATTTCATCAGTCTCCGAGAACAGACTGTCATGGCCCCGTCAGAGGACTCCTCAGATGAGGACGACTCGGGAGTAACAGCAGCAGACCCAGGAGCAGCAGGAGACACGGAGGAGCCTCCTGAGAATCCAGCTCCTTCTGCCCCTCAGCTGCAGAGCACCCCAGGGACAGCTGAAGCCCTTCAGCCAGACACAGACAGTGAACAGGATACTCCCCCCTCACCTGCAGAACGTAGACAGCAGAAGGTCAGGCAGAAGAGAGGCAGGCCTGTCTCCTTAAGGCCCAAACGCTGAGGGCTCACACCTGCTGTCCATCCTGCTCTTTATAAGGCACACCTTGGCTGCAGCTTGCTGCTGACTGCAACGTCAGGCGTGGCTTGTGGAGACCTAGTTTCCCTGCAGCATCTCTTTGACTGACCTCCTTGGCAATTGATCCCGGACCTCCACTGACCTCGCTTCTGGACTTCTGACTCGGCAAGTACGCTTCGGATAGGCCTGGCAGATTTACAACCCGACTGCTGGCTAAGGACTTTCCTTCCCTGCCAAAGACCCAGGAATTTCCAGCCCCCCCCCCCCCGGACACTGCTGATGCAGTGTAGAGCTGACAGTTTGCAGTCAGCCCAAACAAAGCAGGCAACAAAGGAGTGGGGGAAGTGCTGACCATGGAGCAACTCCAGCAGGAAAACTTGCTCCTGCGCTCACAAGTAGACCAGCTGCTGTTGGCCGTCCAAGGCAAACCCAGCTAGCAGCAGCACCACCCCCTCTCCCTACAGGGAGAGCCAAGTGCCCTGTGACTCTCCCAGAGAAATTTACTGGGGCTTCCGACCAGCTCTCAGCCTTCTTGGCCCAGGCCCAGCTCTTCATGGAGTTACGCCCAGAGGCCTTCCCAGATGATAAGACCCGGGTGGGATTCTTGATTAACCTCTGCACCGGGGCGGCAGCTAGATGGGCCACGCCCCTGCTCCTCGAGCGGAGCCCCGTGCTCAACGACCTAGCCGCCTTCACCAGAGAACTGAAGGCTATGTTCGAGGACCCAGTCCAATCTGACACAGCCAACTGCTGGATACGCAGGCTGCGGCAAGGCCGACGCCCCTTGGGGGAACATGTAACAGACTTTCGTCTATTGCAACAAACCCTGGGCTGGAACGAAGCCGCTCTCATGGACCAGTTTCAGGAGGGGCTGTCGGATGAGCTCCTGGAAGAGCTAGCTAGGATGGAGCGCCCTGGAACCCTGCAAGCCCTCATACGCCTGTGTCTCCAGATTGACGGGAGGCTGGAAAGCAGGCGTGCTGCCAACCGACCCCGGCCAGTCTACAGAACATCAGCCCCAGTGGCTGGGCCCTCGGAGCCTGTCGGCAAGGACCCTACACCCCCGGCAGAACCGATGCAGCTGGGAGGGGCTCGGCCACGTCTCTCTGCGGCTGAAAAGCTGCAATGCCGGCAACAGGGCTTCTGCCTGTATTGCGGGAGCCCAGGACATTTTGCAGCCCAGTGTTCCGCGAAACGACCCACAGCCCCTGCCTCGGGAAACGCCCATGCCCCGGCCTTCACAGGCCCCTGAGCCGGGGCACCCTCATGGTTCAAGGGGCCTGCCACCTCAGTTCCTCACCGCCCAAGCATCTGACCGTGTTGATCGCACTGACAGTCCCCGGAAGGGGGACCCTACAAGTACCCACCATGCTGGACTCAAGATCGACCAGCAATTTTATGGACGTGTCCTTTGCCAAGCTCCACCGGGTTCCTAGTCAACCCATTCACCGCCCCCTCCTGGTGGAGACTATTGATGGCCGGCTTCTCGCCTCGGGCCCTGTAGTACAGGAGACAGTGCCGCTCGACATGGCCCTGGGGGAGCACGAGGAAAGCCTCCAGTTCTACCTGGCTGCCACACTCCACTTCCCGGTCGTGCTGGGCCTGGCATGGCTCCAGCGGCATGACCCCATCATCCAGTGGTCCACGGGCCGACTGACCCTCGGATCCCCCTATTGCCAAGCCAACTGCTGGAGGCCGAAGGAGCGCATCCTGATGACCCAGGAGGCAAGCTCCGTGCCCGAGGCCTTACCGGAACAGTACTGGGAGTTCGCGGATGTGTTTGGGAAGCAAGAGGCAGACCAGTTGCCGCCCCATCGTCCTTACGACTGTCCCATTGACCTGCTCCCCGGAGCCAAGATTCCCGTGGGCCAGCTTTATTCCCTGTCAGAACCCGAACTGGCAGCCCTCAGAGAGTTCCTCGACAAGGACCTGCGCCGAGGGTTCATTCGCCCTTCCACGTCCCCTGCAGCCGCCCCTGTCCTCTTTGTCAAAAAGAAATGTGGGGAACTCCGGCTGTGCAATGACTACCGCGCCCTCAACCAGATTACAGTTCGGAATCGCTACCCTCTGCCCCTGATCCCAGAACTGTTAGAGCGGCTGCAGGGCGCTCGCATTTTCACCAAACTAGACCTGAGAGGGGCCTACAACCTGGTGCGTATGCGGGAGGGCGATGAGTGGAAGACGGCCTTCCGCACCCGTTATGGGCACTTTGAGTACACCGTGATGCCGTTTGGCTTGTGCAACGCCCCTGCCGTCTTCCAGCACTTCATGAACGACATCTTCTGGGACCTCCTAGACCGCTTCCTGGTGATCTACTTGGATGACATCCTGATCTACTCGCGGAACCCCTCGGAACATAAGGAGCACATTCGAGCGGTGCTGCAGCGCCTGCGGGAGCACCGCCTCTTCGCCAAGCTCGAAAAATGCGCCTTTGACCTCACGACCGTGGATTTCCTAGGCCATCGGATCTCGCCCTCGGGTATCCAGATGGACCCCGCCAAAATTGAGACCATCCTCCACTGGGCAGCTCCGCAAAGCCCCAAAGATGTGCAGC
The DNA here is from genome assembly GCF_030035675.1 of Rhineura floridana. NCBI lineage: Eukaryota > Metazoa > Chordata > Lepidosauria > Squamata > Rhineuridae > Rhineura > Rhineura floridana. The sequence goes on from NC_084490.1 coordinate 71,202,132, forward strand.
GCTTCTTGGGCTTCGCCAACTATTACCGCCGGTTCATCTCCCACTTCTCCGAATTCACCACGCCCATATCAGACCTGCTTCGAGGCAAAGAGAAGTTTGTTTGGACCGAGGCCGCTCAACAGGCCTTCCGGCACCTCCAACACGCCTTTACATCTGAACCCATCCTCCAGCAACCCGACCCTACCCGACCTTACATAGTGGAGGCCGATGCATCGGATAAGGCAGTGGCAGCGGTCCTACTTCAGCCGGTGGGGAGCAAGCAGTCCCTGCTCCCCTGTGCATTCCACTCCCGGAAACTCAACTCTTCGGAACAGAACTACACCATTTGGGAGAAGGAGTTACTGGCCATCAAAGTAGCCTTCGAGACCTGGCGTCATCTCCTGGAAGGGGCATGCCATCCGGTCCAGGTACGAACAGACCACCGAAACCTGGAGCACCTGCAAAGCGCCCGACGGCTGAACCAACGCCAGATCCGGTGGTCCCTGTTTTTCTCCCGGTTCCAGTTCATGGTCACCTACCTCCCTGGCCGCCGAAACACCCTAGCGGACGCGGTCTCTCGCAAGCCGGAATACCGAGCCGAGCAGGTCGATCGCCCCCTTCGCCCAATTCTTCGCCCAGAGAACTTCGCCGCTACCCACCAGCCACAACCCCTCCTGGACCGGGTGCAGGAACAGCAGCAAAAGGACCCCTACGCCCTGGCCCAGCAGCGAGAGCTCCAGTCAGGGATGCCCGCCCGGGACAGCCCCTTTTCCTTGCAGCAGGGCCTCTTGTATCACCGGAACCGGTTGTACGTTCCCCCGGGAGCTCTGCGGGGAGAGGTGCTCCACCTCTGCCATGACAGCCAGCCGGCAGGGCATTTTGGAACGTAGAAAACCCTCCACCTGGTCCTACGGGATTTCTGGTGGCCCCGGGTCCAAGCGGACATCAAGGACTATGTAGCGGCCTGTGATACCTGCCAGCGAGCCAACAGCCACCCCGGCAAGCCCCCGGGGCTCCTGCTCCCACTGCCTATCCCCCCCGGGCCCTGGCGCTCGGTCTCCCTGGATTTTATCACGGACTTACTGGCCTCCCAGGGAATGACCACCATCCTCGTAGTCGTAGACCTGTTCACCAAGATGGCCCATTTCCTCCCCTGTGCCGGCCTACCCTCTGCCCCAGAAACTGCGCAACTGTTCTTGACCCAGGTTTTCCAGTTACACGGCCTCCCCGACCACCTGATCTCTGACCGAGGAGCCCAGTTCACCGCCCGGTTCTGGCAGGCCCTGTTTCGGGCCCTGAACGTCCAGATCCACTTGTCCTCCGCCCACCACCCTCAATCAGATGGACAAACAGAATGTACCAACGCCACCGTCGAAAAATACCTGTGGTGTTACACCTGCTTCCAACAGGACAATTGGGTGGATCTGTTACCGCTGGCGGAGTTCGTGTATAATAACTCTGTGCATGCCTCCACGCGCCAGACCCCGTTCTTTGCCTCTTACGGCTACCACCCCCGATTCTTCCCCTCAGTGCGACCCTCGTCGCCGGTCCCCGCTGCAGATGTCATGCTGCAGGAGTTGCAAGCCCTGCAGGCAGTCCTGAAGGAGCAGCTGGAGCAGGCCAAGGACGCGTATAAGCGCTTTGCTGATCGCCACCGCCAACCAGGCCCGCCGCTGAAGGTAGGGGACCGGGTATGGCTCTCAACCAAATTCCTGCGTTCGCAACGGCCGTCTCACAAGCTGGAGGCTCAGAATGCAGGTCCCTTCCGGATCACCCAGCAAATTAACCCGGTGGCGTTCTGGCTCAAACTCTCTGCCTCCTTGCGCATTCACCCTGTCTTCCATCGATCACTGCTGACCCCCACTCTCCCGCCTCGCCCCTTGGGTAGTAAACCGCCGCCCCCCCCCACCGATACAAGTCAACGGGGAAGAGGAATTCGAAGTGGCACAGATCCTGGACTCCTGGAGGCATTGGGGCCGCCTCCAGTACCTCATAGACTGGCAGGGGTACAGCCCTGAGGAACGCTCATGGGAAGATGTGGCGCAGGTGCATGCCCCTCGTCTGGTCCGGTGCTTCCACCAGCTCTACCCGGCTAAGCCGGGCCCTGGCGGGAGGCGGAGGGTTGGTCGTGGGGTGGGGGATAGTGTCATGGCCCCGTCAGAGGACTCCTCAGATGAGGACGACTCAGGAGTAACAGCAGCAGACCCAGGAGCAGCAGGAGACACGGAGGAGCCTCCTGAGAATCCAGCTCCTTCTGCCCCTCAGCTGCAGAGCACCCCAGGGACAGCTGAAGCCCTTCAGCCAGACACAGACAGTGAACAGGATACTCCCCCCTCACCTGCAGAACGTAGACAGCAGAAGGTCAGGCAGAAGAGAGGCAGGCCTGTCTCCTTAAGGCCCAAACGCTGAGGGCTCACACCTGCTGTCCATCCTGCTCTTTATAAGGCACACCTTGGCTGCAGCTTGTTGCTGACTGCAACGTTAGGCGTGGCTTTGTGTAGACCTAGTTTCCCTGCAGCATCTCTTTGACTGACCTCCTTGGCAATTGATCCCGGACCTCCACTGACCTCGCTTCTGGACTTCTGACTCGGCAAGTACGCCTCGGATAGGCCTGGCAGATTTACAACCCGACTGCTGGCTAAGGACTTTCCTTCCCTGCCAAAGACCCAGGAATTTCCAGCCCCCCCTGACACTGCTGATGCAGTGTAGAGCTGACACAGACCATCCTAACTGGTCTACCACCACAGCTGGACAGAATTGTTGCAAGTCCAAATTTCACCAGGAAGTGGTCTGTCCATGACAATGGGATGATATCCACCCTACATATTTCCAAACTACCCTCCTCCTCACATGGAGCAAAGACTAAATCAAGGGTATGTCCTGCTCTGTGTGTTGGACCAATGATAATTTAAGACAGTCCTATGGTTGCCATGGAGGCCATAAACTCCTGAACTGAACCCAAGGCATCATCAGCATGGATGTTCTGCATTTCTCCAACAACACACCTGAGACAAATATTAATGTTTGTTAATTGCTTTTTTAACAAAAATGTCTCAAACTGACTTACAAATCATTAGAAAACAGAAATGATCAAACATTTAAAATCCATAACACAAAATAAGACATAATAATAAAAGTGTTCAACCATCAACAAGAATAAAAAGGATGAATCCAATGTATCGTGGGGTTCACCTTCATCTAGCCCACATTGATTATTATTGACATGACATGCTTGACTATGTCTTTCATCCAAAACAAAGCAATGGGCCACATGTGACTATGCCAGAAGATTAGGACAGTGACTATTGACAGGTGTTAATGCTGATACAGCAAAGGAGATGTACAAGTTTAGAGTGATTTTGCTGAAAGTAAAGAGACACAAATTACCATATTAAAAAAAAGAGTGGAAAGCTAGTGGGAGAAGACTGGATAAGAAACAACAAATGCATCTCTTATGGAAGTGCTACCACTTTATCTCCATGGTAGGATGCATGTCGGAGAGTCGCAATGCTAGGAATGGAGAGTTCTGAGCGAGCTTATGTATGTGTGTTTGAATCTTTGCTAAAGATTCTACCTTCCCTGCAAATTAGTCAGACAGAGACTTTAAGCTTTAAAATAAGAAATAACTACTTTATTCTGGAAGTACATGCTTGATAGGAAAGAGTCCTATATCTAGCTAACTAGCTAAGTTGGAGAAGCAAGCCCTCATGCTTGGAGGAGAGGGAGAGACAAAGAAAAACGTCTGCTCCCCTCTCAAGAGAAAGAAGACTGGGAAGGAGGGAAGGAACTGGAATCAACATCCTCTGCATATCAGTCTAGCAGGAAGGAAGAGACAGCAGGAGATCAAAGGGATAGGTATAGCCTAGCAACCAATAGGTCTCCTCTCTAGCTACCCTTTTTAACCCCATGCAGCCTCAACCCAAGTTGGAGTTGAACCCCATATATTCCAACAATAATAATAATAATAAATTTTATTTCTGAGTCGCCTATCTGGCCGAATTAACGGCCACTCTAGGCGGCGTACAATTTCATCAATAAATACAATAAAAACACAAGAATCATAATAATAATTAATAATATCAGTATTAAAACTAAACCACCCCAGAGGTCCCGTAGGCCTGCCTGAACAGCCAGGTTTTCAAGGCCCGGCGGAAACCTATCAGGGAAGGGGCATGGCGAAGGTCGAAAGGAAGGGAGTTCCAGAGGGTGGGGGCCACAGTCGAAAATGCCCTCTCTCTGGTCCGCACCAGCCTCGCTATCTTAACTGGTGGGACCAAGAGAAGGTCTTGCGCGGCTGATCTCGTCAGGCGGCATAATTGGTGATGCTGGAGGCGCTCCTTCAGATAAACTGGGCCGAAACCGTATAGGGCTTTAAAGGTCAATACCAACACCTTGGATTGGGCCCGGTAAACAACAACGTGCCGCCGCATTCTGTATCAGTTGCAATTTCCGGACCGTTTTCAAGGGTAACCCCACATAGAGCTCATTACAGTAGTCTAGGCGAGAGAAGACCAGGGCCTCTATTACCCCCGGGAGCAGATGGGCAGGCAGGTAGGGTTGCAACCTTTTAATCAGATGTAGTTGATACCAAGCTGCTTGGCTCACTGCCGAGACCTGAGCCTCCATGGACAGCTGGGAGTCAAGAATGACCCCGAGGCTGCGGACCTGGTCTTTTAGGGGCAATGAAGGAGGCTGTCTTTGTTTTGTTCCAAGCCCCCTTTCTGGTGGAATGGGATCTGGCTAGTTCTGTTTAAGATATTGAAGCTGCCGGAGAGGGGTGCCACTGGAGTGGCTTTGCTGCTTTGGCAATCGTGAAGCTGCGAGGGAATGTTGTTGGATTTGTTCATCACTATGTCGCCTTTGTAATTAAGGACTTCTGTGCTGATACCAGTGGAAATACAAGGATTTATTTTACCAAGTCCAGAACATCCAAAGATATTGAAATGGTATCTATAGTGGGGGGGAGGGGGGTTTAGACTGTATGTAAAATCCTAATGGAATTACAGTGACTGAAAGCATAGAATGGATACAGTAAGTTAAGAATCCTGGACTTAATCTGTTTTTTAAAAAAAATTATATCAGACTTCTAAAGATGTCTGGATTGATGGAACCCTGTTCTCCATTTCTTCCCATTTTCTTCTTTATACCAAATCATATTCTTTAAATGTCTGTCCAAGACTAGACCTTTTGCTTCTGTTATTTTATCTGGGAAGTACCAATCTTTCATACTTGCAATCTTTGCATCTTGATAATAACATATAATATTAGGAACCCCCATACCCTTTTTTATTGTTTTGGTAGCTAGTGTAGGGGACTGTTTTGCCCAAAAGAATTCTAATAATGGCACTTGCCATTTAGCTAAGGTTATTGTAGTAAATATTGTAGTAATTAATACACCTGTATGATGATTTTCTGTCTACCATACAGCTATTAAAGATGCTGGAGCCCTGAATGCAAGATTAATGGCAGTCCTAACATTCACTTACCATTTTTCTCAATTTTCCATGCTACCTATCCTAAGTTAGTGGTGCCCACATACTCATTCAGAGCTTTAAAGGGACCAGCCCACTGACATCCCACTTACTCTGGGGCCCAACTAGGACCCTGTCATGAACCTGCACCAGTTCAGTCCCAGGACTCAGTTCCCAATCCAGGGCAAATTGATCCTGGCAAGGCACAGACCTGTGCCTCCCTCACCAAGGCTGAGCAAACCAACAACCACCCTGCAAGGTAGGTGCCACCACCCCTTAACCTGGTCAATCACTCTAGGCCAAGGGGAAAACCCGAAGTGCCAGAAATAGACCTGCCAAGGATTCCAACAGACAAGAGCCAAAGTTACACTCCTTGTCTTAGAGCCTTAGGGAAAATATCAAAAGGATATGGCAGTCCATGGTCAGTAGCCAAGGTACCAGATTCAGGGCCACACCACTCCTGTAATGAACACACACAGGTAAATAAGAAGCAGCTTTATTAAATAAAATATAAGTGCACAAATATAACATCAAATTGGTTCCTTAAAACCCACACCCCTGGGGGCCAGGTAAAAATACAGAGACTTACAGTCACAGACAAAATAACAAAACTCAGGCTATGGTCTGAAGGCACATAAGGCCAGCTCCCTGCTGAAACTAAGCAGGGTCAGGTCTGGTCAGTGCCTGGATGGGAGACCACCTGGGAACCACATGTACACTGCTTTGGGTTTCATGAAAAAAGAAAGGTGAGGTATAAATGTAATAAATAAATAAATAAATAACTGTCTACCTAGTCTATACTTACAAAGAGGTAAACAGCAAAATAACTTCATGGTTCCACATTTCCCCAGAGATGTATTGCCTGGATAGCAGATGGCAAAATGGAACCTCAACATCAGATAACACCATCACATTGAGGAACAAAGGCTAAAGTTTGAATCCTATACTTATGGAAAAATTGTCAGCAACAGCTAAGAATTAATTAGCCAATCAGGGGGCTTCCAGATGATGAAATACTTCTGGAGTTTTCGCGCCCAACTGTCACAAACCTTCTCAGGCCTGTGGCCTTGGATATACCAGGCACCACTGATAAGCAGGTGTTCTTGTTTGGGCCTAATTAACTAGCTTCAGCTCTGAAAACTGCAAGTCATTACCTTCACAGAGGTCCCATTTCAGACAAGATGAAATCCCCATAATTCTTTGCCTCTGAGCCATTTTAGAAATCAGGTGTTTTTGACAGACCCCTCATGCTCCAAACCCCAGACTTGGAGTAAGATAGTACAGGGTTTGAGTGACAGCCAACATCAGGATCCAATTGGCTGCCTGGAACCCTAAGGCGACAGGGCTAAAGAGCTGAGATATAATATTAGTCCCTTCTTTTTCCCCCTTACAGGAAACATGTTATCATTATCAGTTTTAGTGTAGAATCACAATTTGGTGTAGAATATTTATTCAACATACCACTTTTCAGGTGGACCTCAAAAAGCAGTTTACATAAGATTATTACAACAATAAGTATTGGTTTTTTAATAAAAAAATTAACAATAAAACGGAAAATACAGGTTGTTTGTTTAAGAAGAAGCTGTTATATGAGAACCGAAACTCAGCCATCCTTTGAAATTTGCACATATCCAAATTTTGCGATGCAGCTTGCCAACCAATGTTTATAAAAATGCAAAACAACATTAAAAATGCAGTGTATGCTGAGAAATGGCTTGCAAAAATGGGTACATTAGTCAAAACTGCCTTCAAAAATGTATTTATTAGGATTAGCATTAAAATACTGAAGAATTCTCATGAAGATTTTTTTTTAAAAATTGCAAATTGCTGCAGAAATGGGAAAATGAGAAACTGAACCAAAGCTGACAGATGTTTCCATCCCTACGTGAGACAGAAGCTTGCTCCTGTGCCTGTAGGACATCTTTACCATCACTGCCCCACAATGTTTCAGGCAGTATAAGAATTCTACAATAGATGAACACTTGGTACCTTCAAAAGAAATTAATCCAGTGAGGCAAGATATGCAATCAAAACCTATGAAATATAACAATCTGGCAATGTTGCAGTTCTAAAACATCCTATGTTTATGTTGCGGATATAAATTTAGGAAATTAAGAGGTCAGCTCAAAACCTAGGTGATACAGCATTTTTCGTTTTCAAGAACATTTGACACATAAATGCCAAAGACAGATAGGACAGTAATTCTCCTTTCTTCAATACAAAAAGATGCAGCAACGTCAGACAACAAATCCTAGCTTGAGACAATTTTTTATTATATACTTAAGATGGCATGGACACCAATGACCAGAACATTTTTATACACACTTCCAAACTCATGATCAAAGTGTAACTAACGGTAGTTTCTGCCAAGCTGGTGGATACTGCCTGCTTAAATACTTGCCTGAGATGTCAAGAAAGGCAGTCTCCAGACTGGTATGACCTGCCACTCTTGACACCAAGAGAAGGGGAAGGTCTGCGGTAGATGTAATAGAAAATTTCAGCAATACTGTGCTTCATTTAGCCATTTTGTCTGTCCTACTGATGCAGTTGTGAAATGATTGTGCATAGGCTACTCAGGTAATGTGTGCTCAGAGCTTGGAAGATTATTTTTAAAAAGGAATAAATTACAATTACTGTTAGATGGCCCCAAAAATGGATAGATTAGCGGTACCATTACAATTGTTCTGAAAGGAATGTAAATGTAAATTTAATTTTTAGGTCGCCTATCTGGCCGAAGCCACTCTAGGCGACGTACATATTAAATTTCAATAAAATACAATAAAATACAATAATTACAATAAAATACAATATAATCAGCAGTAACAAAAATAACAACATGTGCAGTACACAACAACGGGCATTCAGTATGTAATTAGCCCATCCCGGCGGTCCCAAAGGCCTGTCCAAACAGCCATGTTTTTAAGGCTCGGAGGAAGGTATCCAGGGAAGGGGCATGCCGAAGATCGAACGGGGGGGAATTCCAGAGAGTGGGGGCCACCACCGAAAATGCCCTCTCTCTAGTCCCCACCAACCTAGCTGCTTTTGTTGGTGGGACTGAGAGAAGGCCCTGCGTGGCTGATCTTGTCGGGTGGCATAATTGGTGATGCTGGAGGTGCTCCTTCAGATAAACTGGGCCGAAACCGTATAGGGATTTAAAGGTTAACACCAACACCTTGAATTGGGCCCGGAAAACTACTGGAAGCCAGTGTAGATTGAATAATACTGGCGTAACATGATCACGGCGACGACAGTTTGTAAGTAAACGAGCCGCCGCATTCTGTACCAGTTGAAGTTTCCGGACCGTTTTCAAGGGTAACCCCACGTAGAGCACATTGAAAGGAATTGATTGCTTTACCGTTACTCGAAAGTAATCACTACAATTACACTTAAGTTACTTTAAAAAAAACTAGAGTGCCTACAAGGTGCTGGCCTTGGCTGCTGCACACCTAAGTCGCCTAAAACAACATTAAAAACAAACACACAGAGGTAGCAGGATAATTCTTGTTATCAATAAGATAGCAGTGCTGTTTCTCCACTGGTAAGGGAGGTGGGGAGGGAGACAGAGGCCACTACTCAGATCTTTGCTGGTCAAACAAAGTGCAGCCCCCCCAAACACACACTCTCAGCCAGCAAGCATAATTATAAATCCATGAGAGTGGCTGTACACTATAGCCAGCGTGGATTTTTCACATTCTGCAATGTTAAATTGAAAATACCCCCATGCCATTCTGATGCTTCCCATAAGCTCATTTCAAAACAAAACCTTACAAGACTTATAGTCCTGAACTCAGAAACACTTGCTTAACAACCCTCTCAATTTTCATGGCGATACACAGAACAGTCAGAGAGAACAGAGAGTTCAAAGTCTAAAAAGAGAGGAAAAAACCCAAGAGCCCCTTTGGACTTTTTTTCTGTCAGAGTTCTCATAATCTGTTGAAATTCATTAAAAATCAGCCATATTCACAGAGTACCTGTAATCCTATTACTGAGCTTGCCCCATACTCTGACCTTCATCTTCTGCAGTTTAAAAGTTAAAAAAACAAAACCCTGGCTGATTTTTAATTAATTTAAGAAATTTAGCATTGGAGTCAATGACAACCCCAGGCATGTTCAGTAAGAACCAACTTTCAGTGTTCTAAAAGCCAGACTCACAGCTGCTGGGCTTGCCTAATCAGGGGGCCACACCCACACCAGACTTGAAAACGCTGAAAAGCAATTATACTGTTCACAATGTTTCCCTTTTGGAAAAGGGGCTTTCCCTCTGCCCAGTGCCCACCCACCCAATCTCCTCCCCTCCTCCTCCCCTCCCTGTCTCTCCCCCAGGTCAGTGTTGGACTATGACCTGGGAGACCAGGGTTCGAATCTCCACACAGCCATGAAGCTCACTGGGTGACCTTGGGCCAGTCACTGCCTCTCAACCTCAGAGGAAGGCAATGGTAAAACCACCTCTGAATACAGTTTACCATGAAAACCCTATTCCTTGGGTCGCATAAGTCGGGATCGACTTGAAGGCAGTCCATTTCCAATTCCAAACATGATTGCACAGAAATAAATCCCAATGAGCTCAAAAAGTATACAAATGATCAAACCCACCCTCCCTTCTCCTCCCTCCTATCCCCTCCTTCTTGCCCCTTCCCTCCCCTTCCTCCTCCCCATGGTCAGTTTTACTTATCTTAAGCATGATTGCATGGGAGTAAATATCATTGAACTCTATAAGCATGCAAATGATCAAACCTGCCCTGCCCTCCCCCTTCCTTTGCCCCCTCCCTTTGCCCCCTCCCTTTGCCCCCTCCCTTTGCCCCCTCCAATCCACTCCTTCCCCCTCCTCCTCTCCCATGGTCAGTTTTACCTATCCTAACCATGATTGCATAGGAGTAAATCCCATTGAACTCAAGCATGCAAATGATCAGACCTACCTTTCTCCTCCTTCCCCTCTCTTCTCCCTTCCTCCTCCCCTCCCCATTTCCTTCTTTCTCCTCCCCTTCCCACTGCAGCCTTCCCTCCCTCCCCCCCCTTGGTCAGTTTTACATATTTTAAGCATGATTGTACAGGAGTAAATCCCACTGAACTCAATAAACATGTGAATAATAAAACCTGTCCTTCTCCTCTCCTCCTCTGCTCTCCCCCTCCCCTCTGCCCTCCCTGCTCTCCCCATCCCCTGTGGTCAGTTTCACCTATCCTAAGCATGATTTCAGGGGAGTAAATCCCACTGAACTCAATAAGCATGCATATGATCATTTCATTCTCAGCAAACTTGCACAGGATCCCATTTCTTACCTCCCGGATTAAAAAGTAGAAAAATTCACTAATAGGCAAAAAAACTTGCAGTTTAAGAACATACCCATAGCCCACAGATATTTCTATCAAACTTTAAAAAGCAGGGAAATTGGGCAGCTATAGTGCATGCACCAAGGGAGCAGGAGACCTGACCTCCTCTCTGCAATCAGCCCGAATAATAGAAAGAAGACATGTGCTGTGCTGATCTTGTTTTAGCAGGAAGGAAGCAACATTATTAAGACAGTTGATATAGTTCAGATGGTCACTTTAAATATGTCTGATTTACTTTGCAATTTTGGTGAACTTTCCTATGGGAAATCATTTTCTTTTGTTTCTATTTCTGTGACTATGTGAAGTACAGCAACACTTTGCAAAATTTACACTTTAGAAACTCCAAAAATAATTGTAGAATAATGGCACTGACTATTCTGCACGTTAGTCTCTAGTGGATATCAGGAGTGTCTCAATTTGCACAAGATAAAACAGTGGGAGGTGAAATATATTCACTAATAGGCAAACAACCCTGCAGTTTAAGAATGTACCTATAGCCCACAGATATTTCTACCAAACTTTAAAAAGCAGAGAAATTGGGCAGCTATAGTGAATGCACCAGGGAAGCAGGAGACCTGAACTCCTCTCTGAGATATTGGACTGCCCTACAAAGTTGTCAAAACGCAAACACAATTTGGGTTGGTCTTTCACAGTCCAATCCACTTGCTGTGTAGCTTGGAAGAATTTGGTAACATGTGCCTCTGAGCATATGGTGAGTGGTGGCAACACCTGCCATCTCCAAAGATGGAGAATTATATTTTTGTATGTTTGTTGGTGTTCTTCTTACTTTGCTTCTTTCCTGTGTTACTAATGTTTCTACAGAGAATCTAAACTAGAAAATATTATTTCCCTCATTATTCATCCTAGAAATCTCTGTCAAATTTATTTTTATTAATTTCAAAGCCTTTCTATTGGTCAATGTCATATGATGGTGAAGACAGCCTTTTTTGTTTCAAACTGGAGGTTATGGTCTATTTCTATTTTGGGTGCATTAACAGTTGGACCTGAAACTGCAGTTTAATGTAAAATCAGACTGATTCCAATAAGTTGCTACTTTAGCAATGATTCTAGCTGTTGGAAAAAAGAGGATGCATGTTTCAGCCTGCTATGTTTAAACCACTTTATTTAAGGCAAGGTGTTCACGATCAGTTAAAAACATAGAGCACATCTAGAATTTTGATAGAATATATTTCACCTCCCACTGTTTTATCTTGTGCAAACTGAGACACTTCTGAGGTCCACTGGAGACTATTTTGCAGAAGTCAGTGCCATTATTCCACAATTATGTTTGGAGTTTTTTTAGTATAAATTTTGCAAAATGTTGCTGTACTTCACATATTCATAGAAACAAAAGCAAAAGAAAATGATTTCCTATAGGAAAATTCACTAAAAGTGCAAAGTAAATCAGACATATTTAAAGTGACCATCTCAACTATATCAACTGTCTTAATATTGCTTCCTCCCGGCTAAAACAAGATCAGCACAGGACATATCTTCTTTCTATTATTTGGACTGATTACAGGTGTTGCCACCACTCACCATATGCTCAGAGGCACATGTTACCAAATTCTTCCAAGCTACACAGCAAGTGGATTGGACTGTGAAAGACCAACCCAAATTGTGTTTGCGTTTTGACAACTTTGTAGGGCAGTCCAATATCTCAGAGAGGAGTTCAGGTCTCCTGCTTCCCTGGTGCATTCACTATAGCTGCCCAATTTCTCTGCTTTTTAAAGTTTGGTAGAAATATCTGTGGGCTATAGGTACATTCTTAAACTGCAGGGTTGTTTGCCTATTAGTGAATATATTTCACCTCCCACTGTTTTATCTTGTGCAAATTGAGACACTCCTGATATCCACTAGAGACTAACGTGCAGAATAGTCAGTGCCATTATTCTACAATTATTTTTGGAGTTTCTAAAGTGTAAATTTTGCAAAGTGTTGCTGTACTTCACATAGTCACAGAAATAGAAACAAAAGAAAATGATTTCCCATAGGAAAGTTCACCAAAATTGCAAAGTAAATCAGACATATTTAAAGTGACCATCTGAACTATATCAACTGTCTTAATAATGTTGCTTCCTTCCTGCTAAAACAAGATCAGCACAGCACATGTCTTCTTTCTATTATTCGGGCTGATTGCAGAGAGGAGGTCAGGTCTCCTGCTCCCTTGGTGCATGCACTATAGCTGCCCAATTTCCCTGCTTTTTAAAGTTTGATAGAAATATCTGTGGGCTATGGGTATGTTCTTAAACTGCAAGTTTTTTTGCCTATTAGTGAATTTTTCTACTTTTTAATCCGGGAGGTAAGAAATGGGATCCTGTGCAAGTTTGCTGAGAATGAAATGATCATATGCATGCTTATTGAGTTCAGTGGGATTTACTCCCCTGAAATCATGCTTAGGATAGGTGAAACTGACCACAGGGGATGGGGAGAGCAGGGAGGGCAGAGGGGAGGGGGAGAGCAGAGGAGGAGAGGAGAAGGACAGGTTTTATTATTCACATGTTTATTGAGTTCAGTGGGATTTACTCCTGTACAATCATGCTTAAAATATGTAAAACTGACCAAGGGGGGGGAGGGAGGGAAGGCTGCAGTGGGAAGGGGAGGAGAAAGAAGGAAATGGGGAGGGGAGGAGGAAGGGAGAAGAGAGGGGAAGGAGGAGAAAGGTAGGTCTGATCATTTGCATGCTTGAGTTCAATGGGATTTACTCCTATGCAATCATGGTTAGGATAGGTAAAACTGACCATGGGAGAGGAGGAGGGGGAAGGAGTGGATTGGAGGGGGCAAAGGGAGGGGGCAAAGGGAGGGGGCAAAGGGAGGGGGCAAAGGAAGGGGGAGGGCAGGGCAGGTTTGATCATTTGCATGCTTATAGAGTTCAATGATATTTACTCCCATGCAATCATGCTTAAGATAAGTAAAACTGACCATGGGGAGGAGGAAGGGGAGGGAAGGGGCAAGAAGGAGGGGATAGGAGGGAGGAGAAGGGAGGGTGGGTTTGATCATTTGTATACTTTTTGAGCTCATTGGGATTTATTTCTGTGCAATCATGTTTGGAATTGGAAATGGACTGCCTTCAAGTCGATCCCGACTTATGCGACCCAAGGAATAGGGTTTTCATGGTAAACTGTATTCAGAGGTGGTTTTACCATTGCCTTCCTCTGAGGTTGAGAGGCAGTGACTGGCCCAAGGTCACCCAGTGAGCTTCATGGCTGTGTGGAGATTCGAACCCTGGTCTCCCAGGTCATAGTCCAACACTGACCTGGGGGAGAGACAGGGAGGGGAGGAGGAGGGGAGGAGATTGGGTGGGTGGGCACTGCATTCACTATAGCTGCCCAATTTCCCTGCTTTTTAAAGTTTGGTAGAAATATCTGTGGGCTATAGGTACATTCTTAAACCGCAAGGTTTTTTTTTCCTATTAGTGAATTTCCCTGCTTTTTAATCCGGGAGGTAAGAAATGGGATCCTGTGCAAGTTTGCTGAGAATGGATTGATCATTTGCACGCTTATTGAGTTAAGTGGGATTTACACACACACACACACACACACACACACACACACACACACACACACACACACACACACACACACACACGGCAATCAAGCTTAGGATAGGTGAAACTGACCACAGGGGATGGGGAAGGGAGGAGAGGGAGGAGGGAGGGGTGGAAAGGCAGAGGGGAGGACTGGGATGGAAGCAGGCAGGAGGGGGAGGGGAGAAGAAGGGCAGATGTGGTAGTTTGCATGTTTATGAGTTCAGTGGGATTTACTCCCGTGCAATCATGCTTAGGATAGGTAAAACTGACTGGGGGGGGAGGGACAGAGGGCTGGAGTTGGCAGGGGAGGAGGAAGGAGGAAGGGAGAGGAGAGGGGAAGGAAGGGAAAAGCAGGTCTGATCATTTGTATGATTACTGGGTGGAATCGGATATACTCCTATGCAATCATGATTAGGATAGATAAAACTGACCAGGCTGGGCCTGCCAACCAAGACGTCTTCTGTATCTTTCAAAGTTGGGCAGGGGGAAGGGACAATTCTACCTTGTGGTTTTTCCCATTACAATGTTGCAAGGACACCGGCACTTGGCTGACTTTCTCTTCTCCTAAAGATACATGATCAGTCTCAGGTCCTGAACCTGGCAACCCTACCTCCCACCCAAATTTAAAACAAAGCTGTCCCTGGCCACATCCACACCAGGCCTCTATTACACTTTGGACAATCATTATTTATTTATCTATTTATTTAGTGTATTTATATACCGCTCCATAGCCAAAGCTCTCTGGGCGGTTTACAATAACTAAAAACATTAAAAACAAATATACAAATTTAAAAACACATCTTTTAAAAACAATTTAAAACAATTTATCATGGCTTCTCTCAAAGCCATGGCTCAAAGCCAATCATGGCTTCTCTCAAAGAATCCTGGGAAGTGTAGTTAGTGAAAGGTGCTGAGAGTTGCTAGGAGACGCCCTGTTCCTCTCACAGACCTTCAATCAGAGTGGCTGACTGTTAAACCATTCTCTCAGGGGAATGGGAGTCGCCGCTCAGCACCCTTCACAAACTACACTTCCCAGGATTCTTTGGGGGAAGCCATGACTGTCTCAAGTGAAATCAAGTCTGGTGTGGGTGTGGCTCTCTGATTAGCCAAGCCCAGCAGCTGTGAGGCTTATAGAACACTGACAGTTGGTCCTTACTGAGCATGCCCCGCGTTATAATAGGCTTCCGCCAAAATTTCTTAAATTAATTAAAAATCAACCAGGCATTTTTTTAACTTTTAAACTGCAGAAGATGAAGGTCAGGGTATGGGGCATTCTGTGAACATGGCTGATTTTTAATGAATTTCAACAGATTATGAGAACTCGCAGAAAAAAGTCCAAAAGGGTGAGTTTTTTCCTCTCTTTTTACACTTTGAACTGTCGATTCTCTCTGACTGTTTTGTGTATCGCCATGAAAATTGACAGGGTTGTTAAGCAAGCGTTTCTGAGTTCAGAACTATAAGTTTTGTAAGGTTTTGTTTTGAAATGAGCTTATGGGAAGCCTCAGAATGGCATGGGGGATATTTTCCATTTAACATTGCGGAATGTGAAAAATCCCCTCTGACTATAGCATACAGCCACTCTTGCGGCTCTATAATTCTAGCATAATTCTAGGTGCACTCTATGTTTTTAATTGACAGTGCCCACCTTGCCTTAAATGAAGTGGTTTAAACATAGCAGGCTGAAAACATGCATCCTCTTCTTTCCAACAGCTAGAGTCCTTGCTGAAGTAGCAACATATTGTAATCAGTCTGATTTTACATCAAATTGCAGTTTCAGATTCAACTGTAAATGCACCCAAAATAGAAATAGAATATAACCTCCAATTTGAAACACAAAAGGCTACCTTCACCATCATATGACATTGACCAATAAAAAGGCTTTGAAATTAATAAAAATAAATTTGATACAGATTTCTAGGATGAATAATGAGGGAAATAAAATTTTCTAGTTTAGATTCTCTGTAGAAACATTAGTAACACAGGACAGAAGCAAAGTAAGAAGAACACCAACATACAAAAATATAATTCTCCATCTTTGGAGATGGCAGGTGATGCCACCACTCACCATATGCTCAGAGGCATGTTGCCAAATTCTTCCAAGCTACACAGCAAGTGGATTGGACTGTGAAAGACCAACCCAAATTGTGTTTGCATTTTGACAAATTTACAGGGCAGTACAATATCTCAGAGAGGAGGTCAGGTCTCTTGCTCCCTGGTGCATTCACTGTAGCTGCCCAACTTCCCTGCTTTTTAAATTTTGATAGAAATATTTATGAGCTATAGGTATATTCTTAAACTGCAAGGTTTTTTGCCTATTAGTGAATCTCTCTCACTTAACCACCTCCCAGACCCTGCCCTGCCACCAACTAAGGGACACCCACCCAAACAAACATTTCCCCCGAGATGCAAAAAAGTTAAATACTGCAAATGCAGCAAATTAGCCAGGGAGGGTGGTGGAGGCTGCTTTGTGTGCCAAGTGCAAACACGATATTTAAACACGTACACACATACACGTTATCTTTAACCTCCACAGTTCTTTATCCCGATTCTGCTGCTGCCTCCTTCTCCTCCTTTATCCATGTTCTTCCCCTCTGGCTCCTTTTCTCCTCCATTCCATCAATCGTTTTCTCCACTCTACCCCGTCTCACTCTCCACCTCTTCCCTCATCACCTCCTACCCACCCACAGAGCATGAGGGAAGAGCGACGCTGCACAGAAGCCCAGTTTGAGGCACATGATTTTCATCCACAAATCAGAGGAGCAGAAGACTTCCCCTGCTCCCCCCCCCAGTAATGCCCCAAAGTAATGCTGCCAACATTACCATTACTCCTCGTTCTATTACAATCAAAATGTAAAGGAATTACACACTCATTCCTCAAAAAAGTAATGAATTACAAGTAATTACTAATTGCTTCCAAGCTGTGTGTGTGCTGTGGCAGCAAGGTCTGAGATTTTTGTTACCAGCAGTTTACAACTTATGATTATTGAGCTGTTATACTTGTGCAACTCTTACAATTATGGATATACATATTAATGGTACAATATGTTGTTTTATGTTTTACGAACTACGGGTTTGGTTAGACCCTCACATAGTTTGTGTAGGCTTTTGCACTTTACATGTAGGGTATTGCTGACCTCAATGTGCAACTATATTGTTTTACTGGAAAAGGTCTCAGAGAAGACATGGTTTACAGTAGGGCCCCACTCATACGGCGGGTTACATTCCAGACCCCCGCCTAAAAGCGAAACCCACTGAAAAACAGAACTCCATCAGTAAAAACGCCATAAAAGTGGAACAAGCACCGTATGAGTGGGGCCTTACTCTAATTTTAGTCGCCATATTAGCGGAACGCCGAAAAGTAGGCCGCCGAAAAGCAGGGCCCTACTGTACTTATATTTTACTTGCAAATGTTGCCATGCTTAATAACTTGCACTGGATATCTTTATTTGTATGGTTTTCTTGGTATATATTTGATTCTGATACTGGATAGGTACAGTAAGTTTTTTTCTATCAGCAGAGGTTAAGGGACAAAAGTAGAAGAGAAACATTTTATAAATTACATTCTAACCAAATGTAGGTTTTCCATTTAAAGTATAGATGCAGGAAATATGAAAGCCTATTTAAGCATAACAGCTGTGAACCTAACTGTCAAACACAATAAAAAAGTGTGGGATTAGATGAGATGGAAAGCACTGCTCTTGGAAGCATCATTGAAAATTTCATTCTTTTTAGATTTTACCTTTTTGGATACCATGTACATTCCTTCAAGCACATAACATAGGGCTAGTTCCCATATCATAGTTTTGTACATGAACTATATCTGTGTACATACATGTATTTTGACATTTTGAGCAACCTTGAGAACAACATGGCGTACATGTGCAACAAGTGCAAGCTTGTGGCACTGTTGGAAGAAAAGGTGAGAGGCCTGGAATGGTGGGTGGCCACACTGAGGAGTATAAGAGAAGATGAGGAGTTCTTAGACAGAACGCTGGAACAACAGCAGCAAAGAGATGTGGAGGAGGAGGAGCAACAGCATGTGGTAGCAGAAGAGGAGACTGCTTTGAAGAGGAACAACGAAGTGGAGGAAACTCCGTGGGAAATGGTAACAGGAACAGAAGAGCTAGAAGACACCCTTCACCAGTGGAACTATGGAACCGCTTTCAACCACTCGAGGATGAGACTGGAGGACAGCCTGTGATGGAAGAATTACAGGAGACCCCGTACGACAAAGAGCAAGTGGCAGAAGCTCAATCAAGCAGGAATGTGTTTGGCCACAGCATGGAGAAGTTCATTGGGAGGGCTTTAAACTGAATCCTAAGGGGGAGGGAGACGTAAACTTGCTGGTAATGACTGATAAAGGCTTGTGCACAGTAATGGGAACAGAGAGATTGGCTCTAATAGGGACGAGTAACAGTCCTCAGAAAAAAGTAGTAAAGAAGCCAAGCCATAAATCACATGGTCTTCAATGTCTGGGTACTAATGCCCAGAGTATGGGAAACAAATAGGACGAACTTGAATGTTTTATATAGGAGAGTAAATACGACTTGATAAGTATAACTGAAACTTGGTGGCATGACTCCCACGACTGGAACACAGCAACTGAAGGATATAACTTGTTCAAAAAGAACAGAAGGAATAAAAAGGGAGGTGCAGTCGTGCTCTATGTTAAAAATATATATCCCTGCACAGAAATACAGGAGGATGAGTTTGGTAGCCCCACCGAGAGTAACTGGATTAAAATTAATGGGGCAAGTAATAAAAGGAATGTGGTGCTTGGAGTTTACTACCGACCACCCAATCAAGGAGAAGACGAGAATGTAACTTTTGAAAAGCAAATTGCCAACGTTTCGAGGAGGCATGATGTAGTAGTAATGGGGGACTTCAATTATCCCGATATCGGTTGGGAGACAAATTCTGCCAAACACGGCCCCTCCAAGATATTTCTGACTTGTGTTGGAGGTAACTTTCTCCTACAGAAAGTGGAGGAAGCAACCAGAGGATCAGCTATCCTGACTTACTTCAGGAAAGCTGATTTCAATAAACTCAGAACAATTGTAAGTATGGTTCCATGACAAGTGACCCTAATGAGAAAAGGAGTCCAAGATGGGTGGGAGTTTCTAAAAAAGGAAATTCTAGAAGCGCAATGGCAAGCAATTCCAACAAGGAGAAAAGGGGGGAAACAGCAGAAGAAGCCAATGTGGCTTCACAAAAAGCTTAGAGATGACCTGAAAACAAAAAAGGACACATACAGGAAGTGGAAACAAGGCCAGGCCACAAAAGGAAGAGTACAGGCAGGTATCACGGAATTGCAGGGATGGTGTCAGGAAGGCTAAAGCTGAGAATGAGCTGAGGTTAGCGAGGGATGCTAAAAGCAACAAAAAAGCTTTCCTCAGGTACATCCATAGTAAAAGACAGAGAAAAGAAATGGTGGCACATCTACGCAATGAGGAAGGCAAAATGATAACAGATGACAAAGAAAAGGCAGAAGTCCTCAATTCCTACTTTGGCTCAGTCTTCTCCCCAAAAAGCGTCTATGACCCTCCCAGGAAACATGAAGTAAAAGGGGCAGGAATGGAGCTTGAGATTGACAAATGGTCAAGGAATACCTAATCACTTTGAATGAGTTCAAATTGGCAGGGCCTGATAAACTGCATCCTAGAGTATTGAAGGAACTTGCTGACGAACTCTCAGAACCACTGTTTATTATCTTTGCGAAATCATGGAGGACTGGTGAAGTGTCAGAAGTGCCAAAATCCTGCCAAACTCTTATCTCATTTTTTGATCGGGTAACCTCCCTTGTAGACTGTGGGGATGCTGTGGACATAATATATCTTGACTTCAGCAAAGCTTTTGACAAAGTGCCCCATGATATTCAGATTAGCAAGCTAGCTAAATGTGGGCTGGATGGAACAACTATCAGGTGGATCCACAGTTGGCTCCACAATCATACTCAAAGAGTGCTTATCAATGGTTCCTTCTCAAACTGGGTGGAAGTAATGAGTGGGGTACCACAGGGCTCAGTCCTGGTCCCAGTGTTCTTCAACTTTTTTATTAACGACTTGAATGAGGAGGTACAGAGCATTCTTATCAAATTTGCAGATGATACAAAATTGGGGGGCATAGCTAATACCATGGAAGACAGAAAGAAAATTGAAAGGGACCTTGATAGGCTGGAGCACTGGGCTGAAAACAACAGAATGAAATTTAACAGGGATAAATGCAAAGTCCTACACTTAGGAAAAAGAAACCAAATGTACAGTTATAGGATGGGGGATACTTGGCTCAGCCATACAACATGTGAGAAGTATCTTGGAATTGTCGTCGATCACAAGCTGAATATGAGTCAACAGCATGATGTTGCTGCAAAAAAGGCAAATGCTATATTAGGCTGCATCAACAGAAGTATAGTTTCCAAACGCGTGAAGTATTAGTTCCCCTCTATTCAGCACTGGTTAGGCCTCATCTTGAATACTGCATCCAGTTCTGGTCTCCGCACTTGAAGAAGGATGCAGACAAACTGGAACAGGTTCAGAGGAGGGCAACAAGGATGATCAGGGGACTGGAAACCAAGCCCTATGAGGAGAGACTGAAAGAACTGGGCATGTTTAGCCTGGAGAAGACTGAGGGGAGATAGGATAGCACTCTTCAAGTACATGAAAGGTTGTCACACAGAGGAGGGCCGGGATCTCTTCTCAATCATCCCAGAGTGCAGGACATGGAATAATGGGCTCAAGTTGCAGGAAGCCAGATTTCGACTGGACATCAGGAAAAACGTCCTAACTGTTAGAGCCATACAACCAATTACCTAGAGAGGTAGTGGGCTCTCCGACACTGGAGGCATTCAAGAGGCAGCTGGACAGCCATGTGTCGGGAATGCTTTGATTTGGATTCCTGCATTGAGCAGGGGGTTGGACTTGATGGCCTTATAGGTCCCTTCCAACTCTACTATTTTAATTTGTTGGTGTTTATTTTTATCAAGAAACATGTCAGAAGGTAGATGAGGGATTTGGGGTAAAAATGCACTACCACATCAATTTCTGTATTATAAAATACACATACATGCAAATATGGAACAGCATGTACAAAAATGTAACAAAAATTCATCCCTATTCTCATTTCTAAGTGCTAATATTTCCTCTTTTCTTAGGAAGATTTATGTAACTGCAGTCCTGATGCCTAAATAAACCTAATAAACATAGCTCACACAATTACATCACTTGTAATTGTAAGAAGTATCAGAGAGTAAAATGAAGAAGTTTTCTGTCCAGCAAAAATGTCAGATCAGTAACTTGTCTGAAAGACAGTTTGTCTACCATTGTTGAACTTCCTCTATAAGATGCAGTCCCAGAGGAATGCTAGATATATCCTAAGTAGATATATCTCAAGTAGGCCCAACAGATCTGCCTTTACATCACACACATATGGTGCTTCCGGACTATTGTTATTTTCAGGTGGGATTCAATCACATACTGCATATATTGGCAAATTCAGGTTACACAAGTAAAGTGGATTTGAAACTTTTGTGCAACAAACCTGCTTCCCCAAAAGATCAAACTTTTTGCAATACGGAAAGTGACAAGACAATGCACTGAAAAGCATTGGATAACAGTTCTTGATGCAACTTTGTCTAACTTCCCTACAAATAAATTAGAATTAATGTTCAATAAGCAGTTCATCTGGATGCAATAGAACAGAGAGTGATTCTTCACCACACCTCAGAATTCTTTACAATGCACAGGGTTTCCATGCAGAGGTTTCCTGGTAATAAGTTGATGTGATTAGGGTCCCTGAAGATTGGAATTTATAACACCATAGTAATAGACCATGGACTACTTTCATTGACATTATTAACTGTTTAACAGCCTGACCCACAGTTAACTTGATTCTCTGCCAATAAAAACATTCATGAGGAAGTTCAACTAATTTTTGAAAAATTAATTTCTTAGTAAAATATTTAGAGAATCACCATTTCAGTCCTATAGAAATCTTGCATAGCTCCGTAGTGTGGTTCTAAATCATGGCTAAGTCCTCATTAA
Source organism: Rhineura floridana (assembly GCF_030035675.1). NCBI lineage: Eukaryota > Metazoa > Chordata > Lepidosauria > Squamata > Rhineuridae > Rhineura > Rhineura floridana. The sequence continues at coordinate 71,224,478 of NC_084490.1, forward strand.
GATGGAAGCTTTGTTGGTAGATGGTTCCCAGATCCAAGAAATAAGTAATGACCTGTGCTGGAGGGGGTAGTACTCCCCCTAAAGGAACAGGTGCATAATCTGCTGCTCTAGATTCAAAACTGTATCACTGGAGCCTCATGGAGCCTCCATGGTAGAAGTCCCTATACCCAGCTACAGTTTTCCTGGGTGCAGCCATTCTCAGACCAGGGTAGCCTAGCTACAGTAGGCCATGCTCCGATAACCTCCCAACTGAATTAGTGCAATGTGCTGAAAACAACTGGTGTAGAATGTTGCTGACTCTAGGATGTGCAGGCAGCTAGACAGGATCGTATTAGATTGATCCTAAAGGCACCGCACTGGCTGTCACTGAACAAAGTCCTAAATGGACCAAGATCCAAGTGCTTCAAGGGGCACCTTGCCCAGTACCATCCAACCTGAGTTTTGCAATCTGCAGGGGAGGTCATGCTCATGCCGCCCTCAGAGAATCTGGGAGGGGATGGGGGAAGCTGTTGCAAGACTCCAGGCCTTCTCAGTGGCAACACCCCTGCTATGAAATTCCCTTCCTGTAGCAATCAGATTCTCCCCCACATGTTGTTTATTCAGGCAGCGGCTATTTTTCTGGGAGGCCTTTCAAATATAACAGGAATATCACCATTTGTATAATGTAATGTGGTTGATGATGATGATTTGTTGTATTTTGAATTGTGGCTCTGCTTTTACTTTTAATGCTGCATTTTTATTGTTAGCCCCCCTGGACTCTCAGGAGAGAAGAAGCAGGGTATAATAATAAGAAGAACAATACCCATCGCATATGGCATGGTGGGGCTGTGTCGCTCACCTGACCTCTGTCTGTCTGAGTTGCTGCAGCATACTGGGAGAGTGGTGGGGAAGGAGGCAGTGGTACTGAGTTTAGCACGGTTCAAACATACTGGTGGATCCAATCTGGTGCTCCTGCCGGTGTATTTACACTGCACCAATCTCACTGCTACACCCCTTCCCCACTTTATCCTAGTATGCTGCGCAACTCAGCCAGATGGAGGTCAGCTGAGAGGCGCATGCCTACCAGGTTGATCGCTGCTGAGTAACACTTAACTGGGTTGTATAGATTTAACTACTTCCCTAAGATCTGAAGGCTGCAAGGGTCAGGTACAGTGGAATTTACTTCTCAGTAAATATGGAAAGATGAGAAAATTTACTTGGATGAAAGTTCTATATAAATGGTATTTACTTATTTTGAAGTATAAGGAACTTAAAATCAAAATGTAATAACTCTCTTCATTAGCACTAACAACTTTTTACCAGCTTATGTTTTCTCCTGAAATTCACCTACACAATGTATTGTACCATTTTGATAAAGTTGTGCAAATGTCAGGGAGCACACCGTAAAGACATTTTATTTTCTCCCAACCTTTTAGGGCCATGACAAAAATCTATAAGGGGTGTTAAGTACTGACTAGAAAGAGAAAGCGCACATTAAAGAGAGTAGAAGGCTTCCTCATTAAAACAAAAAAGGCAATATAAAGCATAATAGTAGCTGTTAATTTCTAAAATGGGAGATGTTCCGCAATTTAGAAACCTTGTTCCTAAGCTCATATGTGCAAAATTTAACATCAGTTACTCAGTGGGGAAAGAAAGGCCCTTTGTACTTACCCTGGGTCTCTCTCTCTCTGCATGTTCCCACACTAGCAGATTCCAAGCAAATGGAAACCTTATCAATAAATATATTTGGAGCTACTGATACACAATCTCTTGTATTGGGAAACCCACTGAAAGAAATATTCTTACTAACACTATCCACGTTTATCTAGAAGCAAGACCCACAGACTTAAAATAGGACTGAGAAATAAGCCCCATTAATTTGCAAATTCCAGTTAACCAATTTTTTAATTTGCAGGGGAGAGGTAAACGTTTTCTAAGGGTGAATGCTACCATTAGCAGACAGAGTTGCCTGATAAAAGGCCCTGCATAAGCAGCGAGTTTTCTGCCACTTCCATCAGCTTTTCCCATCACTACAACATAATCACTACGTTAGCCACTCGATCCTGTCCAAGTTTATTAGTCCTACCAAGTTTAATGGAGCTTACTCCCAAAAGTAAGCGCGCATACGTCTTAAAGAAGTTTCCCATTCTGGAAACAAGGATGCAGGGACTTTCTCAGCAATATCTACAGAGAAGAGTAACGGGTGCAGGATAAAAGCTTCCATTAATCATATCACTGTTTCCTAAACTGCATAAGTCTGAATTTATTTCCTTTCATCCAGAGACACGCACCTGTCCAGAAAGGTGGGCATAAAAAAGCCCAATAAAAAACTTAATTTGCGTCATTTATAGCCAACAAAGTCTTTGCCAAGTCTTCGCAAAGCTAGTAACTGAAGCGAGGCGCGTTGCGCACGTTTCTTTCCTTAAGCGCGGTGCCCTCTTGCGCTCTCAGCCCTGGGGCATATTCTGCAAGGAATGCCTCCTCACCTGGGATGGAAGCTCCCTTCCGACGTCCCCCAAGAGCAAACCCTGAGACCGTAAAGCGACTTCAAGACTCACCACAATTAGGAATCCTGACCGCCAATCTCTCCTCCGCGCTCTCTCTCCACGGGAGGTGTTTGGAGCTGCGGCCGCTTCTTCCCTAGTGACTGGCGGACGGGCTCGAAGGAAAGGGAGTGATAAGCGGACCCTCCCTGCGAGCAACTCGACTGTTCGCACGCAATGTTGCTCTGCTGCTACGACGCACAGGAGACATTAGAGGGCGCACAAGACCCAACTTCTTTCATGACCTGCTTTCCAAGGGACGGAAAGTGGGAAGCGTGCGCTCACCGCAGGGAGCGGTCCTTCTTTGCCTTTAACTCTGAATATTTAGTACGCACATACACACGGCGCCTTCAAAGTCTCTAATCCTACAAACGCTTACTTGGAAGCAAGACCCATTAAAATCAATGTTATTTATTTCAAATATTTTATGCCACCCTTCAGTTAAAGAATTAAAGGCAGTAAGGAGCAGTAAAGGACAACAGTGAAAAACAATTGCAGAGGCTAGTAAAATATTTCAGAGGTTAAAAGCCTGGAAAAATGTCTTTGCCTGATGCCTAAAATTCAGCGTAGGCACCAAGTGAACTTCCCTGTGGGGAGCGAGCAGCGAGACCTTGACGAAGTCCTCTTCCCGCTCGGCAACTGCCTGACCTCTGGGGGCACCTAGAGGAATCAATGGGGCTGTACTTCTGAATAAGCAAACCCCCCACCCCCCAAAAAGCTTCCCGTGAGGAACCTTAATTACAGCAGGATCTGAAGCGGCCCGTGAGTGAGTGCATACCGAGGGAAGCAGCTCTTGGGGAAAACCCATGGGGCACTATTGGGTAGCAGCCATGTTGAAATAAGAATTGCGGCGTAGATTTCTTACACGCTTCTGTCTCCTGTAGCATCATTTAATGGCATTTTCAGACATAAATACTATGGAAACAATCCTTTCTCGTTTTTCAAACACAAACATATTGAGCAAATTCTAGAAAGTTTTGGGGTCGACCCCCACAAAGAGAGATTTTCTTTCGAAACGTTTGAGTGCCAAACAAGGATTGCCAACTCATTACTATGCTTGCCATATTTGTTTTTCTGACAGTGCTTGTGTGCCTCCGGATGACAAGTATAATTTCAGCCAGTAGAGTTTCCCAGCATGCCAGTGCAGTGTTGGGGGGGGGAGGATATCACTTCTGCAATTTCTACCAATCGTGCTAATCGTGTGTTAAAAGCAGGAGAATCCTGCCTGAATAAAAGTTTGTAAACCTGTTTTCAGTTATGCTTGAACCCCATAATTTATTCTGTTGGAAACTCAGAAGTACCAAGAGGATATTACATTTCCTTTTCGTTCCTATTTGTCTTCCTTATCAGGCTCCACCTTTGTCACAGTTTTTATTTGCAGGACTAGCTAGACTCCCACCACAAAAAACATCCAAACCAACCAAGTTGTTTCAGTTTTCAAGGGAGAAAGAATACCTTTAACACGAATACCTGCATTTTAACTGAGTGTATGTACACTGAAAAGGTACACAGAATACACACAACTAGCCAAGATTTCCTTCTTTATACCCCTCTTTTTCAACTCATTTGAAATCTGGTGTTGGAGGAGAGCTTTGCGGATACCATGGACTGCAAAAAAGACAAATATTGGGTGTTAGAAACCAGAACTGTCACTGGAAGCCAAAATTATGAAACTGAGATTATCATACTTTGGACACATCATGAGAAGACACGATTCACTAGAAAAGACAATAATGCTGGGAAAAACAGAAGGGAGTAGAAAAAGAGGAAGGCCAAAGAGTTGTTGGATTGATTCCATAAAGGAAGCCAAGGACCTGAACTTACAAGATCTGAACAGGGTGGTTCATGACAGATGCTCTTGGAGGTCACTGATTCATAGGGTCGCCATAATTTGTAGTCCACTTGAAGGCACATAACAACAAAACCCCTCTCTTATTTGTGTCTCATATGTAGTCAATTGTCAAACCCAGTTGTCCCCCCATAACACTGTTAAATCCAGTGCTTACAGAAAGATCCACCTGATCTTTCTGTAAGCATCTTGCCCTTACTTTAAAGCATGATCCTAAGCTTGTTTAGGATTGAAGTCCCATGGAGTTGATGGAATTTACTCTTTAGTAAATACGTTCAGGGATTGCAGCCATAGCTGACAAACAGTAGCCCATTGTAATAGCTGAGAATTAAGGGAATGCCTAATTTTTATAAGTGTGTGTGTACACGCATTGACTATTTTGGTTCTGATCTATAAATATTACGGAAAAAGAAAGCTTTAAAGATGTATTTTTCTACTGAGTGTGTGTTTGTGAGCTATGCCAAAACCATATCTATACTGAAATGTTGATAACATACAAATATATTTAATTAGATCAAAGCAGAGAGCATCAAACTAATCAGCCAATTTGTAGCCCTGGTATTACACATGCATTTTAGAAATCAGAATGATTAAAGAAAAAGAATCTCTAGTACAAGTATGTATGAATAATCAGAGGTACAGTTTATGTCAATATTATCTTTACATAACTTTCTTAGTCATACTTTCTGTGGGTAGGAGTGTCATGACCTCAGAGATAGGTTGTGACTTAGAAATGGGTACAACAAGTGAATCAGCTCAAGACAGGTGTCAGAGCTAGAATTAAGAATCCATCAACTGAGCAAACTGAAAGGAAAGACAGGATGATATTCAAAAGTCAAGTTAGGTCAGGTTATGGCAGTGATGGAAGTCAGGTATAGGGCAAGGAGGAAGATGGACAAGTACATGCACAACATTTAGAACCTGATTGCTGTGCCCAGAAACAGAGCAAGAAGAACAATGCCAGTGCTTAAAAGCAGGGCCAAGCACGTATAAAGAGGAGAAAGGGCTGTAGGTAAAAAAAGAGGAGGACTTAGCTCAGTGGTATAGGTCATCCTTTGCATGCAGAAATGCAATCCTTAGTATCTAAAAGCAGGAATGGGGAACCTGTGACCAATAAAAATAAAAATGACAATAGCAGAATAGGATTTCTCAGTAAGGAAACTTTCATTAATAACTCATGATTTATTAGAATCAATTATGTGCATATACATATCAGAAATCCTTCATTTTGATTATACATACAATAAACAAGGCACTAAAATGTACACCTAGTAATCATCTTATTATGAATTCTTTGCTTGCCTTTAGAGTCTTCTCTTGATGAAAAATAAATATTATTAAACAGATCCTGCATAAAAATTCCATCACGAAACTAAAGTTATATAATAAAATTCTGCTAATTCTGTAAATATATCTATATGAAGCACAGGGTCACAGTTCTGTAAACCAAATGGGGCCAAAATCCATATTTGGAAGTGGGGGCAGTATTTCAGTATTTTCCACAATGCAGCTTAGCAAGTTATTCTGCAAGAAGCAGAAACAGCTTTGGCACTAAATTAGAAGAGTTCCTAGATTTCTACATGCAGAGACATGTAGTAATCTCCCCACCTGCACTCTGAAGGGTCATATTCCCAGAAGGATTCTACATTAATTTGCTGAATAGGCAATCCTACCCAAGTTAGAACCATCTAGACTCAGCACCATAGAAAAAGTTAAGACAGCTTCGCTGACATTAACTTTCTCTCCCAAGTTTGGAACAGGAAGGTTAAATTTAGAAGGGCAAGATTCAAGCCACTTATTCCAAAAATATGTTTTCAGTGTCTTAAGAAGGAATGCCCAATAAGCAAAGAAGGGGACTGTTCTATTGGCCCACACAGACAAGCTATTTGGTCACCTGTGTCATCCTGCCAAGTGATAATAATTTTACTTCTTTTCAGAGGTGAGCCACAGGTTTACAAGGGCAGAGGAGGAAAGCAGTAGAGCACATATAGCTGTACACTGTATCTCTCTTGCTAGGTCAAATTGCATCTCACCTAGGAACAGCCTGCACCTTCTTGATTTTAAAAGGCTCATCACTTGAGAAGCACAGTAATAAACTGATTTTTACAATGAGCAAGAAGAAAAAAGGAAGGCTCAGGCTGTATTCAAAAAACAAGCCTGGACCACAGAACTCCTATCCAATTTGAGTATAGGAATTAACTATTTTCTATATACTTAAAAAATGTAATGGTGCTGTCAGCTTTAACGCAGTTTGCTTATGAGTATTCTACCTGATATCAGCAAGAATGCTTTGATTTACATGTTTCACAGCTGCAGCCTGCATTTCAGATTATGAACACCAGTAGTAACCATTAAGAGTGCACCAAATAGTATCTAACGGTAAAAGTGGGGCCTGTAACAAAATGCTGTCACACTGATCCCCCTAGAATGCTACAAGCTAAGGACTTTGGTCTCTTTAAAACAAAAGGGTTCCACAGCAACATTGGAATAGCATAAGCCGCAGTCTTTCTACTTCCCCTTCAAAAAAAAATTCCCCACCTATCTGGGGGTTACTCATCTGTGAATGCCCTACTGGAAACAACCTGCTTTATTTTTAGATAGAATTGTACCTTTTCAAATACCATATTAAGAAGGACTAATTTCATTTTTTGTAGATCACATCCAATAGACACCATAATACCTGCAGTTATGAAATTTTACAAATTTTATATATCACCAGTAAGTACCTTAGGTTTACATAATGCTTCCAATAGCACAATGATGTAGTACAAACTAATAAAAAGTAGTCCTAGGCATCAATGGTGGTGGTGATGACGACGATGATAAACTGTATGAGTTAATCTGCACTGTGGGAACATGCAACAGTGAAAGAGGACAGAATCCAATAGGCCTGGAGTGCCAGAAAAAATTGTTGAGTACCAAAAAATAGTTTCACTCTCATACCCCATCTTGTTTAGGGTACTAATGGAATGTTATTGGAATTTTGAAAATGCTGTAATCCATTTAATCTCTGAGGACACCAAGAGCTTTGGATGATAACACCTTTTTGAAGGCCACATACTCAGTGTTTCTGTATTTAGGCTGTGTTTTCTTGGGCACCTGAAAGGCACATACACCCACACAAATCCTGATTTGCAGATTTCACACATTGGTATTGCTACCTGAGAAAAGATGTAAGTATCTACAGGAGGGAACCAACTAGATGGAACAATGCAGAGAACAACTCAGTAGTAAACTTCATGAACCTCTTGGCACAGGAAAACCTGCACTGGTAATGCTTCTTTTAATATATACCTGTGCCCACCATACCCTATCTACATTCACCCTGCAGCTATGAAATCATGGTAGACTTGACACAAACACTGGCAAAGAATCCAGCACTTAAATACTCTTCAGTATATCATATGTTTCCCAGTCTTTACAATATAGAATTCCACTATTCTCAGACTCTTGTTATTTTATTCCTGCTATCTGATCTGGAAATCACAGTTTACATGCTTATGCTACATTGCCTTCCACAATACCACCATGACTGGCAAATCTTGGCCCACCCATAGTTAGAAGGTGGGTGCTGGAGCTTGTCATTTATGGTCATCTTTGTCTGGCATTACCAATTTCCATTTAAAACAAGCATGTACTGTATACCTAGGGCATACTGTTGAAATACAACACATTATAGAAACTCACACAGGCAAGACAGACATTAGGAAGGGGTAGTAAGACTCAACAAATGGCTATTTAGATGCCTTTTCAGTTGTTTAAGGTTGTTTTCTATTTGTCCTTACCAAAACTTGACATTTTAAACAAAATTAGTGATACCCAGTGGTAGAAAATAAGATAAAATGTGAACGGAAAGTGTTAAATATTAAGATCATTCATTAATATGGTATATAAACATTCCTGCATGCCTGAAAAATGTGACCCATCAAGCCAAATGCAACTTATCTGTGGCTAACAAAACTCCTGTTTTTGCTGCTTACCTGGAACTACAGAAATTGGGGCTTGTCAAATAGAGGCCACAATACCTGCCTAATCATTGCATTCAGGTTGGTGGGTCACAAGTTCTACCGATCTTAGCTGCGATCTACCATGATGTTAAGTAGCCTGAAATATACATGGAATTAAAAGCAAAATTATATGGATTATTTTTATTTATTTATTTTATTTAATTTATATACCGCCCTAAGCCGAAATCAATTGAAAATCAATGTGCGAAGAGTCACCTTGAGAAGTTCACAAGGATGCACATTTAACAATGATCTAACTGTAATTTTATTAGGATACTTAAAGAATGTTCCAACCAAATCACAAAGAGAACCAATTTTTAAATTTGCTAACCTCTTTCAGATTTATCATAGCTCAGAATTATAAATTGAAATAATTATAAATTGAAAATTAATTATAAATTATAAATTGAAAGCCCTCCCATACATTACAAAATGGTTAATTAAAAGAATATATGGTGCAGTTCTATACTACTCAGAACTAAGTCCCTTACTGTGTAGTCCTATACACCTGTTCAGAATTTTAGTTCCATTACTGAGAATTAAATTCCAAGTGAGTGGGCATAGGATTGCACCATAAGAGGGTGTTTGTCTCACTGTAGGTGAAACAGTACCTTTTCATACCTCATGACAAACTACTTTTAAAACTCAGAGGATTTTAAAAAGCAGCTAGTGATATGGCATAGAGCCCTGGTGCTTTAAAAAGAAAAATCCTACAGGATATGCCCAAACCCTTAGGGGTCATTAGATAATTCTTTGATTCCTGGCCTTACAGTAGGCTTAGATGTAGTAGACGAGACTACCAATCTTTTTGGACCAATGGACACATTTGGAAATTTGAGAAAGTGCCATGGGTACCAGTCATATAATGGCTGCTGTGGCGAGTGGCATAACACAAAATGGCCAAAGCTAAATTAAGAGCAGTAAAAGAGAGAGTAAAAATGGTGTGAGAGCCCTTGCCCCAATCAGTGGGAAATACTACCTACCTTGACACCACTGCATTTACTCATAGAGAAGTTCTCTGCAGCTTTCTTTTGTAGAGAATGGAAGGGTGTCTAATTCTAGCATGCAGTGGACATTTTTATGGGGCTGTGTTCAAAGTAGGAGAGGCTGAACTAGTGCACACAGGAACTGAGTAGGAAGAACTAACAGTTTCTTGTGCACTGTGGATTTTTAAGGGGGTATTTACTGAGACAGTTCACAGGCTCCACAGAAGGTACTGGTGGGCATACTGGTGCCTGTGGGCACGGCATTGGCAACCCCTTAAAACCCAACAAGATTAAAATTTACAATCAGGAGACTTCAGTCCCATCCAATAAGAATAATGGGCAACAATCACCTAAAAATATGTGCACTTAATTGTGATTAACAAAACAGGTTTTTATTTATGACATCTTTATGGTCTGGACAAATGGTAAAAAGGGTTTAGAACAATTTAAAAATTATGTCAACATCCATCTATTAAGTTTACATGTAATCCACACATCCCTTTTCTTGATATCCTTCTCACTATTGAAAACAACAAAATAGCTCCTGATCTCTACAGCAAACCCACTGATGCCCACACCTGGAAATCCTGTCATCCACAACATATAAAGAAAAACATTTTGTATAGCTTAGCTCTGACAATCAAACTTATTTGCAACAATGAGGATAAATATCAGAAAAGAATCAGTGAACAAAGAACACCTTCTGAGAGGATATCCTCCACGTATTATTGAATGCAACATCCACTGAGCCTCCATTCTGTCCAGAGAAAACCTCCTCCATCATAATGAGGTGTCAAAAAACAAAGGATTCCATTTGTGGTAGATTTCCATCCAGCATCTCCTAACTATCACCGAGCAATCAGGGAGAGCTACCCATTGCTGGCAAACTCTGAACATCTTACTAGAGCCATCAGCAGGCCTCCTGTTATAGCATTTCGCCAGCCTCCTAATTTGCACAGACTGTTAGTGAGAGCTGTGCTGAAGCCACCTATCAGCAATCCTGGGTCTCATCCATGTCACTCCAAACGCTGCATCACCTGTGTGTACCTCAGGGAGACAGCTACTTTCAAAAGCACCAGGACAGGTAGGACATATTACATCAAACAGAACATCACCTGTAGGTCCTGTAATATAATTTATGTCATTGAATGCAAAAGACCAGGATGTCATATCCAATACATAGGAAAAACTACAACTGACCTACACAAACACTTCACAAACCACAAATCAGCAATCTTGGGGGGGGGGGGAAGTGGAGCTTTAAGATCAATAACCAAAAAACAAAGATGTTGGTGAAGAATTTATCTTTAAGGGATCAAAAAGAGTTAATGGAAAAGACAGATTTTAAAATAGAAGAAAAGGTGAAATATTTAGGTATTATTATGACAAATAAAAATTCAAAGTTGTTTCATAATAATTATAAAAAATTATGGACAGAGATTAAGAAAGATTTGTTAAAATGGGATAAATTACAGTTGTCATTAATAGGTAGAATATCTGTAATAAAAATGAATGTATTGCCGAGAATGATGTTTCTATTTCAAACAATACCTGTCATATCCTCTAATTTACCTTTTAAACAATGGCAAAAAGATATTTCTAAATTTGTTTGGCAGGGGAAAAAACCAAGAGTTAAATTTAAATTATTACAAGACGCCAAAGAAAGAGGAGGACTGGGATTACCGAATTTGAGACTTTATTTTGCTGCTTGTTGCTTAGTCTGGATAAAGGAATGGATTGTATTGAGGAACAAAAGATTATTGTATTTGGAGGGCCACAACCTGAAGTGGGGATGGCATGGTTATCTATGGTATGATAAAGTAAAATTTAATGTGGATTTTAATAATCATTTTATAAGACGTCCTTTGTTGAAAATATGGAATAAATACAAAACAAGGTTTTTTTTGAAAATACCACTATGTGTTTCAAGTCAAGAAGCATTTTATAGAAGAGAAGTGGCTGGAAAAGAGAAATGGTTAACTTACCAAGAACTATTAGAAAATGTGCATGGAGAATATATAATGAAAGAGAGAGAACAACTAATAAAGGAAGGATATAGTTCTCAATGGTTTGCCTATTTACAATTGTTAGAAAGATACAAATTGGATAAGAAAATGTATGGGTTTGAAATAATTAAATCTGATTTTGAAATAGGTTTGTGTACAAATGATGAATGTGTAATTGCAAAAATGTATGAATTTTTATTGAAAATGGACATGGAAGAAGAACAAGTAAAAGAATGTATGGTCAAGTGGGCAAAAATTTTTGGTTATAATATACAAATGGATCAATGGGAAAATATGTGGAAAAAAGGTTTGAAATTTACATTATGCTATAATCTTAAAGAAAATTTTTATAAAATGTATCGTTGGTACATGACTCCAGAAAAGTTGTCAAAAATGTATAGTAATGTTTCTAATGTATGTTGGAAATGTAAACAACAAGAAGGATCTTTTTATCATATGTGGTGGTCGTGTAAACAGGCAAAATTATTTTGGGCACAGATATGTAGGATGATGCAAAAAATCTTAAAGATAAATATTTAGTCAAAGCCAGAATTTTTTTTATTGGGTTTTATGGATAAACAAAAGGAAAATAAATATGGAAGAATAATATTATATATGATTACGGCAGCAAGATTATTATATGCACAAAAGTGGAAAATGGAATCAATACCAACAATGGAAGAATGGCTATTGAAATTAATGGATTTAGTTGAGATGGACAAATTGACATGTTTACTTAGAGAAAAATCGACAGATACATTTCTTAAGGAATGGAAGCCTCTCTTAGACTTTTTGTTGAAAGATAAAAATGAAATGATGATAATGGGATTTGACGATTAATTAAGATAGACTATGGAAAAAAGTGAATTTCGTATGTTTTAGGAGACAGGTTTGATATATATTATATACTTATAGCTGATCTGTAACAAATCGGAAGTCAAGTTCTTTTTTTATTTTTTTTATTTTTGTTGTATTGTTTTTGTTTGATTTTGTTTGTGTTTGTTTTATGAAAATTTGAATAATAAAAATTATTACCAAAAAAAAAAAAAAAGGGGGAGCAACCAGTTACAAAACATTTAAGTACTGAGGGCTACAGCCAGTTGGACTTTTCTGTAACACCTATAGAGATGCCAACAGATCCAGCAGCACTGATTGAGAGGGAGAACTTTTGGATATATTCTCTGGACACATTGGCACCACATGGCCTGAACCTGGAGGACAGTACCAGCACTACTTAGCTTCTGCAAATGAAGCATTCTGAGTATTCCATCCTCAAAGCTCTATAACTGCCACCTTGGTAACAGCATTTGTATGTTGGCAGCTGATGAACGTTTTGTTAATATAATAAAAACCTCTGTTTTGTTAATCACAATTATGTGTATATGTATATATATATATACATGTAACACATACACACTTCAATCTCATCTACTCATCCAATAATGGACAATCATGTAGAAAGTTGTTTTACAAGAACAGAAAATTATCAGAAAAGACAAAAGCCACTTGCTTGCTCTATTAGCAACCAGAACCAGACAAATGTACTGTTAAACTGATAGCAACATCACACAACCCTTTGGAAAAGGAATATTGAAACTAGGCAATGAGCAGTGGAGATAATGATTTGTTGAGCAGAAATGGAAGTTCATTAAGTTTTAGTTGAACTAGTATTTTGTTCTTTTGTAGGTAGACAACAGCAAAGGCTTGTATTGCATGAAAGAGGAACGTTCCCTTTGTTCAATTAATCAGGGCTGTATTTACAATTCAGCACATGTGGAGGAAAGTAACAAAATTTGGTATTGGACAAAAAGTTCAGAATCCTGAAAATCTCAGTATCCTTTAAAAAATGTTTTTAGCCCTTATCGCTGAAAATATAACTTTATAGCATGTGAAAAATGCATGGTGAAGTTTCTAAAACCAGAGGGCAATTCAATAGAAGCATTGGGGGGCAGGTAGTAGAACTTGTGCTGTGCCACAGCTCATTCCTCCTCCCCCTGATTAGCCAAAACAAAATAAACTGTGCATACTAAAGGAATATAAGGCATAATTCATATATCTCATAAAATTCAGATTTTCTTGATGGAGAATCTGAATTACTCTAAGCACTTAAAAAAATTGTGGTCAGAATACATACAGCTCTATATCCAATATACCAGGAACCTACCCCAGTAATTTAGACAAAAGCAAACTAGATACAATGCCAAGTCCTTCATATCACTTAAATAATAATATAAATGGAGAGAAAATTCCTAGGAGAGAATTGTAATGATAGAGTTGTCCCCCACTTCAGCGCCGAGCCTGTGGGGTAGGCTAGTAGCCCTGGGGATGCTGTCCTAGACCTTTCTCTATGCTGCCACTTATGGGTCACTTAGGGATTCCCAGTCTCACAGCCTTACAGTGGTCTTCTCAAAAATAGGTAAACAGCTGAATTCCAAGTATCCTGTCATTACAAGGATATTTAAAATAAATTTCTTAAAGGGCAACAGAAGTCAGAAGAGGAATAAAAAAAAAACCCAACAAAAGTGGTATTTTAAAAGTACAGAGTTTAGAATGTGGAAGAAATTGAGCATCTGAAATTGGCACCAAAACTGCATTGCAGCTTGCGTTCTTCCTACAAACAAAAATTAGATACAGGGCAAGCAGTAGAATAAAACTCCACTCTGAACTGTTGAGAAACTCAGGCTCAGCAAAAAGGAGCACATTGCCTATTGACATCCAGATAAAATTTGTGCAGTGCAGTAAAACCTACTATTTTACTGAATTCATAAGCCGCTACTTTCAGTTATCTGTTGGAAAAGAAGTATTACTAACTATCTAACAAATGAAAATTCTGTGCTTTTGTAATAACCTATTAGGTTAAACCAGGGGTTTCCAAACTGTGGTCTGCAAGATTCATCCAGTTGGTTTGCACCATGTCTGTGGATTTGTAGTTGAAGACAGGAGACGGCATACCCATTGCATTTGTACATACTGATTTTTAACTGCATTTTAATTGGTTCTTTTATTTCTTATATTGTATTTTATTGTATTACAATTTGAATTCTATAGAATATATAAGCAATAAAAGAAGCAATACAAATGCATTTAAAAATCATACAGCATCCAGTACAGTGCATTAAAATTGCAAAACAGGCAGAAAAATCATCCAGTGGTCCGCCAAACCCTCAGCAATTTTCAAGTGGTCCATGGGGGGGAAAGTGTGGGAACCACTGCATTTAATTGTCTGGGGGTTGGAAGAAAAGTTTTCATGAGTTAATTTCAGAAGTTACAAAAGCAGCACACTTGGGTTCGGGTAGTACAGAATTCAAAATTAAGGAAAGGATTTAATGAAGCCATAATTTAGGAAGATTTTCACAGAAAGGTTCAAAGAATGGGATTTGGTAAACAGATTTTCCATAATAAAATATGCAAACACATGCTAACTTTCTCTTTTCTTCCGGAGAGCTAAATTCACTTGTGAGTTTTGATGCTCTCCACATAGCTTCAAGCTATCAACTAGAATTAAATGGTCTACCTCACAAGACTGTTTTAAGAACAGATATAAGTATGTAGCACAGTATCTGGTGCTAAATATCAGAGCAGCTACAACTAATACCTGGAAGACCAGACACATCCATGTGTATAGGGAGAGGAGAGGAGGCTTGCAACTCTCCTGTGCCCTATGTTTACATTCCCTGAAACAGTGCAGAAATGAGAGCATTGCAGCTTCTCCCATCTGATTCTTTCATGGTGAACCTGTCTCCAGCCTTTTGTCCCACTTTTCGGAAGAGGTGGGAAAGGAGGGCAGACAATATGGCCAAGGGAAGAAGAGATGGGAAAAATTTCTCATTGCAACGAGGAATTTAAATAAAGCATAAATATTTGGTTTTGTACCTGGCGGGCCTCAAGAATAAGAATTTAAAGCACATTTAAATGTGAAATGATGGCAACAATGTCACTGTAGTATATTTGTCTTAAAAGCTGATATTCTAGTCATGCTAAAAAAAATTGATGTAACCCATTTAATTGTACGTACCTAGGGCAGACATAGGGTTTTCATGGTAAGAGGTATTCAGAGGTGGTTTACCATTGCCTTCCTCTGAGTTTGGATGCATTTTTAGTCTGGTGTCTCAGCTTAGAGTATCCAAAATGCAACACGAGATAGTGCTGGAAGATGAGACCCCCAGGTTAGATCGCACTCAGCAAGCTACTGGAGAAGAATAACGGACAAGTATGAGTAGCACTGTGACTAATGACACCACTGGGTCAAAGCAGAATGGAAGCCCAGAGGCTGATGTGCACAGATGCAAAAGGAGAGCCCGGAGTTGTATGATGTACATGGAATGTGAGAAGCATGAACCAGGGAAAGTTAGAAATTGTCAAGCAAGAAATGGAATGTCTCAACATTACATTACAATATTTGGCGTGAATGAATTAAAATGGATGGGAATGGGGCAATCAGGCAACTACAAAATAGTTTATGCAGGAAATGAGAAATTAAGAAGAAATGGGGTTGCTTTAATAGTGAAAAGTGATGTAGCAAAAGCGATTAGGAGCTACAACGCATGGTCTGAGCGAGTGATATCAATGAGATTAAACGGGAAACCTATAAACATAATCATCATCCAAGTCTGCGCTCCAACAGCAAACACAGAGGAAGAGGAATTGGAGAGATTTTTCACAGAAGTACAGGAAGAAATTGATCACACACCAAAACAAGATGTGCTGATAATCATGGGGGACTGGAATGCAAAAGTAAGGAACAGAAAAGAACTAGAAATTGTGGAGAAATGGGGCTTAAAAGATACAAATGAAGCAAGGGAATGACTTATTGAATTCTGTGAAGTTAATAAATTTTTTTTTGCAAACATATTTTTTGAACAACTAAAAAGACTGTACAAGTGGACATCATCAAATGGTCAATATAGGCATCAATACTTTCAGTACGTTCCATACGTTCTGTGAAAACAAGACCAGGGGCAGACTGCGGTATAGATCATGAACTAACTGGTAATATCACGCAGCCCAACTCAAACGCTCACAAATTTTACTCTGAATGTTTCATAACGTTTTAGCCTGCTGCCATACCGCATTTAGATATTTTGTATCCCCATTTTTATAGTATAACATACTATCTTATCTATGTACTACATATATTCTTTTACTCATGTATCTATATCCTTTGTATGGGTCTATGACCGCAATAAATTTTTATGTTATGTTATGTTATGAACTGGTAATATCGAAAATCAGAGTAAAGCTAAAGAAGAACAAAGTGATCATAATGCCAAAATACAATTTAAATAACATCCCAGAAGAATATAAAGATAAAATAAGAAACAGATTTGAGGCTTTAAACTTAGTTGAGAGAACCAGAACATTCACAAGCTGAATATGAGCCAGCAGTGTGATGTGGCTGCAAAAAAGGTAAATGCTATATTAGGTGGCATTAACAGAAGTATAGTTTCTAAATCGTGTGAAGTATTAGTTCCCCTCTATTCAATCACTGCCTCTCAGCCTCAGAGGGAGGCAATGGTAAACCTCCTCTGAATACCGCTTACCATGAAAACCCTATTCGTAGGGTCACCATAAGTCAAAATCGACTTGAAGGTAGTGAATTTCCATTTTTTTCCCATTCAGAACTGGTTAGGCCTCATCTTGAATACTGCATCCAATTCTGGTCTCCACACTTCAAGAAAGATGCAGACAAACTGGAACGGGTTCAGAGGAGGGCAACAAGGGTGATCAGGGGACTGGAAACCAAGCCCTATGAGAGACTGAAAGAACTGGGCATGTTTAGCCTGGAGAAGAGAAGACTGAGGGGAGATATGATAGCACTCTTCAAGTACATGAAAGGTTGTCACACAGAGGAGGGCCAGGATCACTTCTCGATCATCCCAGAGTGCAGGACACAGAATAATGGGCTCAAGCTGCAGCAAGCCAGATTTCGACTGGACATCAGGAAAAACCTCCTAACAGAGCCATATGACAATGGAACCAATTACCTAGAGAAGTGGTGGGCTTTCCGACACTGGAGACCATCAAGAGGCAACTGAACAGCCATGTGTCGGGAATGCTTTGATTTGGATTCCTGCATTGAGCAGGGGGTTGGACTTGATGGCCTTATAGGCCCCTTCCAACTCCAAGAATGCGAGGTGAAAGCTGCTCTTAAAATACTTGGAAGAAACAAAGCACCAGGAACAGATGGCATACGAAGAGTTGCTACAAGTTACTGACATTCTATGATAACAAGTATGGATTGAAATGAGAGACATTATCAGGGAAAAATGCAAAAAGACAACACCTCTAGGTAAAAACAGAGAAATGCCTCAATGGATGACTGACAAAACTCTTAAAATGGTTAAAAAAAAGAAGGAAAGCAAAAACAAAAGGAGATAGAAATATGGTCAGAACACTAAATGCAGTAATACAGCTAGTAGGACGCAGGGACAAAGAGAACTATTACAATAATTACTGTATAGAAATAGAAGAGGACAACAAAAAAGGTAGAACAAGAGCCCTAGTCCAAAAGATTAGAGAAATGAAAGGGAAATTTAAACCAAGAATAGGGATGTTGAATAATCAGTAGGGGAATACACTGACTGACCGAGATGAAATAAAAGGAAAATGGAAGCAATACACTAAATAACTATATAAAAGAGATACAAGGATGAGATTCATTCACAGAGGAAATGTATGATGAAGAACCAGAAATTTTAGAATGCGAGGAGAAAGCTGCTCTTAAAATACTTGGAAGAAACAAAGCACCAAGAACAGATGACATACGAAGAGTTGCTACAAGTTACTGACACTGAATCTGTCCAAATTTTTACAAAAAATTATCAACAAATATGGAAAACTGAACAATGGCCTATAGACTGGAAGCGTTCAATATATATCCCAATTCCAAAGAAAAGGGGATCCCAGGGAATGCAGCAGTTTTTTCCAACTATTGCCTTAATATCCCATGCAAGTAAAGTAATGCTCAAGATTCTACAACCAAGGCTTTTACCACATATGGAGTGAGAAATGCTAGATGTCCAAGCTGGATTTAGAAAAGGAAGAGGTAACAATCATATCGCAAACATACATTGGATAATGGAACGGAGCAAGCAATTTCAGAAGAAAATCACCCTGTGCTTCATAGATTACAGCAAAGACTTTGATTGTGTAGATCATGAAAAACTATGCTTTAAAAGAAATGGGGGTGCCACAGCATCTGATTGTTCTGATGCGCAACCTGTACTCTGGACAAGAGGCTACTGTAAGGACAGAATATAGAGAAACTAATTGGTTCCCAATCTGAAGGGGTGTGAGACAGGGGTGTATTTTATCACCCTATTTGTTTAATCTATTTGTAGAACATATCATATGGAAAGTGAGATTGGACCAAGATGGAGGTGTGAAAATTGGAGGGGAGAATATCAATAATTTAAGATATTCAGACGATACTATACTGCTAGCAGAAACCAGTAATGATTTGAAACGAATGCTGTTGAAACTTAAAGAGGAAAGCACAAAAGCAGGACTACAGCTGAATGTCAAGAAGACTAAAGTAATGACAAAAGATTTGTGTAACTTTAAAGTTGTCAGTGAGGACAATGAACCTGTCAACGATTATCAGTACCTTGAGGTATTGAGATTAGAAGAAGGCTGGGAATGGGGAGGGCAGCTATGGGAAAATTAGAAAAGGTCCTCAAATACAAAGATGTATCACCGAACACTAAAGTCAGGATCATTCAGACCATGGTATTCCTGATCTCTATGTATGGATGTGAAAGTTGGACAGTGAAAAAAGTGGATAAGAGAAAAATCAATTTATTTGAATTGTGGTGTTGAAGGAGAGCTTTGTGCATACAATGAACCATGAAAACGACATAATTGGGTGTTCGAACAATTTAAACCAGAACTATCATTAGAAGCTAAAATGGTGAAACTGAGGTTATCATACTTTGGACACATAATGAGAAGAACATGATTCACTAGAAAAGACAACAATGCTGGGGAAAACAGAAGGGAGTAGAAAAAGAGGAAGGCCAAACAACAGATGGGTTGATTCCATAAAGGAAGCCACAGACCTGAACTTACAAGATCCGAACAGGGTAGTTTGTCACAGATGCTATTGGAGATCACTGATTCATAGGGTTGCCATAAGTTGTAATCGACTTGAAGGCACACAACAATAACAGGGTAGGCATGGGAAGCATCCAGCCCATGGGCCTTACTAGGCCTGGCACAGATCCCAATTTAGCCCATGAGGTCATTTCCCAAAGACCATGCCCATCACCTGAGATCATATATCAGATATGAGGCAGGTACAGACATGGCTGCCAATGAACAATTGGGAGACTTAGTGTGCTGCCAGTTGTGCATTGGCAAGGGAGGCTTGCTATCATAACTGATCAACTGATTGGTGGCGACAGCAAGCCAACACTGATCAGCTGCACTACTGATTTCCCCCTGGGAAACTCCATAGCCAGCCTATCTCAGCAGAAAGCGGAAGTTGAAATCAGTGCCGATCAGCTGACTGGTAGTAAATTTTAACCCCTACCTGTCTGGGATTGGATTTTCCTTTGTAGTATGACTACAAAAGAAAAATAGGTCACCTGACATCATAGTGACAGCAAGTGATCAACATGTGAGCAGACCCCCCCACCTGTCAAAATGGCCTGGTGAGAATCAGAAAATTCAGGATCTGGCCTGCTGGCGAAATTCACTGCCCCATCCTGACCTAGGATGTCCAGATGCAAGGGTTGCTATCTCTATCCTATATAAATGTCCACATTTGTGATCCTGGTCTTACAAGTATTACTTGTGTGAGAATTTGGGCAGATGCAACTTGCCCTGCAGAGGTAAGAATGCAGGCTCCTGCTGATATTCACTGAACAGGGCCCCCATTTTTATTTGGACCAGATAACCCTATAATGTACTAAAGACATTCAAATGAGTAGGCAAATGAAAAGTAGCCTAATATTTCCCCTAAAACCCATCTTAAAAAAGAGCTTGCAGTTTCCTGAGGCTTGAGGCTGCGACTGCTCCCTTGTTTTCTATTGGATTATGCACCGCTTATTTTGTGTTTGGATTCCATATTTAAACTCTACATATTGACTTTGTAGCTGTGGTTCACCATACTTTTTTATGTGTGTCTAGCTAAAAGCATCTACTGAATACAATCTGAAAACATGCATTAACTTACATGATTGTTTCTTTGGAAAAAAAGTAAAATATTAAGTTATAAACTCAATTAAGAGCCACAAAATTTTCAAGTCTAAGCTCTGCATTCTGTCCCCAGTTGTCTTTTCATTTTCTTTTCCCATCCTTCTGATGTGCTTTCTTTTACCTGGAAATCCATCAACTGTGATCCAGAGTACAATTTATAAATGTATTAGATGTTTAACAAAATATCTTAAAACAGTTTTAACATATTTGAAAGGAGCTCTTCATTGATAAGTGGCATGAAAAGATACTTTACTGAAACACACCTTACCAAAGGTGCTAGAATGAATGCCTCTTTGCACCCAGTCTTATTTTAAGCATTTCCACTATAGTGAATGGAATATAGTAGAAAAGACCTGCAGTGACTCAGTTGCTTGAAGCTTGGTTGGTTAGAGAGGAGTGAGGTAGAGGAAAGTCTGTCTGTTGGTATGTAAAGCAGGCGTAGGGAATGCTTGGCCCTCCAAATATTGGTGAACTACAACTCCCATCATCCCTGGTCACTGGCTATGCTTGCTAGGGCTAATGGGAGTTGTAGTTCAGCAATGTTTGAAAAGCCATGGTTCCCTACTCTTGATGTAAAGGATGTGTTCCTATGAATAGTGAATCTTGAGCTTGGTATTTCAGCACACCATCCTATCAGGGCACAGAGAAAGTATTTATGCTAATTCTAATTCTGCACAGTGTGTATGTGTAATACCATAAACCATGATAACCCCCTCTAAGTTAATTCAGAGTAATTGATACTACCTTACTTTGAACTTACAATTACACCCCATTTAAAATCCCTACTCTACACACCACCATGCACTGGAAGACCGGAGGGGAAAGTCTTACTCTTTTGTAGCCAGATAGGAGATGAAAATAATGACTAAAGAAGGTTGGGGTGGTTCATCAACATTAAGTGACAGGTTTGTACCCTTAGAAATTAACTATGCCTCCCTATTCTTTATTGATAACCTTTTGTTACTGTATATATAAAAAAGGGAGGGGGCAGCTCTAATCTGCTAGTTTTGCAATAGATTTGACAGCATTCTTAACTAGCTCCAGGTCTCTGTGTTAGTAGCAGCACAAGGACTGAAAAGATTCACCTAGAAATCCACAAAAGGCAATCAGCATAGCAAGTTGCCCCCATTTTGGAAAAAAACCCCTAATACCACCATCTACATATGAAATTATGGAAATCCATGGTTACTGCTTCATTAAAATGGGAATACTCTTGCTTCTCTTTTGTTACTTACTTAGAAGGGGGGTTTCTCTCTTTTCTTTGCCACTGATCTGTATACCAACAGAGGTGAAAGCTCTTCAAGAGCTGCATCACACATGTGGTGGTAAACATGTATGTGCCAGTTATGTGTTCAACAAGCCACAGCCAATCCCAGCTTCATGGCACGTATATTTGCATTTGCCATGTGCACTTCATTACACTTTTGCACAGAGTCTTACATGTAAAAATGACGTATTAAATAGTCCCAAATTACACAGTAATCTGCACTTTAACCTTCTACATTTGGTTTGTGCTTATTACCTTACTGGCTGACTTCAGATCTCTGGCTCCTGTGGACTGGGACTAAAAGACATGTGCAGTATGACAAGGGCACTTGAGTTATGTAACAAGACCTGACTTGTGCATGATGGCTCTGTACTGACATGAAGAGAAGCCAAGCAAGCTGAATTGAACCAAACTAGCAGGCCTTGTGCCAATTATCACACTCAAGCTGTAACCCTATGTGCACTTACTTTAGAGTACACTTGCACAGGATCAGATTGCAAAACACACACAATGGCAATTCTCTTGATGTCTTTCTCTGATGCAGAAAAGTAGGCAGAAATATGAAATTTTCCCCTGAATTCTGTAGCTAGGCCAAGCTCTACAGTGCAAATTGAGGGCAATGGATTAATGGTCCGGCAGGAGAGAAGTGTGTGTGGGATTTTTCTTGTGGCCAGGAACCCATTCAAACAATTGTTTGAAATCTTTAAATTTCCTCTCCTTATGCAGCAACTGCTATGATACTGCCTTTTCTCTAACTTCTAATAACAAACGGAAAACATATGTCCTCTTGCTGAGTGATACAACTGCTAGTAGCCCTATTGCAACAAACAATCATAGAGATTAATTCAGTCTTCCTGCTTCTTGGAAACAAATTGAAATTTCAGTCTCAAAAGTATATAAAATGCCCAATTATATATCTGCTGTAAGAATTTCCTAGACTAAAAGTGTGCACTGGAGAAGAGGCCAATTGACTGTGAAATAGGGCTTGCCATGTGTATAAGGTTGTAACTCCATTTATACTCAACCGAAATGAAGTGATTGGCGTTTTAGAAATTAGACACGTTAAAAAATTAGACACCACATTTTTCTTAGCTCTCCCTTAATGTTTGTTCACAGCCAATCGAGTAACACAAATCTTGATTCATTTAACTGCTCTTTGTTCTCGTCTAATGAGTCAGTAACTTCAGTCTAATTTATTGGTGGCTGCTGAATTCTCTAGGGTGAATTAGGGAATGGTCTGTTAAAAGATGAGACCGGCCATTCTTTTGTAACAGTTTGAAGTTTCCTCTCCCAGTACATTTTTTTTTTGTTGAGCACCTCCATCTTGATTCTGTGTTCCTCTTCAGCCATCTCACATTCCCTCTCTATCTGTTGAATCTTTGCCACATGCACTTCATTCATTTGGATCAACTGCAGCTGCAAGATAGACATTTGCTGATGGTGTTCTTCTTCATGCATCTTTTTAAGATCACTTTCTTGGGCAGTCTTGCTTCTAAAATTTTTATTGCCTGTTATTCTGACTGCTGAACAGGAGGGCTCTGACTGTGAGGTTCCTTCGCATACCTGGAAATGTACAAGCTCTTTCTCTTCATCACACAGTTCTCTGTTTATAACCGTGAAAGGTTCTGGGGAAAGAAAAGAAAATACATGACAATTACAAGAAGTGATCTTCATTTTTTCCAATCCAAAGCCAGAGTGGTGCAGTGGATACAATACTAAACCTATGCCTGGAAGACTTGGAGCCCCATGTTCACTCAGTTATAAATTACTGGATACCCTTGGAAAATTCATTATTACTCAGAGTGGCTGTTGCAAGAATATACTGGGATAACCTGATGGGCACCATCGATGTTCTTGTAGGAAGAATGGGATGTCAATGTGATTTTAAAAAATGACATTTAATTACTGCACAACCAAATGTACACCATTTGCACAATGAAGCAGATTCATGATTCCACCGGCAGAGCTTGGAAAAGTTACTTTTTTGGACTACAACTCCCATCAGCCCCAGCCAGCATGGCCACTGGATTGGGCTGATGGGAGTTGTAGTTCAAAAAAGTAACTTTTCCAAGCTCTGTCCACCGGACAACACTATTGCCCATATTGCAATAGCATGAAACTAGAAGCACTGTCATTATAGAAGAGGATAGGGTTTTCAGAGTTGAAGGTGATCTGAAACAGTGCTCGAGGACTGTACACATATCTCACTTCCACTCTGGTATGCAGGTATGGGTAAAACCTGTTTGGCAAGAGGCAAAGATGGGGAAAAAGAAATTCAATCCTCTTAAAACTATATAGTTTGCTTTTGTCTTTAAGGCTTTTCTCTTAGGGTAGTTATGTAGGGGTCCACAAATTTGGCTGGCTGACACCATGGTGAACTTTGGAGGGGCTTGGAGCACCTTCAAGCCACAGCAGGTTTGATATGATCTTCCGCCTTCCTCAGAGGGCTAGAGGTTGTCTGTATCACATACACTTTGGAGACACTCAAGCATGGAAGTATCCTCTGCCTTATCCTTGGAACTGCAAGCTCTCCACTTCCATTGGTACAGCCTCCAGGAATGTAGGAACAGATTGCAATAGAGCTCTGGTGACTTTTTAAACACCAGAATAATGACATCACTGCCCAGAGTACCTATTTGCTCGTTTAATTGAGTTCAGCTGCTCCAGACCATCTTAAGCAGCCCACCTTAGGAAAGAGGGAAAAGTTTACTGTCTGTGTGGGTGTAGACTAGAGAATGGAGCATCCTTGAGGATGCAAATACTGTTTTTGTGTGCACAGCTTTGCAAAATGCTTCTCAGTTTGCAAGAAGGGAGAGGTAAATCAAAATTACGAGGGAAGAAGAGAGAAAGGTGGTTGAAAAGTGTCTTTCAAGCAAGCACATAACTACACTGAGGGAGTGAACTAAGAGTGTAGGGAAGAGATCTTTTGCTGATCATATTTATTGCAACATTGCTGGAGGAAAGCCAAAGCAACACAGATTTTGGGGGTAAGAAACAGACAAAAAACATGGGGTTTGGTTTTACTGAGAAGAGTAAGATTTGATCAGAGAAGAAATTGAGCTGAGGTTATCTTTGCTCTCCACTTACTTTCTTTGCTCTGAAACTTCAGATCTGAATTCATTATTGAACTAATGCTGATATTAGAAATCTCTGAATATAAAACTTGTAATTCTCACAACTAGGTAGATCTTATTCCACCAAAAGCATTGGTGGAAGGGGAGTACACATAGGAAACAATGGGATGGCCAGGACTCCTGGGCTATACCTCTTCCCCTGTCATACCCACACCAGTACTTGAGTGCTCTGGATGTGGCAGATCCCCACAGCCAATCCCCACATGGCACCAGCAAAACCCCACACATTCCAAATACAAACCACATGACAGCTCACGGGGTGTGGTGCTTTGCCTCGTACCCTCCGGATATGGGGACTCTGAGCTCGCCAGAGGAGACTCCAGGGAAAGGGCACCATGGTGGAAGGGCACTTTGTTCCCAGTGCAGTGTGTCTGCACAGTGCCTCGAAAATGAGTGCAACGTTTGCCTATCTAGTTCAGAAGGAAAAACTCCCAGCAACACCCCTTCTCTCAGGTCTCTGCTCCAAACAGGTACTCGACAGCAGCTCTCTGGACAACATCGGTCACTAGCAAACACCTCCACAATATGGCAATGGGGTGGCCCAGCATGAATCCCTTCAACAAGGTCCGTGTGGGAAGGGGGGGGGGACATGCCTACATAAGAAACTGCACAGGATGGAGGGCTGCATGAAGGGCTGAAGGCAGGAAGAATACCCCCAAAAGAAGCAGCCCCCTTGTGACTGTTATTTATTATTTATAAGCTGTTTTAGGATTCACTTGAACAGAAAGTGGCATACGAATAGACTCAATCAACTCACACATCTGTAAAGTTTAAACTGGATCCTCTCCTTAACAACATCAGCCATTACATGTTACAACAGAAGGCAAGCAGGAAAGGTCCTGTGAATCTCTTAAAAATTGTATTTTACATTTGTACGTTTAGTTCTGGAGTTGATTCTTTCAGTTTGTGCAAGTGCAACACATCTTTGATTATCCTTTAGAATTTGTGTGAGTTCACACAGTTCTTGACCTAAATCAGTGAGTAGTTGCTGCAGCCGGATTACTTCTTGATTAGTTTGAACTGCTGCTATGTAGTCTGTCTCTGTGGAAGAAAGCATCACAGAAGTCTGTTTCCTGCTCAATTAACTAATGGGCCTTTCTCCAAGCAGAAACAGATATCCCAAACTGCATCCACTTATCCTCTGAGGTCACATTCAGGAGTTGCTGGGATGAGACGTTTAAGGTGTGTTCTGGTTTTAAAATAGCAAATGACCCTTGTTCATGTGTTCCAATTCTTCTGGGTTGGTTTTGAGACCTTCCTGGATAAAATTTCCATTGAGTACTTATTCCCTCTGCATTTTTCATTCCAAATCTTTCTACTATTTCTTTAGTTTTGTGTCTCTGGTTGAGAAGGTAACCTCCACCATCTTCTCTTTTGACTTGTATCGATTGATTGATTGTATTTATATACCGCCCCATAGCCGAAGCTCTCTGGGCGGTTTACAATAACTAAAAACATTAAAAACAAATATACAAATTTAAAAACACATCTTTAAAACACAATTTAAAACACAATTTAAAACACGTGCTAAAATGCCTGGGAGAAGAGGAAAGTCTTGACCTGGCACCGAAAGGATAACAGTGTTGGCGCCAGGCGCACCCGGTCACAAACAACATTCTATAATTTGGGGGCCACCACTGAGAAGACCCTCTCCCTTGTTGCCAGACTCACAGCTTCCCTCGGAGTAGGCACCCGGAGGAGGGCCTTTGATCTTGAACGTAGTGTATGGGTGGGTTTGTATCGGGAGAGGCGTTCCATCAGGTATTGTGGTGCCAAGCCGTGTAAGACTTTATAGGTTAAAACCAGCACCTTGACTGAAGCTTGGAAACATACAGGCTGCCAATGCAAGCAGGCCAGAATCAGTTTTATATGTTCAGACCATCTGGTCCCTGTTACCAATTTGGCCACTGCATTTTGCACAAGCTGCAGTTTCCGAACCATCTTCAAAGGCAGCCCCATGTAGAGCGCATTGCAGGAATCTAGCCTGGAGGTTACCAGAGCATGGACAACTGAAGCCAGGTTATCCCTGTCCAGATAGGGCGTAGCTGGGCCACCAACTGAAGTTGGCAGAAAGCACTCTGTGTCACCGAGGCTACCTGAGCCTCAAGTGACAGAGATGGTTCTAGGAGAACCCCCAAGCTACGAACTTGCTCCTTCAGGGGGAGTGCAACCCCATCCAGGACAGGTTGGACATCCACCATCTGGTCAGAAGAACCACCCACTAGTAGCATCTCAGTCTTGTCTGGATTGAGCTTCAGTTTATTAGCCCTCATCCAGTCCATTGTCGCAGCCAGGCACCGGTTCAGCACATTGACAGCCTCACCTGAAGATGAGAAGGAGAAATAGAGCTGCGTGTCATCAGTGTACTGATGGCAACACACTCCAAAGCTCTGGATGACTGCACCCAACAGTTTCATGTAGACGTTGAACAGCATGGAGGACAGAATTGACCCCTGTGGAACCCCATACTGGAGAGTCCAGGGTGCCGAGTAATGTTCCCCAAGCACCACCTTCTGGAGCCAACCCGCCAAGTAGGAGCGGAACCACCACCATGCAGTCCCTCCCACTCCCAACTCAGCCAATCTTCCCAGAAGGATACCATGGTCGATGGTATCGAAAGCCACTGAGAGATCAAGGAGAATCAACAGAGTCACACTCCCCCTGTCTCTCTCCTGACAAAGGTCATCATACAGGGTGACCAAGGCTGTTTCCGTGCCAAAACCCGGCCTGAAACCCAACTGAAATGGATCCAGATAATCGGTCTCATCCAAGAGTGTCTGGAGCTGGCCTGCAACCACTCATTCAAGGACCTTGTCCAGGAATGGAACATTTCCAACCGGCCTGTAATTATTAAGATTTTCTGGGTCCAAGGAGGGTCTCTTCAGGAGCAGTCTCACTACCGCCTCTTTCAGGCAACCAGTGACCACCCCCTCTCGCAGAGAGGCATTAATCACTTCCCTGGCCCAGCCGGCTGTTCCATCCCTGCTAGCTTTTATTAGCCAAGAAGGGCAAGGATCCAGCACAGAAGTGGTTGCACGAACCTGTCCAAGCACCTTGTCAACTTCCTCAAGCTGTACCAACTGAAACTCATCCAAGAAATCGGGACAAGGCTGTGCTCTGGATACCTCGCTTGATTCACCTGCTATAACACTGGAGTCTGTCCTGGCGGATGCTAAAGATTTTATCCTGGAAGTGCCTAGCAAATTCATTACAGCGGGCCTCAGATGGTTCTACCTTGTCCCTGGGGCCAGAGTGTAATAGCCCCTGGACAATTCTGAAGAGCTCCGCTGGGCGGCAGATTGATGATTTGATAGTGGCAGCAAAATATTGTTTTTTTGCTGCCCTAACTGCCCCTAAATACAGCTTACCATAGGCACTTACCAGTGTATAATTGCATCCACCAGTAGTTTGTCTCCATCTGCACTCAAGCCGTCTCCTATTCTGTTTCATTGCTCTCAGCTCTGGAGTATAGCATGGAGCCATACGAGCTCTACACAGGAGAGGGCGCTCAGGAGCAATCATGTCAACCGCCTGGGTCATTTCTGTATTCCACAGTTCAACTAGGGTTTCGACAGGAGCGCCAGCCCTATCAGCCGGAAAACTCCCCAGAGCCCTTTGGAAACCATCCGGATCCATTAGTCTCTGGGGGCGGACCAACTTAATAGGTCCCCCACCCTTGCAGAGGGGAAAAGCCGCTGTAAGTCTAAACTTCAGCAAGCAGTGATCTGTCCATGACAGAGGGAGTGATGTAAGGCCCCCCACATTCAGATCACCAACTCCATGTCCAGATGCAAAAAACAAATCTAGAGTATGCCCTCCTACATGTGTGGGGCCAATGGCATATTGGGACAGTCCCATGGTTGTCATGGAGACCATGAAATCCTGAGCTGCCCCGGATAAGGTGGCCTCGGCATGGATGTTGACATCCCCCAGAACCAACAGTCTGGGGGATCTCAACAGTACACCTGAGACCACCTCCGTCAGCTCACCTAGGGAGTCTGTTGGGCAGCGGGGTGGGCGGTACACCAACAGAATTCCCAGTCTGTCCCGCTGACCCAGCATAAGGTGCAAACACTCCAGACCAGAAGTCACATGGACGGGTTGCTTGGAGAGGGAGAGGGAGCTCCTATAGACCACAGTAACCCTGACCCAACCCTGACCCTCAGGTCTACCCTGATGCTGAACCAGGTACCCTGGTGGACATAACTGGGACAGGCTGATTCCTCCCTGCTCACCCACTCAGGTCTCGGTTATACATGCCAGATCGGCTGCCTCATCCACAATTAAATTGTGAATGAGGGAGATCTTATTATGCACCGATCTGGCGTTTAGGAGCAGCACCGGAGGTCTGAGAGCTGGCTGATAGGGTAACCAACAAACCTGCGGGTGTGGGGAGGACCAGAACAAGGCACAGTCGTTAACTGCTTGGGATGCGTTCCCCTTACCTGGCAAGTCCTCCTCACAATGCCATATCTCCCTCTACCTGTCACTACGCTAATTCGGGGCCCCTCAAGTCTCCCCACTTGGCTCTGAGTCCTCTCTCCCAGGCACATGACTGAAGACCCAGAAAAAGGCAGACAAAGCAGGAGCCCCCTCAGCCAGCCGGCTTATGTATCCCCTCCAGAGAAGAGACAGGTGGAACAGTATCAGCCGCAGCTGGCTGAGTCCCTGGGGCCTGGGCCTGCAAGGCGTGGCAACCTGCAGCACAGTTGTCCAACAGGGAGAGGATGGTGGTGATGGTAGCCGAGCAGCAGCAGCAGCAAGCAGGCAGGCAGGCAGACAGCAGTAGCAAACGGCTCTCCTTCCCTGGACAGTGGTGGCCCCCTTCCTCCTGCGGGCACTGGTTATTCCCAGGTAATGTGTTATGTTACTTCATCCTTTAACTCGAAGTCTTGATTTAATACTTTTATTTCTTCATGGTTGTCACCTTCTTGTTGAAAACATAATCTGCCAATCTACATATATCAGTACATGAATTCATCTCTTATCTATTCTTTTTGAACACAGGTAAGGATTTACTTCACTTTTTGTGAAGTTCTTCTTTGTAAGTACTTC